>NC_140171.1:70470693-70930319 GCF_963971535.1 Notolepis coatsorum | reverse complement strand
CAATACAAAATCGAAGGACATCATTAAGCACGGCATTATGAAAGACAAATGGTGTACATTTGATTTTAGACAGGTTGAAGTTCGTGAGTTTGAAAGACTACTCCACGCTCTACCTGAAAGTAAGTTAGCTGGCACAGATAACATGGATAGCAAATTGGAAAAAATGACAGCTAGCATCATATCCATTCAGGTCTGTCATATTATTAACAGATGTTTACAAGAGGGACTATGTCCAAAGATATGGAAGGTGGCCAAGGTTACTCCTTTACCGAAAAGTGTGTTTTTGTACAAATCCAAGACTATTTCCAGATGAACGGACTGGCTACAGAGTCGCAACATGCTTATAGAGATGGCTACTCTACTTCTACTGCTCTAATACAGTTGACTGGTGCCTGGCTAGGAGCTATTCGGTATACTACCTTTGCAAAAACTGTGTTCTCTGTCAAAGGTGGTAACTACTGGAATAACCTACCAGTTGCAATTAGAGAGTGCCCCACATACTCCATGTTCAAGACCCATCTTAAACTGCATCTCAAGGCAAACCAGAACTGTGATCATTTTTAATCTAATTTAGTAATGTAACTTGTTTTATTGTTGTTTTATCATTGATTGTCACAATGCTTTTACCTTAAGCAGGCTATTTATTGATTGAAAGAGTTTTTATGTCTCCTGTTTAGGGACTACGGGTGTAAATTAGCTCTTGCTACAACCCTGCATGTCTACATTTTATATTCTGTACTTGATGTTCATTGACGTGTGTTGTCCCTACCAAATAAACTATCAAATCAAATCAAATCATTGATAACACCATGCTGGTTGGAGCTGTGTTCTTGGATTTTAGTGCTGCATTTGATGTGCTAGATCATTTACTCTTGCTAGAAAAACTTGAATGCTATGGTTTCAACCCTCTGGCTCTGAGGTGGATGCAGAGCTATCTGTCCTCCAGATCACAGCAGGTGAATTGGAATGGCAGTATGTCCAAGAGCAGGGCCCTCATTTATCAACGTTGCGTACGCACAGATATGTGCGTAACCCCTGCGTACGATCATTTCTAAGCAAAGTGTGGGACTTATCAAATTGAACTTGTGCTTGACTTTGTGCGTATATCTAAGCACAGCTCGGAGCATGCATAGCTGACGCCCGGTGGTAGAAGATGAAGCCTGCATGTCTGCAACGCGGAAATAAGCTTCCGTGCATTACTTCCAACACTGGCGTGTTCAACATATGACCCGTAATTCATTATAGTTCATTGTAAAATAGCAACAGTAGTGTAATTATAACGGGCTCACGCGCGAACAAGAGGTTGGCTGCTTGTTTGGCACGGGGGGGCAGACGCAGAACACCCACCTCCAAACGCGATTAAATATTGTTTCCAATAAAAAGCGACATACTATTATTTTGTGTCATGTTTCCAAATAAGATTGGCCACAACGAAATGCTTTCTACTTCAATTTGTTGGTTAGAATAGATTACCTCGCTCCGTTGAAACTTGAGACACTGAGACTAAAAGTAAAAGACAGTATTTTTTTCTTTTTGTGAGCTCCGCGCACAGACGTGATAATAATAATAATAATAATAATAATAACAATAATAGCTTCATTTTATATAGCGCCTTTCAAGAGACCAAAGGTCGCTTTACATAGATAGGGGGGGGGGGAATAACAAAGTAATAAACATAGTGGACATACACAACATATGAATATGATGATGGGATTCAAGTTCGCGTTTTTATTGATCACATAGGCAGGCTATACATGGCACGGTCCATCGTGATATTGTAGATGGATAGAGCAATAGCTGTTACTGTACCACCCATGTAGCTGTCAAAGCTCCATCACAAATGCAGTTATGTGAATAGAAAGGGATTCCACTCAGTGATGGGCATTTGCCTGATAAATGTCGTTGCTGCCGGGAGGAAAGGAAGGCATGCTGCATGTTTTCAATTCATTAAATAAAACGGATACTTTTTGCAAGGGTTTACTGACTGTCATACAAATAATCAACCAACTACATACTGTAACTTTTCAGTGCACGTTCTTATTTACATTGTGACAACAGCCTTGTGAGCTCCTGCACACAGACATGATGGAATTCAAGTGCAAGTTTGTATTGATCACATATAGGCAGGCTACATCATACATGGCAGTGAGATTCATTGTTCTTGTATATGCTCTCGTATTATTGTTTATATAGGCTACCCAATACCGACATCAAAATAGATTGTATGCATCTACAAATCATATGCAGCAGGTAGAAAATTTATGGAAAATCCGTCACAATTTGGAATAAAATTGAGGAGAACTTTAATCCATGGGTATTAATCGAACAAAACGTAAAAAGGCAGTCATATTCCAGCACGGTCTTTATTAGTTAATATGGTCTTTAAGTTAATAGATATCATATCTGACATCACCGTACGTGTACATGTCTGTCAGCCTGCGTATTTCTCCATAACACGCTTCCCTCGGCTTAGTCCACTTTTCCACATTTCATGGGGGTGTTCCTTTACCATATATGGTTAATTACGGGCGGTGCTATATGCAAATACCTAAAACTGTGCACGAGCTGCAGCGTAGGATCAAAGTGATATTTATCAAGACAGGTGTGCGTACGACCTGTGTACGCACATGTGATAAATCCTGTTTTTTTTGTGCATACACACATTCTAAATTCTGTGCTTACGAACGAAAGTAGAAGACTTTCTAAGAACTGTTGATAAATGAGGGCCCAGGAGTCTGGAGTGTGGTGTTCCACAGGGGAGTTCCCTGGGGCCTCTGCTCTTCTCTGTCTTCACCAACGACCTGCCATGGGCCACTAAGCAGGCCAAATTAGTTCTATATGCAGACAATTCCACCTTACATTATGCTGCAAAGTCATGCAAGCAGCTAAATGAGGTCCTGAGTAGTGAACTTAAAGAAGTAAATGACTGGATAGTATCGAACAGACTTGTTCTAAATATCTCTAAGACCAAAAACATGGTGTTTGGGTCAAGGCACAGGTTGGCTAACAACCCAAAGCGAATTTTAGGTCTATGCAACTCAACTGTTGAACAAGTGGATAGTGCTAAACTCCTAGGAGTGACGCTAGATGCTTCTCTAGCTTGGAATAAGCATATCACAAACACTGTCTCAAAGATGGGTAGAGCTATTGGCATCTCCAGGAAATGTGCGTCCTTTGTAAGTCGTCCTCTTTTACGTCAGATTGTGCAGTTTAGTATTGTGTCATCTTGATTATTGTTCTTTGGTCTGGTCCTCGACAGCCAAATGTGAGATTAGGAGGCTCCAGGTTGCCCAGAACAGGGCGGCGCGGTTGGTTCTGGGTTGCTCAGTCCGGACTAATGTGAACAGCATGCATGTTGATCTCTCCTGGCTTACAGTTGAGAACAGGTTATTGACTAACTCACTTGTACTGTTGAAGTCTGTTAAAATGAGTGAAAATCCATCTTTTATGTTTAAGCAGCTGGTCTACAGGAAGAGTATACAGGAGCATAACACAAGAGGTGCCAGAAATGGTCAGTTGTTAGTTACTACTAGGGCTGCACGATTTTGGGAAATAATCTAATTGCGATTATTCTGACAGATATTGCGATTGCGATTTGCGATGCGATTATAACATATTTAAAAAAAAATTTACAAGAAGAATGTTGCTGCTTTCTGTAGTCGGGTCCCAACTGCAAAATTACTGTATTACCCTGTATTATACACTTTTACTATCATGTAGACTATTCTGCTTTGTGTTTACATGTGATGTATTGTATACATGCACATTTATTATGTTCTTGTGTGATGTATCGCACATTTTATTGCTGTGTGATGTATTGCAAATGTTATTGCTGTCATCTTGGCCAGGTCTACCTTGCAAAGGAGATCGTGTATCTCAATGGGACTTCCTGGTTAAATTTTTTTTTTTTTTTTTTTTTTTCTTTTTTTTTTTTATTGCAGGCTTGGCGATTTGATAATTGCATCATTCCAAATCGCGATTTCGATAAAAAAACGATTAATCGTGCAGCCCTAGTTACTACCTCGTCCTAAATCCAACTAATTAAAACTGTCATTTATTTATAGATGTAGCTAGCTGGAACCACCTGCCTAGTAACCTTCATACCACCCACAGTAAATTGTGTTTTAAAATTAAACTTAAATAATATTAAAAAATATAGCTTAGTTAGATGTATTTATATATTTATGTGTTTTTGCCTTGAGCATGTTTTGTATTGGCCCTGTTGTGCTTTTTCTATGCATTTCCTTTTCATATTTTATAATTGTGTAGTTTATTTTTGTCTATTCCTTTGTTTTGTTTTATTTTTTATTCATATTCTTTGCCTAGTTATACACTGATGCATTTCTGTTGTATTGTTTGTTATATGAACTGTTTGATGACTGTTGTGTGTGTTTTTATGTGTGGACCCCAGGAAGACTAGCTAGTTGCTACGGCACTAACTAATGGGGATCCTTAATAAAATATCAAAATAACAGTCACTTATAAACTCAAAGGGTTCCAGTACCGAACAAGAATACCACCAACCTGGTTGCGTGGCAATAAAGGAAACTTGAACTTGAACTTGTATTAACATTATCAACAGTCAGTTATTATAAACTATATCAAATGGTTCCAGTATTAACATTATCAACAGAACAGTCACTTATAAATTATATCAAATGGTTCCAGTATTAACATTATCAACACTCACTTATAAACTATATCAAAGGGTTCCAATATTAACATTATCAACAGTCAGTTATAAGGAGAGGGGTCGTGTACTCAGGCCCACCATGACCTAGCTCTACCAGTGGTGTGGTATGCTGTTGTTGATGTCACTTTATCCCAACAATAACTCAACAATGTGAATTTCCAAGAACAACTGAAAACCGGTATATCTGTCTGATATACTGTAAATATGAGGAAGAAATTGAGAGGAAGAAAGGGTATATGTGTGTATGTGTGTGTGAGAGAGAGTGAGAGTGAGAAAGAAGAGGATTTACTTTGATTTACAAAAGGCATTTGTCCCCCACACATACTGTATGCACCACTGCCTAGCATCAAGATGGCATCCACCATTTTAGGACGGACTACATTTGATTTCCTGTCAGTTGTTGATATTAGCAAACACTGCAACAAGGTCTTTAAAAAAAAGAAAGGTCTAGATGTTGTTGATGTTTCCTTGACAACAAAGTGGAAATTCAGCGGCCACAGGACAGAGCCACGGCAGCGCTGGGTTCTGAATCAAACGTCGGTTCAGAATGCTGGTCCCAGTCGGCCCTCCAGTGGTTGTTTATTTCCGCATCAGTGACCAAACCCTCATTATATAAAAACCCTGCACCGCAACAGGGAATCAACCCTAGTTCACGCTGTTTCCTAGCAACAAACCATCTATACTGTGACCCCCACCATCCAATGTAGGTCAATAGTAACTATGCTGATTATTATATAGGCAAGTAGCACATACTCTACCATGCCCTGTGAAAGAGGAACGGTAGGTACTAGGTACACTGTGTATACCCTCATCATCCTCACTGTTGTCCTCGCTCCCAATATAGTAGGTGTGAGTTGTCTCGTACCTCTCTGTCTTAATTCAAACACCCGAGTCCTCTATCCAGTGACCGGCCAGAGTGGCTGTGTGTCACTGAACAGTCAAACACCAGTCTCCAGGATTAGCCTGATGCAAGCAGCGATTAGCCCCACTCAGACAACAATGCAATGGCAGCAACTGGCTTCCTTTCACGGATTAGGAGGGAATATTGAGTTTCTCCCTTCCAACTAGTACTCTTTCCTAGTCTCTAGTAAATAATTTGATTAAATAGCGTGTGCACGTATAGCTGCGTGTCGGGTCTTAACCTTGTGTGGAGGATTAACAAACTATGTGAGGGCAGCAGGCGTCATGTCGGCTCACCAGGCTACAGGCCCAGTCATAGTCCAGAAGTACAGTAGCAGACACGGACCGGCCTCTGCTGTGGTCCTCGCAGACTAAAATAATGCAATAGCCACATAGGTATATTCACACACCATTCAATTATTCTGTACGAGCGTACCTAGCATTTGCATACAAGCGTTGATCAAAGGAGACGGGTGGATCAAAGAGCTGGTAGGGCCTGGACTATGAAAGGCAAAGACTGCCATCTGCATAGTGTATAAGTATGCACCCTGTACTTCTGAACTATGTGAGGTGCTTGTGGCGTAACCATATAGTCGCAATGTCCTGGGTTTGAATCTGGCCTGAGACATCCCCCTTCTCTCTCTCTCCCCAATTTCCTGTCACTCACTGTCCTGTCTAATGAAGCTGACATTTTAAGAGAATCTTTAAAAACCCTTATGGCATGCATGGCATTAGCAATTCTGGACCATTCAAAATCAGTTTCCTTCTGAATCCCCATTTGAGCAACACAAACAGTGGAATTAAAACTACTAGCCTGAAAACTCAAGCCTCGTAATAATCCTCAATATAATCCCAGGACATGAAGGTATGGGAAATATCCAAATGCACCCACCCAGCCTAACAACAACAACAACAACAACAACAACAACAACAACAACAACAACAAAACTTGAAATGAGACCGAAACATGTTATTTACCAAATGAGACGTAGGCTATTTAGAACATCATCATCCTAAATCATATTTTCATTCATCCACACTGTTCTCAGACTCATGAAGACACACTGAGACTGAGAGGTGAGTGAACTGATCTGAACTGTCAACGGAGGAGATGCTCCACTTGCTCAGAATAGACACAGCTGAGGCTAGATATAGAGCACCCCTTTTAATAGAAGGAATGATCATTAGCAGGGGGCATATCAGTCTATTCAAAATACATCTTCTCATTTGTGAATTTATCAGAGGGCTGGTGCAGAAATTGCCATTGAGACTTGAGGGCGCGTGTGTGTGTGTGTGTGTGTGTGTGTGTGTGTGTGTGTGTGTGTGTGTGTGTGTGTGTGTGTGTGTGTGTGTGTGTGTGTGTGTGTGTGTGTGTGTGTGTGTGTGTGTGTGTGTACTGTAGGATATTTATCTGTTTACAAACTGCATGCAAATCCCCTACATACACAAGTCTGGATATATTCTCCTCTTCAGCTTGATCCAATTACTGTACAGCAATTTGGTATAATTACGTACATTTGTTGCTTCCATGTCTTCCGTGGGCTCGAAAAGTCAGAGAGACAAGATAAACAGAACAGACAGAAAGAGAGGCCTGGGAATGCCCTGAATAAGAAGTAGACAGAAATGGGACTTTCTGTGGAAAGTAACTGAAATATGTATGAATTCCCTGTACAGGACTATGAGGATGACGAGAGGTGACAATATGGTCTGTCATGAGATTCCCCCAATAGTGCTGAAAACCAAAAGTATTGACATAATACATAATATAGTATTATTGTAACTGAGGGGTACAATTCCCTGACTGTATTACTAGATATGATACTTACTACCACTACCTTTGTACTTAATATTCGGCCACCCAGTACACGGCATAAATATATTATCATAAACACTCTCACGTAGATGAAACGGATCCAACACAAATGTACGAAGTCGAAACAGGTCTTTATTTCTACACAGCGATGGTGTGTAGAACAAGCACTTAATCACTTAATTACATTTATGAATTGAAATAGTATGCACTTTTATGGCAAAGAGTATTCGTCGGTATATCAATAGAGAATGTCCAATCTCTGAAGGCGCAGGTGGTAAATATACGACCTGGAATAGTTAAGGAATAACAGCAATGATACTTTAATGATTATATACTAGATACACTAGAGGGGGTTAATCCGGTCGCTTGTAAGCCGACAGGAGTAGGAGGGGGGGGGGGGTAGAATCCGGCTGCCTCGTCCGGCCAAGGGTATCCCAGGTGAACCCACTGTAGTGCCGTTCAATGCGCCGGCGATCCTTGGACCACAGATGAAAGCAGGTGGACTCTTTGTGGGCCGGCTCTCTCCGGTCCACGGGGGAGAGACGTGAAGCGACCTCGTCTTGCAGAGCGTCTCCTCACCTTGCGTCCTCTCCAGGGGGGGGGGTTCCAACACACGGCAGTGTCGGGGGTCTTTATCCATGGAATAATCAAAGTATACAAAGCATAATCCGTGCCTGGGAAGGCGGGCTGTCGTCGGTAGAATAATCCGGTATACAGGTCCACTCGCTTGTCGGCTCTGGGGCTCCTCGGGTGCAGCTTCACATGGGGTCAACCACCCTGGGTAAGCAGCCAGTTCTCTGCCCGAAACGATGGGGTACTGACTACGGTAGTATTCTCACCGCACGAAGCACTATATATTAACAGACTATTATTAGCTTAATAGACTACGTCCAACTCGACGATATAGTGCCAAATATGACTATTCAAATATTAATATACACGATGTCTCAATACCGATGGTAGGCGAACTTGGCCTTACTCCCACACGTGGCGTCGCGGGGAGGCTTTACGTCTGTGACTCTATTGGAGGGTAAGAAACTGGACTGAAAAGAAAGTCCTACTTTAGTAGCGCAGTATATATACGCACTATGAACAAATAGTCCCATTAGTGGTGCGGTAGCCAGATTCCTACGCGGAACTAGGACTTGTTCATACATGTGGAGCGGTACGTTTGAACTGGGTCTGAGGGGTATGGCAGCCTGGCACCAAGGTCTCGACCAATAGTAGAATGGAGACTATTATGGGATGTTCAGTAGGCTAGAATGGATATTCAATGCATATTGTACAAGGAATATACAAGGGATATCAGGGAATATTAGAGAATATACAAATACAATTAAATATATATATATAAATAAATATATATATTCGGTTTAATCTGGCCCTTCACAACAGCCACCCCCTGAATAGGTCCCAGACCTAATCAGTTAAACAGAGACAGATTAATCGCGTTGTCTATTTACACATAAGGGTTTGCTGTAGGGGTCAGTCAACTTCACAAAGTCATAGGGTTGTAGGGTCATGGTCATCATCGATTGTGTCTGGGAGTCGAGGCAGTTCTATGAGCCTCGCCACGGGACGGGTGTAAGTGCGACCCTGGACGAGCACTTCAGCTGCTCGGACCTTGCCGTCGGCACCGGTGATCACTTTGCTTACGCGGCCGGCCGGCCACATAGCTCTGGGCAGTGATTGATCAATAATCATGACGACTGTTCCTTCTGTCAAATTGTCTCTCTCCTTTACCCACTTCTGGCGGGTCTGTAGAGACGGTAGGTAGTGCAGTAGGAAACTGTTCCAAAACTTGTCGGCTAATACTTGGCTGTACCTCCACATTCGTCGGCCGTTCGCTTCTTCAGGCCGGTACATTGTCTGGGGTAATGCAGGATCTAGCCGCCCCATCAGGAGTGTGTTGGGGGTAACTGGGTCGATATCCGCCACATCACTGGAGACATATCCGAGGGGCTTCGAGTTAAGTACTCCCTCAATCTCCGTGAGGACTGTCAGTAGGACTTCTTCCGCCACAGTCTGGGCCCCAAGTACTGCGTACAGGGCTGTCTTTATGGAGCGCACTTCTCGTTCCCAAGTGCCACCGAAGTGGGGTGCGTTTGGGGGGTTGAATTGGAAATCAACCTGTGCGGGAGCGAGGTGGGTCTTAAGTTCTGGGCCCATAGCTTGGAAGCTCTCTCTCAGCTCTCTTTCGCCGCCTTTGAAGTTTGTCCCATGATCGGACAATAGGGTAGACGGTCTTCCTTTCCGTGATGTGAATCTTCGGAAGGCCATAAGGAATGAGTCTGTGCTCATGGTCGGGAGAAGCTCGATGTGTATCGCTCTGGTGGTCATGCATTTGAATACAATACCCCACCGCTTGCGGCAGTCTAGACATGTTCGCTGGAAGCGTCGTACCGCCTCTCTTCCTTGTAGGATCCAGTAACGACGTCTGATTTCCGCGAAGACTCTTTCTGCTCCTGCGTGATGTACATCCTCATCGTATTTCTTTATAATCAGCTCTGTGACCTTGTGTCGGCTGTTCAATACGATCGGGTATTTAATGTCATCCGGTAGATTGGGGGCTCTGCGTAGGCGACCACCCACTCTGATGAGGGTATGAGCGTCGCTCTCGGGGGCCAGGTGAATTAATCTGCTGTCGGATGGGACGGGCTTTCCTCCCTGTAGACAGGCCAATTCATCGGGGAACGAGTCTCTCTGGGCTCGCTGCAGTAGAAGCAATTCTGCTTCCTCGTAGTTAGCTGCTGACATATCAGCGGGGGACTTGCACTCCGGGTGGTACTGCAGGAATGTTCTTTGTTGTGCACTCTCTATGGACGTGCAATCGTCTATGTTAGGGTCGGTGGAGGCTACGGTGCTCAATCCACAGAACACAGACTTCTTATTTTCCACCTCCTCTGGACTTGCTTCCCTCGGGATGGGCATGGGCCACTGTCCTTCCGGGAGTCTTAGGAATGCGGGGCCGTCACTGTAGACATTGCGACGGGTGAGGTCATCCAGGGGCATCCCCCGGGTGATGACGTCAGCTGGGTTCTGTTTTGTATCAACGTAGCGCCACTCTGTTTCTCCGGTTAACTCTTCGGTTAAGTCTTGAATCTCGGTGACTCTGACTCCCACGAAGACTTTGTACTTGCATGAGTCCGATTTGATCCAGGCGAGTACCGTCGTGGAATCTGACCACAGGATTGTTCTAGACACCGGTATGGTGAGCTCACGTTGGATGAGCGTGGCTAGGTGCGCTCCGGCTAGGGCTGCGCAGAGCTCTAGACGTGGGATAGATTGTTGCTTGCGTGGGGCTATTCTCGAGCGGGCGAGGACAAATGCTGTGTAGATCTCTCCCCCCTGGTCTTGGGCCCGCAAGTAGGCTACTGATCCGTATGCGACCTCTGAGGCGTCACTGAAGACGTGTAAGTCCATTTTACATGTCTCTGGCCTCACCGTGGGTGGGAAGTAGCTTCGGCGCATATTAACGCCTGGGAGTGAGTGGAGCTCCATCTCCCACTCTCTCCAGGTGGATGCAAGGTGTGCGGGAATGGGGTCATCCCAGCCCTGGTCCTTGTCCCACAATGCTCGTACAATCATTTTTGCCCTGGTGGTGTACGGTAGAATACATCCTAGCGGGTCATATTGTCGGGCGAGTGTTGTGTACACACTCCGTCTGGTGGTCGGCGCCGCCGCCGGCCTTCCCTGCTCCGTAGTCAGGGGCTTGTGTCTGTAGTGAAGCGAATCTGTTTTGAATCGCCACACCAATCCCAGGGTCATCTCCTGGGCTTCTCCCGGGATTGTAGCCATCCAGGTCTCGCTGCTGGCTGCCTTGTCCTCGGAGGAGAGGCTGCGCAGTACTTGCGGATCGCTGCTGGCCCACTGCCTGAGATCAAAGCCGCCTTTGATCAATGAGGCGCGGAGTTTAATCAGGAGAGCCTCGGCTTCTTCCTGGGTTGAAAGGCTTTGTAGACAGTTGTCTACGTAGAAGCTGTTCTTTACGCTGTGTCGGACCTCTTCGTCCGCTGCTGGGTCCTCTGCTACATGTTTCTGTAGTGCAAATGTCGCACAGCAGGGGCTGCACGTCGTTCCGAAGGGGAGGACTTCCCATTGGTAGATGGCTGGGTGCTCATCTCCTGGCTTCTCTCTCCATAGGAACCGTAACAGGGGCTTGTCCGCCTCTACTAATCTCACCTGCAGGAACATTCCTTTAATGTCCCCGCTGATGGCCACCTTTTCCTGGCGGAAGCGGAGTAGAACGCCGAGTAGGGAGGGGCCGAGTGTGGGACCGGGCAGTAACTCTTTATTCAGATTTTGGGATCCGATCTGGTAGCTGCAGTTAAATACTATGCGGTCTTTACCGTTGTGATGGACCTTGTGGTGGGGCACGTACCACGATTCAGTGGTCTGGTCAGCCTCTTTAATGTCCATCTTTGTGACGTGTCCCGCTGTGATGAGCTTCTCAATCTCAGCGCGGTATACACTCTCTTGGGCGGGGTTCTTGGCTAAGCGCCGCTCCGTGTTCAGCAGGTACCGTTCTGTGGCGTCTGTCTTGGCGTGGAAAGTAGGCATTCCTTCTCGCCGCAGGAGTGGCGTGGCGTATCTCAACACGCCGTTGACCGGGACTCTCTTGGTCCCTGTCTCGAGGAGGTGAATGGCGTAAATGTCATCTTTAGAGCGAATGTCTTTCTTTCCGTTCTTAAAGGGCATTTGTTCCAAGGTCCATAACCGCTCTACGTGTTGCAGGAGTGCGGTTTCTCCCTCTGTGACTCGGGAGTGGAGACATCTAGTGGCTGTACTTCGGTTGAGAGATTTGGCGAGCGGGCCTTGGAGAGTCCATCCCAAACGGGTCTCGACTGCTGCAGGACAGCCTCGGGGTCCGGTATGAACCCGGTCTATCGGGACAATGAGGTCTGCATGGTCGGAGCCTATCAACAGGGTCGGCATAGCATTGTCTATGAGCGGGATCGGTAACTTGCGCACATGTGCATATTTCTCCATCAGCTTGGCGACGGGGTATGTGTACCGCGACAGTCCTATTTCTTGGCTGGTGAAAGCGTCTGCAATCTGGTACCGTCGCTCAGGCTGGCCGCTTGCTGCGATAGAGAATGAGACATTCTCGCCCTTTATCGTCTTCAAATCTCGTCTTATTGTCCGAATTGTCATTTGGGTTTCGCTTCCCCGCAGCCCTAGCTGGGCCGCAGCGGAGGCGAGCAGCAGGGTCTTCTCTGACCCGTCATCGAGGACGGCGTAAGTGTCCAGGACTTTATTCTGGTAGCTTAGTGTCACACGCACTACTTTTAGGAGTACTCGGGCTCCACTGCTGCTGGCGGGATCGATGTACATGACGCTCGCTTTGCGGCTGGATGGTGCAGGTGAAGGGCGCCGTCTGTTACTGTCGTGAAGTATGTCCAGATGGGCTCCATCGCACTTGGTGCACCTTTTCTTTAAGCGGCATTCGGCTGCCATGTGTGAGCGCGCACAGCGAAAACAGCGCTTGTTGGACTTTATCCATTGACCTGCTTCCTCCGCGTTCAGCTTGGGGAAGGAGTCACATTGCGCTAGCCAGTGTTCTTTCTCACAGTAGGGGCACACTATCTTCCACTTCTCCGTTCTGGAGGGGGTACTGTGGCTCCTGCTGCTCGGTACTGACTCCGATTGGTGCATCACAGTCACCGATCTTCTTCCATCATTTAGTCGTCTGGTTCCTTCTCTGGAGCCAGGGGTGCTCCGTCCGAATGTATCTAGCCGTAGGCTGCTGACTTCTCTCGCCAGGAAGTCTGCTAGATCGAGGAGGTTCGGTTCGGGGCCATTCGGGTCTCTGTGGTCCCTCTGCCGCCTAAAGCGCTCCTGACGAGCGGGCGGCAGCTTCTCCAGGATCCTTTCCACATTTGAGTTGGCGTAAAGTTCATGCCTCCCCTTCTCTCTTTGCGCTCCCAACATCCCTACCAGGGACTGCACTCTGATGGACAGGTCGTCCAGTGCTCGATTGTCTATTGCTGGGGGTAAGCGGTCGATGTGTCGGATCTCCTGGATCACGTAATCCCATATGCGCCCATACCTCTGGTCCAATGCTACCAGCGCTGCTGTGTATGGGGTGGTGGAAGTCGCGTAGGCGAGCGCTATATTATGTGCGCGGGGTACCTTTAAGTGCTTCAGTAGGATGGCGTATTTGTGGCGTTCATCCAATACATCCACCAACATGGTCTCCAGACACATGCGGAGTTCTGTATACTGGGCCCGGTTCTCTTGGGTGAAGTCGGGTACCATAGGCGTGCCAATGTATGACGCTGACTGTGGATACATCGGCGAGCGTTGGGGGAGAGGCCTCCTAGGCGAGTCTCCTCCCGCTCCTTGGTATGGGCTGGTACCGGCAGTGTACCATGGCCCGCTTGTCCAGGTGCTGTTCCTCGGTGCGGGTCGTGCGTCGTGCTCACCCGGGTATAGAGTCGGGGGTCTGTAGCGCAGCTCCGCGGGAGTATAGCCTGGGCTGTACCGGACCTCCTGGTCCGGTAGAGTACTGTGCTGTCTTCGGGCGTGGTTCTCCTCCTCTTCCTCTTCGTCTTCAGTTAGGTCATCCAGTGCTTGTAGTCTCTGGTTTAGCCTCTCCACAGAATATGCTGCTCCTTCCCGGTTGCTAGGTCTCGCTTGGACCGGTGGGGGGAGGTGGTCTGTGGGGGGTATAGACCTCGTCTGTTGGTCAAGTTCAGGGTTGTTTACTCGGCTAGGGGATGCCGCCCTGGAGGTGTGTCTAGACGAGTTCCTGGAGCCTCTGGCGGAGGGAGAGGGTGTTGTCCGTCTGATCAGCTGTTCTATTAGTTGCGACTGCTGTCTGTCGCGCGCTGCGTCCCGTTGAGCACCGGCTCGTTCTCGGGCCACATTCTCTTCCATCTGAATGCGTCTTATTTCTAGACGTATCTGCTCGTGTTCGCTTCGCTGCTGGATCTGCAGTCGGTCGCGTTCAGCAGCGGCGTTCAGGCTGATGAGGAAGGCCTGCTGTAGGGTCCTCTCTGCCTCGCTGGGAGAAGGCGGTTGTATAGGGGAGCCTTCCCTCGGGGTACTCCTTGCGGAGCCTTGGAGTTCTATCTCCACGGTGCTCTCCCAGTCTTCTTCCGTGCCGAGTTCTCTCTCGTTAGCGTTGTATTCCTCCCGGGACTCATCGGGGACTACTTCTTCAGTACTGGCGGGGTGTGAAGTCATGTCTGGTTCCCACTGGTCCCCACCGTGAACTTGGTCAGTTACATTAGAGCCAGGGGAGGAAACTAACTTTTTGGCTTACCAGCCAACTGGCGAGTATCTGATTTTTTTTACCAGCCAAACAGATTTTTTACCAGACAAAAAAAATCGCTAATTGTGATAATTACTTCTTTGTATCAAGCCGTGTCAATGTTGTGTATGCATCTGGGTAGTCACACTGTGCCTTTAAGACAGCACGGTGGTCTTACGACAGTGCTGTGAAGTACCGTCAAGTGTTGTGGTAACGTCAGTTGGGTTGGTGTGCTGTTGTGCACAGTGCACTGGTTGAGCTAGCCCCTTTTGTGACTGCGATGTGCAAGCCAGGGGCTTTTGAGCATGAAATAAAATGTCTAACCTTACGTCGTAGTCCGGTGCTTTTTTGGAAACATTATAGTCATAACAGATACACCTAGCTGGCTGCTTTGAGCACACAGGGCTAACGTTAGCTAGCAAGCAGCTATAGCTAAAACGCTAACTAGAAGCTAACCACTGTATACAGTTCCAGTAGACTAACATTACACCTCTGTGATTTAAATGTGTCCTTAGTAACTTATACTCGAGGGTTGTACTAGGGTTGGATGGAGTTCCCCGTTGGTCAGTCTGTCTGTTTTCCATCTTCTGCTGTGTTTAACGTTATCTGTTTGCGAGTGCTCCTGATGGCTAGCCTAGTACCGCGGGACTTTTATTATTATATGTCCGCGGGTTGGCCAGTACTGCGCAAACGTTTATTAAACATTATATGTCCGCGGGTGGTCTTGTGCAGTGCTCTCGTGGCACTGTCAACTAAAGCGAACACTCAGAAGACGCGCACCGTTTGCCAGTGCAGTGATTGCAGAATGTTTTATTTTTTTGTATACTCGCCAGCAGGGGAGGAAACTAACTTTTTGGCTTACCAGCCAACTTCCTAATTTCCTCCCCTGATTAGAGCCCGTAGGGGCCTCTATGGTCGGGGTAGTCTGGGCGTTGGGGTTAGACATACTTTTACTTTCTAGTTTTACCGCGTTTACTGTTAGTAGAAGACTAGGTTGTTGACTGACAGCGTAAGCCTCTAAGTACTGAGGGAGCCGTCGTTCGCGCTGCGGGCGTTGGTTAGGAGGATCGTTTCGTGGAGTGTTCATCATAGGCCATTTCAATATTAATAACACTATATTAATATTACACTAATTACCATCCGGCTCGAAGGACCAATTGTAACTGAGGGGTACAATTCCCTGACTGTATTACTAGATATGATACTTACTACCACTACCTTTGTACTTAATATTCGGCCACCCAGTACACGGCATAAATATATTATCATAAACACTCTCACGTAGATGAAACGGATCCAACACAAATGTACGAAGTCGAAACAGGTCTTTATTTCTACACAGCGATGGTGTGTAGAACAAGCACTTAATCACTTAATTACATTTATGAATTGAAATAGTATGCACTTTTATGGCAAAGAGTATTCGTCGGTATATCAATAGAGAATGTCCAATCTCTGAAGGCGCAGGTGGTAAATATACGACCTGGAATAGTTAAGGAATAACAGCAATGATACTTTAATGATTATATACTAGATACACTAGAGGGGGTTAATCCGGTCGCTTGTAAGCCGACAGGAGTAGGAGGGGGGGGGGGGTAGAATCCGGCTGCCTCGTCCGGCCAAGGGTATCCCAGGTGAACCCACTGTAGTGCCGTTCAATGCGCCGGCGATCCTTGGACCACAGATGAAAGCAGGTGGACTCTTTGTGGGCCGGCTCTCTCCGGTCCACGGGGGAGAGACGTGAAGCGACCTCGTCTTGCAGAGCGTCTCCTCACCTTGCGTCCTCTCCAGGGGGGGGGGTTCCAACACACGGCAGTGTCGGGGGTCTTTATCCATGGAATAATCAAAGTATACAAAGCATAATCCGTGCCTGGGAAGGCGGGCTGTCGTCGGTAGAATAATCCGGTATACAGGTCCACTCGCTCGTCGGCTCTGGGGCTCCTCGGGTGCAGCTTCACATGGGGTCAACCACCCTGGGTAAGCAGCCAGTTCTCTGCCCGAAACGATGGGGTACTGACTACGGTAGTATTCTCACCGCACGAAGCACTATATATTAACAGACTATTATTAGCTTAATAGACTACGTCCAACTCGACGATATAGTGCCAAATATGACTATTCAAATATTAATATACACGATGTCTCAATACCGATGGTAGGCGAACTTGGCCTTACTCCCACACGTGGCGTCGCGGGGAGGCTTTACGTCTGTGACTCTATTGGAGGGTAAGAAACTGGACTGAAAAGAAAGTCCTACTTTAGTAGCGCAGTATATATACGCACTATGAACAAATAGTCCCATTAGTGGTGCAGTAGCCAGATTCCTACGCGGAACTAGGACTTGTTCGTACATGTGGAGCGGTACGTTTGAACTGGGTCTGAGGGGTATGGCAGCCTGGCACCAAGGTCTCGACCAATAGTAGAATGGAGACTATTATGGGATGTTCAGTAGGCTAGAATGGATATTCAATGCATATTGTACAAGGAATATACAAGGGATATCAGGGAATATTAGAGAATATACAAATACAATTAAATATATATATATAAATAAATATATATATTCGGTTTAAACTGGCCCTTCACAACAATTATCATAATACACTGTTCACACTCATACTCTCTTCATAGCCTTAGAGTAGCCTTTACACAAGAAGCTTCTGAGTTTCAAAAACTGTAGTTTGCAGATTAATTTAACATGCAGATTCATGACCCTTTCCATCACTTTATTTAATATCTGATATTCCTACAACAATGATCACGTCAAAGTGCAATGAATTAAACTTTTGTTTCCCACATTACATCATCTTTGTATTGGAATAGAATAGACGGATGTCTTACTCCTGAAACACTTACTAAATCTGTCTAAAACAGACAAAGCAACGGTTGAATTGGTAACTAACTAAACACTTGTGTTCGGCTAATATAATAGCTCACAATTATTTTAATTAGTAGCCCGCCCACCCATCTGACCTTCTAGGATTTTGGTAGGGCTGGGTGATTTGGCCAAAATATCATCACAATAATCTTCTGAGTTTTGACTGTATTTTGTTTTCCAGTAGAAATTACACTGATATGACATCTTTGTTTAATATTGTTATATTTTTTTTGTATCTACTTTTTCTCCCCCATTTTTCTGTATTCTTTTTTTCTCCCATCCCAATTTAGTCGTTATGCCAATTCCCCCCTCCCCTTCCTGGTCGTTGCGCGCATTTTCCCCCCACTTGCCGGTCTAGGGAGCCCTGAAGTCTATCACATGGAGACAGCCAGCAGCCTCTTTTCACCTGACAGCGGGGAGTGTAACGTGTGGGAGGCTCACACTACCTTCCCCAATTCCCTCCCTCGCTGTGCAGGCGCCCTGACCGACCTGTAGGAGTCGCTGTTTACAACGACCAGGATACAAACCACCAGCTTCCCACCCTCTGACACTGCCAATTCTGTCAGTATGACGACCGACCAAGCCGGAGGTACCGCTGACAGCCGGATTCGATACCAGTGTCTCTGCGGTGGTAGACAGACGCTTAGTCCGCTGCGCTACCCGGCCGCCCTTTAATATTGTTATCTTGTAATATTATTGTCATTGCTATTTCATTCAAAATGGTCTGTTTCCTTTAACTTTTTTTAATACTGCTGCAAGGAACAGTTTTTTGATTAACTTCCTTATACAGTACATGAAGACGGTGAAAATTCATAACTTTGCATGGATCCATCACGTATACCTTCATAACCTTCATAACCACATTCTGGTGGTTTATGGTGATATGAGCATTCTCAATGGGGGGTAGCTAACTGTAAGAGGAACCCGACCCCCTGCCAGGCTGAGAGACAACAGAGAAGAAGACCTCTTGCACCCAACATCAAGCAAAATTATGACAAGAAAAACAGAGAGGAATACATGAACGGACAGATGGGTGGATGGATGGATGGATGGATGGATGGATGGATGGATGGATGGATGGATGGATGGATGGATGGTGAGATAGATGGATGGATGGATGGGTAGGTGGATGAATGGATGCATTCATACATGGGTGGGTGGATCAAAAATAGATACATACTGTACATAAATATATAAGATTATAATGATAACAGAAAGAGATTGCTCCATTATTGCATCACTTTAACACTTTCCGCGCCAGACTCGCCGAACGTTCAGCGTCAGACCCGAGTATAGTCGGGTTTTGGTCGTTATTTCTTTTATTCGCTATTTCCATTCATTATCCATCCAGGGAGCCTGGTGTTATCATTGGGAATGGGTCTGAGATCGCAAAAGTTCAATACCGCCGCCTGGTGGGTTGCGGCCGGTATTCCACATCCTTTGAAACTCTATGTATTTGGGTGTGTGTCGATTATATAGGTCCGGGCGGACTTTTCCTAGTCGGGCATGGCGAGCAGTTATAGCGCATGGATTGATATGAATCAAACACTCCCGATTCATGTTCTTTGGTGGATTATGATGGCGACATCAATACTTGGAATGGCGATCAGATAATTGGAATATTGTTTTTGGGGTACATCCTAGTCAAGGTAAGGGCTATATGGAATAAATCTTGCGTTGATCCAATAATTCCTTCATTGCGATCGGAGTGTATGTGTGTAATGTACTGTGTAACATATTCCGTTGGTGACGATCAAAGCATAAAAAAACTACCCCCCCCCCCCCCTTTCATGCATTCATGATGAAACATAATACCGATAATATAGATGTGATTTCGAAATAGTAGCGAGAAATGACAGTTTTTAGTGAATTGCACATTGCTGCATAGCGTCGTTTTCTGGGATTAGACAGGATTATTCTAAAACTATAGTCATATTCACCACGGTATAAAACGGGAATGTATGGATGAAATACTTTTTTTCTCTTCTCATATTGAAGGATAGATAGGTGATGTTAAATGGGCAATATTATTATATCCATAGCAATAATATATAATATAGTTTTAGCCCTGCAAACACCGCCACGTATTCCTATACTTTAAAGCGCTGGCCTTTCAACAGTAAACAGCGCCAGTGTTAACCATCTAAAATGAATAAGGGACACAACACAAGTGATGTCAAGTTCAAGCACACACACAGAGAGAGAGAGAGAGAGAGAGAGAGAGAGAGAGAGAGAGAGTGCAGGGGTTACAACACCATACAGCAAAGTCTAAAGCCTACTTTATCTTATCTTTCCCTTTGACTGTGCTACATCCTATGATTCTCAACATCAAGGACATTGGGCTCAAGGCACATTTCCCTCATGGGAATACACTCCTAAGGAGACAAGTGTGTGTGTGTGTGTGTGTGTGTGTGTGTGTGTGTGTGTGTGTGTGTGTGTGTGTGTGTGTGTGTGTGTGTGTGTGTGTGTGTGTGTGTGTGTGTGTGTGTGTGTGTGTGTGTGTGTGTGTGTGTGTGTGTGTGTGTGTGTGTGTGTGTGTGTGTGTGTGTGTGTGTGTGTGTGTGTGTGTGTGTGTGTGTGTGTGTGTGTGTGTGTGTGTGTGTGTGTGTGTGTGTGTGTGTGTGTGTGTGTGTGTGTGTGTGTGTGTGTGTGTGTGCGTGCGTGCGTGCGTGCGTGCGTGCGTGCGTGCGTGCGTGCGTGCGTGCGTGCGTGCGTGCGTGCGTGCGTGCGTGCGTGCGTGCGTGCGTGCGTGCGTGCGTGCGTGTGTGGGGGGGGGGGGGGGGGGTCAAACATCAATAATTATGCTTTGATGCTAAGGGGGGCGAAAGCAGAGATCTTTTTTATGTGGAGAATAGCAGAGTGTTTACAGATATATCTGTGGGGGTTCACTATGTAGAGCAAAGATTTGTACCAAATCTGGACATGCACGACCACATTAGTTTGAAAGGAAATGCAGCTATAATGTTGAATTGGGTGCAGAATAACCAAAGATGAAGCTTGTCTGAAATTTTTTTAGTTGATGTAGTTATCAATTATCAGAAAAGTAAACAAATCATCTTTTCTGCATAAGGAAACCATACCTTTGTGGCTGTATTCATCGTCGCTTCCATGAACATAGTGAATAAACAAGCCTGCACGTTAAATTAATTAACTTATTTATATACTGTATGAAGTGACAGTGATGGCCTCAGAAGTAGTTCCGGTTCAGCCAGAGCCAGACTCAAGGTGATCGCTGTCAACTCATACAGTAATTAAGGAAAGTATGTGGCGCTCACGTTCAGTTGCAGTGATGAATAGGTTTTACTTCTGGATATGAGCTATAATATGGTGTTGGCTGGAGACCAGATTTGTAAGAAATGCATTGTTGGTTTTGGTCTTTTCATGCTATGTTTGCTATGTTGAAAGATTATTTGTACCGGTATACAGGACAATGGACCACATTCACCAACATTGTCTTAAGATTCGCACGTATAGTAAGCGTGCATGCGCGCGCATGTGTGTGCTGAGGCAGGTGGCCAGGAACGCGAAACAAGGCGGTATACATATGGAATATTATACAACGGCATGCAAATTTCTCGATTCTGATTGGCTGAAACAGTCATTTTACACGTCTTTATTGGCAACAATTCCACGCTGCTGGCCCAGGACCCGCCCACAACCGTCCCACATCACATCACTCCGCCGGATCACAAGAAGGTGGACAATAATCTTTACAAATGGATATGTTGATAGGGACTAAACGACTAAATATCAAGCGATTCTGTCACAGCGAATGTCTTAGTCGTTTAAACAATGTTGGATGATGTAATTGATGGGTCTTGAATCATTCTGTAACAAAAGAAAAATCGCGGATTGATTGATTGATTAATTTACAATTTTTTTCAATTTTTTTTTCCTTTCGACTGTCAGCGCTCGCTCTAGTCTCCACCCACCGCCACACACCCCCCCACACACACACACACACGCACGCACGCACGCACGCACGCACGCACGCACACACACACACACGCACACACACACACACACACACTCTGCCTGCAACGCGGGGGATAGTCAGACTGAGAGAGCTGGGTGCTGCGCTGTTCTAAGTGAGCATGGCCTATTGAGTTGATTGATTGATTGATTGCTAATTTTATTACTGTACGCTTGGTTTCCAACTGGTTAAGTTTAGGCCCTCTACAGTAGGTTTAAAAAAATAAATAAAAGAATAGGGCGAAGAAAACGTTTTTTTCGTATAGGGCAAAGAAAACTTTATAGCATCTAAGAATGAAGTTCTATGGAAAGTAGGTCTGCATTCCCTTAACAATTGTGTGTATTGAGCCGTACTGTATTGTACCCATTCTGCATCTGGTAATAAAATGTTCAATCAATCATTCCAATAATACACAGTTGAATGTGTTAGTTGGTTGGATGCACTTCAAGCTGCTTCCACATGAGGCAACTTCTCTCAATCATTCCAATAATACACAGTTGGATGTGTTAGTTTGGTTGGATGCACTTCAAGCTGCTTCCACATGGAGGCAACTTGTCTTTTTTGTAGTTGTGGGAACTACTTTTTCTGGCGGATGGTTTTTTCAATAAATCTTCGATTAATGTGTGTTTATTGTATAGAAATAAGGTTGGATGAATCTGGCAGTTGTATAAAAGCTTTACACCACTTGCAGTCGTGATTTGTGAACAATAAACCATGCCTAGGGGGGTCTAACGACCACCCCTAGGCATGGTTTATTGTTCACAAACCACTCCTGCGTGTGATGTAATGCTTAATTA
Source organism: Notolepis coatsorum (assembly GCF_963971535.1). Taxonomy (NCBI): domain Eukaryota; kingdom Metazoa; phylum Chordata; class Actinopteri; order Aulopiformes; family Paralepididae; genus Notolepis; species Notolepis coatsorum. The sequence continues at coordinate 70,908,010 of NC_140171.1, read as the reverse complement.
ATACAGTATATTCCACTATAGCTATAGTGTGCTGTATGATGACAATGCGCTGCGTACAGTACACCAGCGGTGCCACGCATATTCTCTGACACCCTTCATCATCTTCGTTTTACGTCTTTTTTTTCCCACTACAGTGAGGTTGGACGGGGCGATGACTCCACGCCACTGGGCACGGTTTTGTGCTATGTCTTCATGTATCTCCAGATCCCTCATATCATTTTCCACACATCCCCTCCACGTCTGCTTCGGTCTCCCTCTCGGCCTCTGCCCATCCACAATCATCTCCTCCACCCCTCTCAACATCCCCCCCTCCTCCGATCTTCTCACATGTCCAAACCATCTGAGACGTCCATATCTCACCTTGAAATCAATTTCCCTGACACCACAGATCTCATCCACCTACGCACTGGTCCTCCCTTCCTGCCATCTGACTCCCGCCACATACTGTACCTCAACATCTTCCGATCGCAGCTCCTTAACACCACCCTCACCCTTTTTGTCATTGCCCACGTTTCTGAACCATACAGGAGAACTGATCTCACACATGCTCATATCCCTCCTCTGATCTTTACCTCTATGTTTCGATTCACCAGTAGCCTACTAATTTCCCGCCACTTTCTCCACGCCGCCGCCACTCTCGCCCTCAACGTCCTTTCTACTCCCGCCTCACAGTCCATCACATCTCCCATCACCCACTACCAAAATGAGAGTTTACCCAAATCAAAAACCCTGGGTAGACAAATCCGTCCGTGAAGCTCTGAGAGAGCGCACCAAAGCATACAACGACGGCCTAGTGGCAGGCAACATGAATGACCACAAGGTGGCGCGATACAACGTAAGGAGGACAGTGTCAGAGGCCAAACGGCGCTACAGGGATAAAATTGAACTCCAGTTTGAACAAGCTGACTCTAGAGCTATGTGGCAGGGGCTCAAAACGATGACAGACTACAAAGGCGCCTCCCTCAAACTGAACAGTGACATCTCCTTAGCAAATGACCTCAATACCTTCTATGCGAGGTTTGATGCTGGTAATAACAACACCAGCTCACAAGCCACGGCAATGGGGGGGGGGGGGGGGGGTCGGCTGCTGATGGAGGCGCAGTGTTCAGGGTAACAGAGCATGAGGTGAGGCGGACCTTTAAAAAAGTGAATATCAGGAAGGCAGCAGGTCCGGACGGCATCCCCGGCCACGTCCTAAAAGTCTGTGCCGACCAACTGGCCCCAGTATTCACTGACATATTTAACCTGTCCTTAGAACAGGCTGTCATCCCCACCTGCCTGAAGAAGTCCACTATTATCCCTGTACCCAAAAAATCCAAGCCTGCTTGCCTCAACGACTACCGCCCTGTAGCTCTCACCTCCATAGCCATGAAGTGCTTTGAGAAGCTAGTAAAGGGCTACATCTGCTCCTCCCTCCCCATCAACATGGACCCCCTGCAATTTGCATACCGCCCCAACAGGTCCACGGAGGACGCCATAGCCCATGTGCTGCACACAGCAGCATCACACCTGGACAAGAGGCAGGGGAACTATGTGAGAATGCTATTCATCGACTACAGCTCGGCATTCAATACCATAGTCCCCTCCATACTCATAGCCAAGCTCAGGGACCTGGGCTTGAACTATGACCTCTGCCAGTGGGTCTTGGACTTCCTGACTGGCAGACCCCAGGTGGTGAGAGCAGGCAACTGCACCTCCTCATCCATCACCCTCAACATAGGGGCCCCCCAGGGCTGTGTTCTGAGTCCCCTCCTCTACTCCCTGTACACACACGACTGTGTGGCTCAGCGGAGTAGCAATACAATCATCAAATTTGCTGACGACACAGTGGTGGTGGGCCTGATCTCTGCCAACGACGAGAGGGCCTACCTGGAAGAGGTCAAGGTCCTGGCGGGATGGTGCCAGGAAAACAGCCTCTCCCTGAACGTCAGCAAAACAAAGGAGATGATTGTGGACTTCAGGAGGTCGGGGGTCAAGGACTACAGCCCCCTCAGCATCGACGGGGCACCGGTTGAGAGAGTCAACAGCTTTAAGTACCTCGGAGCCTACATATCCGAGGACTTGACATGGACCACACACATTGACAGTGTTGTGAAGAAGGCACGACAACGCCTCTACTTCCTCAGGCGCCTAAGGAAGTTCCAAGTCAGTCAGAAGATCCTTAAGAACTTCTACTCATGTACAATAGAGAGCATCTTGACCGGCAACATCACCTCCTGGTTTGGGAATAGCACTGCACAAGACCGAAGCAGACTACAAAGAGTGACACAATTGGAGGGGGGCTCCCCACCCTCCAGAACATTTACAACAAGCGTTGCAAGGGCAAGGCTAAGAGAATCATTAAAGACTCCAGTCACCCGAACAACTGCCTCTTTGAACTGCTGCGGTCAGGCAAGCGATACCGGAGTCTCAAGGCGAGCACAGAAAGACTCAGAAGAAGCTTCTATCCCCAGGCCATCAGGCTGCTAAACGAACAATGAACACTACACAACAACAACCACCAAACGCACATAGCACACACATCCACACGCACACACTCACTTTAAACAAACACACTGTAGCACCCACTCCACACACTTTATAGCACACACCCACTTTAAACAAACACACTGTAGCACCCACTCCCCACACTTTATATTTATTGATGAAGGATTGCACTACAACTCGTACACCTTACTGTAAATTGTACCTAAATTGTACCTCATCCCATTTCTGCTTTGCACTATATAGTACTGTACATTAGTACACTGCATAGTATTGTATACTATATGGTAACTCAGAACATTGTACATATGTCTATACCGAACACTGTGACCTCATTTTCTTCTTCTAAATTACATGCTATACTATGTTATTTGATACTATCTTGTCTAGCACAGTCTCTGGAGCGTAACAGTAAGAAGCATTTTGTATGAAAGTATTCTGTACTTCTGTATGACAACTATTAAAGAAACTTGAAACAGATAACGAAACTGCTTCACCTCCTCCAGCACCTCCCCTCCCACCACTAGACCACCATCTCCAACCACCTCCTCCTCTTCTTTTGTCACATTCTCTACACCGCACAGTTTACTCCCACTCCTCTTCCACAGACTCCACATGGGTATCTTCCTGACTGAATTCTCTCTCCTTCACTCCCTGTTATCATCACCTTTGTCTGGTCGATATTTATCTTCATTCCCCTCTTCTTCATTCCATCCCTCCACTCAACAAACATTCTCTTCACTTCCTCCTCCGAATCTGCCGTCAGCACTAGATCATCAGCATAAAGCAGCTCCCACAGTCCTTCTCCTCGTGAATCTCTTGTTGCTTCCTCCATTCCTCCAGTAATGAAGAGCAGTGGGCTAAGAGCCGAACCCTGGTGCACACCTACTCCAATGCCAAAGTCCTCCGATGTTCCAGCTACTGTCTTGACTCTCGAAGTGGCTCCCACATACATTTTGTCAAATGCCTTTTCCAGGTCTACAAAAACGTGATATAATAAATTTGTCTTCTCTCTATACTTTTCCTGCATCTGCTTCAATACAAAAATTGCATCGGCCTTTGATCTTCCTGGGCAGAATCTGCACTGTCTCCTGTCCACACTTATCAATCTCCTCAGCCTTTCCTCTAACACCCTCTCAAAAACCTTCATTCCATGTTCCAGCAGTCTAACTCCTCTGTACTTTCCGCACTCAAGTGCATCTCCTTTCCCTTTATAAATTGAGAGTGGTGCGCTCAGCAGAGCGTACTATGGGTATTGCACTACCACCCCTGCAGGACTTGTATAACAGGAGGTGCAAATCCAGAGCCTGCAGAATTATGAAAGACCCCCACCACCCCAACAACAGCCTGTTCAAGCTGCTGCGGTCAGGCAGACGCCTACGGTCACACGCTGCAAGAACAGAGAGACTCCTGCTCAGCTTCTTCCCCCAGGCCATCAGAACACTGAACTCTCCACTCACAAGTACACATGAGCACACACAGACATACACACACACACACATACACACACACAACACTCATGCGGCAACAGCTAAAACAATCACTTTAACCATTTAGATCTAAAACGCCTGCTAATAATGCATTATATAGCCTGCATATACACACAAATGTGTTTCCCGGTTTCAATGGGTTAAACAAAATGTCACTTTAAAAAAAATAGAAAGTCACTTTAAAGGAAGGAGGTACTGTATAGCATAGTTTAGATACTTTAAGGAGTTAAAGAGTTAAAATTGTAACTTGTATAGTAGTGTATATAGGAACCAGTTTCTCAGGAACTTAGCATGTCTTTTTTTTACCATGCATATCTTGTGTCTTACCTATTTTATTTTTTCTATGCCTATTTTATTATTGTATTTTGCACAATCAATGTGGGCATGACCACCCGCATTTCACTGTATGCCCTGGTATGTATGTGACAAATAAACCTCTTGATTCTTAAAAAAAGATAATTGTTATTGTCGTGGTCTTTTTCCATTCCTCCGGGATCTCTCCTTCATCAAAGATGTTTCCAAACACTCTCACCATCTCTTCTGTGATACCCGCTGCCTTCATCATATCGCTTGTTACTCCTGTTGGACCTGGCGCTCTTCCGTTCATCCCTTTTAATGCTTTCTCCACTTCCGCCACTGTGATGTTTTCCCACTTTTTCTACCATTTCTATATCATGATAATTTCCCCAAAAAAAATGTATCCACTTTTTCTCCTCATTTTAAATTTTTTTCCCATCCCAATTTCGGATTTCCAATTCTTCCCTCCCCTGTCTTGAACGTTGCTAGACTATGCCTCCCACTGGTCAGCTGTAGTGAGGATAGAAGCCTTGCATGATGCATCACGTGTCCCCTCTGGTACACGAGGAGGCAGCCTGTCGCATCTTTTCACCGCAGCAGCTCGAACTCTCAGTGGCGAGGAGTAACGCGTGGGAGCAGGGGTGTAGCTCCAGATTCTGAGCCCCATGAAAGAATGTATTTGTAGGCCCCCAGTGAATGCGAGCGCGCGGAAGCGGAAGATTTTTTGGCCATTTTTTTATTGATGAAAACGCATAATATGGTTTTTACCTATACATTCGGATCAGCAGTTCAGCACCTGCACTGTTGGTGGGTGAGCCTAGTAAAGGATGTCACATTGCGTTCATCTTCAATGAATGGACCAATGCAATAGTCTACCAAAGCCCCCCCTCTCTCTCTATATATCACACACACACACACACACACACACACACACACACACACACACACACACACACACACACACACACACACACACACACACACACACACACACACACACACACACACACACACACACACACACACACACACACACACACACACACACACGAAACAAACATAGTATCAATGAGAGCACCTGAGTGATGTCTAGTTAAAAAAAAAAAAAAAAAAAATGTGGGGCCCCCCCCTCAGTGCTGGGCCCTTGGAATCATCCTAAGCTACCCCCCCCCCAGCTACGCCCCTGCGTGGGAGGCTCACGCTGCCCCCGATATGTCCTGTTTCCGCCGCACCGGCGTCACCAAACCGACCTGTAGGAGTCGCTGTCCACAACATCCAATCCCCACCCACCGGCTTTCCCACCCTCTAACACTGCCAATTGTGTTAGTATGACGGCCGGCCAAGCCGGTAGCAACGCCGAGAGCTGGGCTCAATACCAGCATCTCCTGCGTTAGTGGCGAGCGCCTTGCCCACTGCGCCACCCAGCCACCTTCTATCATTTTCTTCATTTAATAGTTTTTCAAAATATGTTCTCCACCTTTCCATTATTTCTTCTTCCTGCACCTTGATCACTCCTCTTTCATCTTTTACATACTTTGCTCCATTTGTCATTTCCTTCTTTCTTCATTTGGTTTGCGATCTTGAACATTTCCTTTTGCTTCTCACTACTGCTTAGATCTCTACTCCAGTTCTCCCACTTCATCCTCTTTGCTGTTTTTATTTCTCTCCTTACTTTATTTCTTTTATCGTTGTATATTCTCTTGTCCTCTTCTCTCCTCGTCCTCTGCCATGTTTTAAATGTTATTTTCTTTTCCTTCACTTGTTTGAGTATTACTGAAGTGATGTGTTTAGTTCTTGAGTGAAATTGTAAACTGTATCTAATAGTGACAAAATCAAGTCAAATTCATGCTTGTTATTCATCCTACATCCCTGCAATTAATCGCTGTCGGACTTGGACAGCATGTCTGTTGTCTGGGCAAGATGAGAAATGGAATGTTTATCAACAATGTATACAATAGGGGCGACTGGGTGGCGCAGCGGACAAGGCGCTCGTCACCAACGCAAGAGACACTGGTATCGAATCCAGCTGTCAGTGTTGCTTCCGGCTTGGCCCGCCGTCATACTGGCTCGATTGGCAGAGTCAGCGGGAGGGAAGCCGGTGGGTGGGTCTGGGTCGTTGTGGACAGCGACTCCTACAGTTCGGTCAGGGCGCCTGCACAGCGAGGGAAGGATCTAAGAGAGGTAGTGTGAAACTTCCACACGTTACACTCTCTCAGTGAGAGTCCGCGCTGCCAGGTGAAAAGAAGTGGTGGGCTGGGTACACATGTGTCGGAGGAAGCATGTGATAGTCTCTGCCCTCCCAGACTGACGGTAGGGGGTAGAGTGCGCAACGACCAGGAAGGAGCTTTGGAATTGGCATAACGACTAACATTGGGAGGGGAGAAAAACGGGGAAAAAAAATAAGGAGGAAAAAGGTAATAAAAAATAATTATAATAATGTATACAATAAGCAATGTCCAATAATATAGAACCAACAATAAATAATAACAATATTTATCTGATTTATTTAGTTATTTATTCACCATCATTTGCAGTGTTTGTGTAGTTCTATTATTTATTTTCGATTATCACGATGCATCGTTGAGGCATGACTGTAAATGCAAAACGTAATTTTTTATCATACAAATATTGTCGTATTTATTATTATTATGATTATTTAATTCCAAGGATGTCTGTAGAGTCGACTTGAACTCAATCACCATGATTCCTCCCAAATAAAGCCCTTAAGAACACGGTGCACACCAATCTGTCCGACTTACGACTGTTCTTCAGCGCTCCTAAATCCTGCTTAGTTAGCGAATCCAGGAGATTCGTGAATCCCAAAATCGGCCTGAAAATGTCTTAAGTGGAGCTAGGTCAAAAATGTTTCTGTCTGATCTTTTGTCTTAAGTCCACTCCATTGGTGAATGAGACCCAATAGTCATGACGTTCTCTGCAGTCATTGGATAAAGACAATAGCTCAGCAATACTGTGAATAATCATTTTAAGGTTAGTGAATTCAGTGAAGGTCAGTTTTGTGAATATAGTTTTCATTCCATTTTCTAGTTCAACAACATACACAACAAGTCAAGTGTACGAAACAGCTTTGCTGTTGCATTGCAATTATATCCATTTGTTCTGGGGTTGTATAACTGAAGCACAAGACACATTACATCATTGCGACACAAATAGTGGCATATCCCCATTAATACACATACACATACACATACACATACACACACCCACACCCACACCCACACACACACAGAGAGAGAGCTAAGCTCATCTTCTCTGAATTATAGTAAAAGTATTTGGCTGGAATTACAGGACAGCCTTGTGTTGTTCCACACAATACAGTTGCTAGCTAGCTCAAATCTGGCAACACTGCCCTGAAACATAATAGCTGCTTTTGGCAGTTCCTGGTGACATGTTAGTAGTATCATGGAGAATGTGGCTTTGTGGTGTTACAAACAGAAAAATAGCCTCTTGTCCACCCACTGCCCCACTCCCAAGGTAAACAATGATGAGATGAAGCTATTGAAAGTGAACTTAGCTGAGGTGTCATATTCCACCAGGTTATTCAACTACTGGGTGGAGAGAGAGAGAGAGACAAAGTAGCCTAGCTTCAAAAGAGCACATCAGTCCTTTAGGCTGACAGGAGCAATGTGGTTCATTTTTCTGGGTGACTGAAATGGTGGATTCCTCTTCCTGCACGGAGAGTTGTCTGACATCCCAGGAGGTTTCACACACATTAAGGGCGCGGCCTGGATAAATAGCTGAACAGCGAGCCACACCTAAAGTTGCGAGGCTGAAACTTGTTACAGTAGAGCGCAACCTCAGCATAATGTGTTTCACACTCACTGAACACATGCACAACATGTTCCAGACCTCTTCAAGACAGACATTCTTAGGAAAGGTGCACAGGGTCATTTTTAGTGGTCGACCGATATGGGTTTTTCAATGGCTGATCAATGCCGATTTCAATATTTAGATAGCAGGGTGGACGATATATATACTTTTTTTTACACCTGATAAAATACCACAATTTAATAATAATAACAAATGATACACAACATGTAACTTAAATGAAAATTGTATTTAATACACTAAAGTTATGGTCTATCTGCAGTGTCTCTGTTTGCTTAAGTAGATCTGCATTGCACTTATTTTAAATTGTTCACTCGCATTTGCACAGCCTGCTCATATAATCTACCAAATATTAGAGGTGACAACCTCTGTCCCACGAATCCGCTACTATCTCTCTTTAAACACAGACACACAGACACACACACACAGACACACTGTATTATTATTGTAGAGGTATTTTTTTCTTCTCAAAAGTTGTAGCTTTAGGGCGGTTAGGTGGCGTAGAGGAGATTGCGTTCGTCACCAACCCCGAAGCTGTGAGCTGGATTCGCCTGTTCGAATCCAGCTCACAGCTCCGGGGTTGTCACCAGCTTGGCTGGCCGTTCACACTAATACAATTGGCTGTATTAGAGGGTGGGAGAAGCTGGCGGGGTGGGTCCGGGTCGTTTGTAAACAGCGACTCCTACAGTTCGGTCGGGGCGCCTGCTAAGCGCGGATAGGACCTGAGTGGGATAGTGTGATCCTTCCACACGCTACGCCCTCTCAGGGAGGATCCGCGCTGCCAGGTGAAAAGAAGCGGTTGATTGGCTGGACGTGTGTCGGAGGAAGCACGTGATAGCCTCCACTCTCCCAGATGATCTGACTGTGGGGGGTAAGTGCGCAGCGACCAGGAAGGGATTGGGAATTGGCATACGACTAACATTGGGATGGGAGAAAATCGGAGGAAAATGGAGGGGAAAAAAGAAAAAAAAAAAAAAAAAAAAAAAATGTAGCTTTAAATTAAATGGTCATTTTTAAAGGAACACAGCAACATTATGTGACGCTACCCGTCTTCTCCAGAGTCAGACAAGAAGATAGATACCAATTTCCTCTCTGTGCATTCAGTAGAAATGTCCGGCTGCCAAGCTAGCCTAGCTTAGCACAAATGAATGGAAGCAGATACAGGCCAAAAACACCTCTCCTGGGGTTTTAAGTCAAAGTCAAAAGTCAAAGTCAGCTTTATTGTCGCTTTTCATAATGTGCAAGACATACAGAGAAGTTAAATTTAGTTTCCCCCTTCCCACGGTGTATATAAATAAATAAATCTAATATAAACCTAAAGTAACATATAGGACACTATAAACATAAGTAACATATGGGACACAATGTACATAGGCCTACACTATACAGGACTATATACAGTATAAACAACAGTGGCTAAAAAATGTATGTATGATTGAAATAAATATAGGAGGTAAAAGAGAACTTAGTGCAAATCTTAAATTTTTTATGATAGTAAGTATAACTGATAAATAATGGCAGTAGAATACAATATATAGTGGCAGTAAAATGGCAGTGAGATGATATGGCAGTAAACTAAAATAAATAATGGCAGTAAAGTAAAGTGGCAGTGTCAGTGGGGGGGGGGGGTTAGTCCAAGTTCTGTTGTGGCAGAGTTAGAGCGGGGGGAGAGCTGGGAGAGAGTTCAGCTTCCTGACAGCCTGGTGTATGAAGCTGTCTTTTAGGCTGCGGTTACACTAGGGCCATTTTCGTTTAGTTTCATTCGCTTTTCAGAACGCTGCGTATTGGCTGCTCAAAATCTCAAAAGCCACCATCTTTATACCTCGCAAGAGCCATTTAGCCACATAGCATTTATTTTTCAGCAAGAAATAAAGTGCAATAAACAAAAACGGATACATTCTCTGTGTGTTCTGCCTCATTTGTTGATGATTTGTTGATGAAACAAAACTAACATCAACACAATTGACCACCAAGAGCGGAGTTTAGTCTCACAAAAATATCGCAGATTTCGTTAGCTTACGTGCTAGGGATATGCCAGTATAACAGTATAGCATTGTGGCTAGCAGTGTGGTAACGTTAATGCTAGCAGAATGAATGGATGTAAACGTTATTTAACAAAAGGGAATGCTACTGTTGTAGCTTGGACTGGGCTCCTTATAACAATAACTTGACAACACGTTGGTAGCCACAGCTAACAGGGTCTGAAAGTAACGTTAGCTAGGTAGCTAACGTTAGCTCACGAGCGACGCTAGCCAGCCAGCACCAAACTAATGATATCAGACGTTGATATCAGGAGCTATCAGTAGCTAGATAACATTAGACAACGCCTCATGTATTAAACAAAAGTGAATAGATGACTGGGCCATTTTGTTTAATGCTTGTTATGTTGAAAGAGGAGCTCTGAGCTGCTCATGCAGTCGACTCTTGCGTGGTAAGGGTTTGTTGACATGACATGGGTGGGTCTGGGAGGGGGAGAATTTGGCGTTGGTCTCTACTGCGCATGGGCATTGGGCAGAACGGCTCCGTATCCGGCTCGCGCAGATTATATGGCACCATTGTCGGCGAGTTTTGGCGAGTTTCCAAAACGAAAACACCTTTTCAGCGTTGCCACTAGGACAATGCGTTTTTTTTTTTTTTTTTTTTTTTTTTTTTTTTATAACCCTTTATCTGCCAGGGATTATTCTGATCTTAATCCATTGTCTGCCAGTACTGTAAATCTATGGAGATGTTCCCCTTCTTTGCAGGGCTATAACTTTTTAAATTGTATTGCTAAATTGACATTACTATGGCCCATTCAACGTCAAGTATCTATCGTTTAGGATGTAGCAACGTTCTACTTTTTCATTCACATATTCATACTAAAATACGGTCTAAAGTATAAATATGTTTTTATCGTTTTCTGCAGCATTCTGCAAAAAGTGATTTATAGCCCTAAATACATATATTAGATCATCAAATGTAGTTTGATACCGATTGGCGTCAGATTAAAAATTTCAATTGTACAAGGTCCTAAGCGTCATGCCTCATCATCTGCTGGTGACCAGAGGGGGGGGGGGGGTTTATAACAGGGCTGGGCGATAAAACGATAACGATAACTATCGCGATAAATTATTTCCTCGAAATAAACATGAAACGTGGTCGCAAAGTTTCGATATATCGATTTTCCAAGCTTGGCTCCGTTCTATCTCCCGTTCAGCCTCGGCTCAACACACTCACTAACAACAACCAGCGTTACGTGATGACGTACTTACGCACAACAGCTAACAACCAATCAGTGAAGGAGATGGCCGAGACCCGGAAGGAGGTAGGACTCACTCAACAAGGCTTGCTAGGCTAATTAGCTTCCACGGCATTGTTTTATATATTTACGTGCCGAGTATGTGTGTGTTTTGAATTCTGAGGCCACGTTTATGGTAGTGTGGGATATACAGTGGACGCCGTTTCAATATATTGTGGCGGAAGAGAGTATTTTAGTGTCATATTTAGCACATTGTCATGGAATACTCCGCTTAGAACCAACAGGCTGGCTAGGTTAACTAGCTTGCACGTCGCTGTTTTTATATATTTACGTGCCGAGTATGTGTGTGTTTTGAATTCCGAGGCCACGTTTATGGTAGTGTGGGATATACAGTGGACCTCGTTTCAATATATTGTGGCGGAAGAGAGTATTTTAGTGTCATATTTATTGTCATGAGATACTCCGCTTGTCGGCTAACGTGCGCAGACTGATGACGACATCAACTCGACTTGAGACATTCGCAGCAGCATAAGAAGTTAATTAAACTTGACGGACATTATATCGACGATAATTATCGATATCGAATTATATGAAAATTATTTTATAATTTTATCGCGATAACGTTTTTGGTCATATCGCCCAGCCCTAGTTTATAAGTCCGTGGCCGACGTTAAATCATTCATGTAGTATGGGCGATACATAGATCACAGCAGTTTATATGGATCATAATATTCAAACATGCTGAAACTTACCGCAGCTTCCTCTGACCGTTGGGTGGTCAGCGTGGAGCAGAAAGTTTGCGATTATGGGATGTTGATATATGCGATCCATTTCCAGGTTGTATAATAATATATACGTCCAAATCATGTTGTTTATCGAGTTATTGGCAACGGATCACTATCCAGTGTGGCAAACTCGAGTCCCGCGAGCGATAGCGAGTGGCCGGACCGAATATGGATGAGCACCACTTCCTGCCGCTCATTTCCTGTTTGGGCGACCAGATGGCGCTCTTGAACCGTTGGAGAGTTGAGAGGAGATCAACAGGAGATCTCAAGTCTCCGTGGGTGAAATATGATTGCCATCACAGATTTTTGAAATATTGATCTCAAAGACGCCTTACAGCGTCATTGGCAGATTACGCATGGTGAGCAATGACGTGGTAACACGTTCTTGGCGAGAAAAGGGTTAACTTGGACATGCAAACGTAATCATTCAGCAACAAAAACGTTGCTGTTTTTCCCAGTGTAACCATGGCCTTAGTCTGCTGGTCCTGGTTCGGAGGCTCCTCATTCTCCTCCCGGAGGGCAGGAGAGTGAAAAAACATTGTGAGGCGTGGGTGATGTCACCCGTGATGCTTAGTGCTTTGCGGGCCAGGCGTGTATTGTAGATGTCCTGGAGGGAGGGGAGGGGGGCACCGACGATCCTCTCAGCTGTTCTGACCATAGGCTAGCTTGCAACTGGATAGCTTTCTATTAGGGATGCCCCGATCACATTTTTTGCCACCAATACCGATCACCGATCGTCGTGAGCCATATCGGCCGATACCGATCCGATACCGATAATTTTTTATTAAAAAAAAATAAAGATTATTTTATATACATTTTTTAATTTTTTTTTTATAAAATATATATATTATATAATTAGACTTGTACTTGTATTATCTGCGAGACATCGCCACCACGCAATAAGTCAAAATGCTCGCTATCTGCAAACAGCTCCACTGTCTGTGTGTACTCTAGTAGCCTCCAGCTACGGACAGGATTCTCCGGCGCTGCAGCTGGACCCTAGTATTGGTATAAATCACATTCAGCAAGCCCTCAGCTTGAATACGCATCGAATCAATGTTATAAGACATTGATATCAGGAGCTATCTGTAGCTACTGCTAGCCGGCTATATAACGTTAAAGGACGACTCCACTTTTTTTGGAAATTAGCTTATTTAACATCTTCCCTGGAGTTAGACAAGAAGATGCATACCTTTTTTGTCTCTGTGCGTGCATTTTAGCTTTGGGAATAGACGCTCCGTTAGCATAGCTTAGCTTCATCACTGGAAGTGGGGGAGGACTGATTGATTGATTGATTGAAAACTTTATTAACAGATTGCAGAATGGGTACAATACAGTACAGCTCAATACACACAATTGTTAAGGGGATGCAGACCAGAGAAAGACTTTCGTCTTGTTTCCACCAGGGTCCCCCATTTTCAATTCATCAGGACATATATGACATACATGACATACAGATAGTCAGTACTGCTACATCTATACATTTATGACATACCAGATTTGCAAATACAGTACTGTTTGTGATACAGAAGGAGTCAAGAAAAGGGAGTATATACATTTGACGTAGAAACTGTACATTGGAGGAGGTTGGGTGGGGGGGGTTGGGTACACTGGGATATTGACAACCATACTGGGTAATTTACATTGGAGGTGGTTGGGGGGGGGGGGGGGGGCACACTGTATAAACAAGCAAAACTGTACATTGAGGGGGGGGAGACTCTGTACAAACAAACAAAATTGTACATTGGACTATTGACAAAACCATACTAGGTAAATGACTGTACATTGGAGGGGGTTGGGTTAGGATATTTACAGGGGCCAGTGTTGAATTGCAGTCTCCCGTAGGTGTCTCTTGAGAGAGGTTTTGAAAGTGGGTAGTGATCCACATTCCTTTACAGCTTTGGGTAGGGCGTTCCACATTGATGTGGCATAATTGCGAAACGTGTTTAGTCCCTTATTTGAGCCGAATCTGGGTTTAACATGATTTGTGGAGCTCCCTCTGGTGTTGTGATCGTGGTATTCACTGACCTTTGGGAAGTATTTTGCCATGTACATGGGTACCTTGGTCGTGTAGTGTATCTTGTAGACCAGGCCCATTGCAAGTTGCTGTACTCTGTCATCTACTCTAAGCCATCCTAGGTTGTCAAAGTGGGCAGGGGTGAGGTGGGTTCTAGGAGTAAGGTCAAGCAGTAGTCTGACCAGTTTGTTTTGAGATGTTTGTAATTTTGTTTTTAGCGCCTTTGAGGTGCTTTGGTACCATGAGGTGCAAGCATAGTCGTAGTACCCCTGAATGAGTGCTCCTGCCAGAGTCTTCAGGGTATTCTTGTTTACCAGAGAGGAGATCCGGTACAAGAATCGAGTTCGTTGGTTGACTTTTTTTATTACATTGGATGCCATTTTGTCACAGGAGAGATTAGCCTCTAGGATGGAACCCAGGTAGGTAATTTCATCTTTCCTTGTGACAATATTGTCACCCACTGTAACTGAGAAGCCGTCGGTCTTGCTGAGTTTGTTATTTGAACCGAAGAGAATGGACTCTGTTTTGCCCATGTGTAATGATAGTTTGTTATCAGCGAGCCATATGCAGATTCTGCCTAGTTCCGAGCTGAGGGTTTTTTCAACCTGTAACTTGTTCTTGTCAGAGACCAGCAGGGCTGAGTCGTCCGCAAACAGGAACAAGTTGCAGTCACAAGCTGACGACATGTCATTTGCATAAATTAGGAACAGTAGCGGTCCTAGTATGCTTCCTTGTGGAACACCACAGCTCACTGTGAGAGGGGGGGATAGGGTACCGTTTACCTCCACCATCTGTTCCCTCCCCTCAAGGTAGGATTGCATCCAGCTCACTGATAGACTATCAAAACCAATTGCTTTTAGCTTGTCAATCAGAATGGAGTGATTGACCGTGTCAAAGGCCTTTTGTAGGTCCAGCATGACCATGCCGCAGTATTTGCCTGCGTCCACCTCTTGTTTGATGTGGTCATTCAAATAGAGAAGGCATGTGTCAGTGGAGTGGGATGTTCTGAAGCCAGATTGGAATTCGTAGATTAGATTTTTTTCCGCTAGGTACTTTTCGACCTGTTCGTAGACTATTTTTTCCATGACTTTCGAGATGGAGGTGAGAATAGAAACAGGGCGGTAGTTGCCTGGGTCTAATTTGCTGCCCTTTTTGTGCAGAGGGGTCACCCTCGCAATTTTGAAGTCCTTGGGGACGTGTCCCTGTTTTATGGAGAGGTTTATTATGTGTGTGATGATTGGGGTGATGGCGGCTGCTGAGTCTCTGAGGAATTTGGAGGGGATGTTGTCATGGCCAGTGGCCTTGTTAGGTTGGAGGGCGCTCAGTTTATTGAGTACCTCATCTGTTGTTACCATTTCCAGCTTGAAGTCGTCCTTGCGGACCCCTAGGTTTTTGTAGTAAGCTACTATGTGTTCTACCCCATAAAGCCCTGAGTGGGAGGGTAGTTTGTTTACCAGTGTTGTGGCTATGTTTGTGAAGAAAATGTTTAAGTAATTGGCTACATCCAGCTTGTCTGTGATGAGCGTGTTGTCCGTTTTTATGTTTATGTTTGAGAATCTGGTTTTAAGTTTTTTACTGCATCCTAGTTGATTATTGAGTAATTTCCAAAGTTCACGTGGTTTGTTTTTGTTTTCCTCAGTTTTGTCATTGATGAAATTCTTTTTTGCAGTTTTGTACTGTAAGGACAGTAGCCTTACAGTGCCTTACAGTGTATTGCAAGGTCTGACATTGACCAAACTTGATATGCATGACCTTGGTGGGCTCTAGGTCAACTCCTGAAAAGGGGGTCAATGTCAGACCTTGCAATCAAAAGTTAGGGGGCGCACTGAAATTATGGCAAGGGTTATTAGCCCCCTAACTTTGATTGCAAAGTCTGACATTGACCCCCTTTTCAGGAGTTGACCTAGAGCCCACCAAGGTCATGCATATCAAGTTTGGTCAATGTCAGACCTTGCAATACACTGTAAGGCACTGTAAGGCTACTGTCCTCCCCCACTTCCAGTGATGAAGCTAAGCTATGCTAACGGAGCGTCTATTCCCAAAGCTAAAATGCACGCACAGAGACAAAAAAGGTATGCATCTTCTTGTCTAACTCCAGGGAAGATGTTAAATAAGCTAATTTCCAAAAAAAGTGGAGTCGTCCTTTAAGACAACGCCTCAGTGAACTATTTAGTTCAATGGGACATTTCGTTTTGAACAGTGAACTAACGTGCGCTAGCTAACATGCACTACTAGACTTGCTGGAGCATTTGTTGATATCAGGAGCTATCAGTAGCTAGCCGACTAGATACCGTTAGACAATGCCTACTAAAAGTGAATAGTTGACTGGGTCATTTTGTTTAAACAGTAACGATAGCTAGGTAGCTAACGTTAGCTCACGTTCGAATGCACTATAGACTCGAGCAGAGGAGCCTCCTCTCAGCCCTCTGTGTTTACAAACTGTACACGGGTGCGGGCGAGGCAAGGGAGGAGGAGCAGCGGCAGTTTGTAGGTCCTGTGTGTCTGAGACAGACAGCGAGTGAGATCTCCGCTTGATCGGTTTCCGCGATCGGCGAATATGACTCATTATCGGAATTCACCGATCGCATATTTATACTGATTATCGGCCGATAACGATCGGTGGCCGATCGATCGGGGCATCCCTACTTTCTATTGAACACACAGATAGGAAATTGACATCTATCTTCTTGTCTGGCTCTGGAGAAGACAGTAAGTGTATTTCCCATAATGTTGGTATGTTCCTTTAAGAATGATATAATATCTTATCAATATCATACAATATTTGTATCATTAACAATTATGTTTTACATTTATAGTCATGACTCAACGAACCATGTTCAAAATATTTCTATTGCTTAGAAAGAAAGAAATGCATGGAGAAACGGCTTGGTGAGGCAGGCGTGTGTGTTTATCATTCATGTGTGTGTGTGTGTGTATGTGTGTTTCAAGTTCAAGTTTCAAGTTTCTTTAATAGTTGTCATACAGAAGTACAGAATACTTTTATACAAAATGCTTCTTACTGTTACGCTCCAGAGACTGTGCAAGACAAGATAAGTATGAAATAAAATAACATAGTATAGCATGTAAATTAGAAGTAAAAAAATTAGGTCACAGTGTTCAGTATAGACATATGTACAATGTTCGATGCAGAATAAACGTAACTGAGTTACCATATAATATACAATATACTATGCAGTGTACTAATATACAATACTATATAGTGCAAGGCAGAAATGGGATGAGGTGCAATTTAGGTACAATTTACAGTAGGTGTACGAGTTGTAGTGCAAATCCTTTATCAATAAATATAAAGTGTGTTTGTGTGATCTAAAGTGTGGAGAGTGGGTGCTGCAGTGTGTTGTTTGTTTAAGTGAGTGTGTGCGTGTGGGTGTGTGTGCTGTGTGCATTTGATGGTTGTTGCATAGTGTTTATTGTTCGTTTAGCAGCCTGATGGCCTGGGGATAGAAGCTTCTTCTGAGTCTCTGTGCTCGCCTTAAGACTCCGGTATCGCTTGCCTGACCGCAGCAGTTCAAAGAGGCAGTTGTTCGGGTGGCTGGAGTCCTTGATGATTCTCTTAGCCTTCCCCCTGCACCGCTTGTTGTAAATGTTCTGGAGGGTGGGAAGCCCCCCTCCAATTGTGCGTTCGGCTGAACGTGTCACTGAACGTGTGTGTGTGTGTGTGTGTGTGTGTGTGTGTGTGTGTGTGTGTGTGTGTGTGTGTGTGTGTGTGTGTGTGTGTGCTGAGCCTGCCTCACCAAGCCGTTTCTCCATGCATTTATTTATTTCTAAGCAATAGAAAGAAATAAAACCAACAATAAATAATATCATAGAGAACAAGATAATATATGGCATATTAATAGTATTTTTTATAGTACTTTTTTTAGATTTATTTTTTTGGGGGGGTTTTAGGGTTTAGTTTTATTTATTTTCTCCGATGTATGATACAACAATTGCACTTTACTGTTACATTTGTACTCTGGTTATATGCCAAACCTATTTTCATTGTATTGTACTTGTGCAGTATGATGACAATACATTTGAATCTAATCTAATCTGATTTTGATCAGTCACAAATGGCTTCCGCACTACCTGTTGAATACGGGGGTCAGCACTGCACAGATGCAATGCTGAGCCTCTCGCTTCCTTTTTGCACACGGCCCTTGCCTTATAAGGAGCTGGTGGGGCGTGTCTGTATGCAAATTCAGGTGTACGAGAATATGCTTCCAGTTTAAGAATTTTGGAATTCATGGAAACATCGTGAATTTGTTAGTACAAACTTTTTACAAAGATAGTTACAAAGATACTTACGAACATGTTCGAGAATGAGGACCAAATATTTCCTGGGCCATTAGTGCCATCAGTCAAAAGGAATTCCATCTTCTCCTTTGAGATCCTCTCAAGTCTCAACCCTGATCCAGGCTTTAGAATTGGCCTATTCCTTTCTCTACTAAAGGTGACACACACACACAGAGGAAATGTACCATGGCCAAGGTGGTGGCCATGGCAACCTAATGACAGACAGCCCAACCCCATTAAAGTGACAGCAGCTGTTGAAATATTTAGGGCTACAGGTGGGGCCACTGAAGGACCAGATAGCGCCCGCCTCACTATTTATAGTTCTTCTCACCTTCGTCAACCTATCAACAACACAGTCTGTGTGTCAGTTTCCCTCAGCCAGTCACCGCTCTCAGAGACCATTCACATCTGGGGGAGGCGACAACAGACTCATGATTCAAACTGGGAAGTCACCTGTCAGACTGTCTGACGTCACAGGGAGACGCAGGCATGACTGAATTGAATACAACTGGGTTTGAATCTACAATCCCCTTGCTGTTGCTTTCTCTGCTCATTTCATCGTTTTGTCACTTTTCAAAAACAGCTGTCGTAGCAGAGCAAATTATATGCTAATAATGTAAAAAATAACAATGAAGTAATAATCAATGATAACAGGGATTATTCAAGCTTTGATACAGGCTGGAAACGTACCATAACAGCACAAGTCTAACGGGCGCTGAGTGGTGCCTGTAGAGAGCAGTATGGTCAGATAGGGGAGACAGTGGCTCGGGAGGTAGAGCAGTCGTCTGGTAATCCAGAGGTTCCCGGTACGATTCCCGCTCCTCCTGGGCAGCGTGTCGAAGTGTCCTTGAGCAAGACACTTAACCCCTAACTGCTCCCGATGAGCAGGTTGGCTCCTTGCATGGTTGCCTCCGCCATCGGTATGTGAATGTGTGAGTGAATGGGTCAAATGTGAGGAACAAATTGTAAAGTGCTTTGGATAAAAGCGGTATATAAAAAATACACCACCAGATAAGACTGTGTATTATGTAAGCAGATCAAGTGTGGCTCCACCGCGTTCTGCAGTTATTATTAAAGAGCAACTGAAGGTTAGGAGTGTTGGTTCAACACGTGCTGTGTTCCACCGCAGGCTGTTCCTCACCTGGTTGCTCAGGTGAGGAGGTATATATTTAACATGTTAGAACAGATACACATACAGTAACTAATTCCACCTGGGGGGGAGGGGGAGGCTGGCCTAAAGTAGAGGGAGGGACTGGTAACCAAACTCGTCGCTGGTAACCAAGAGAAGGTCAACAAACAGAGCAGCACCAAACACCCACAAGGTACAAAGAATGATAATAATAAAACACTCGGAACAATCATAATCATATTGTGATATTTCCCATAACTGACCTAAGAATAGCTTCAACAGCCTGGTTCAACCGAAGAGTTCTATTAAGTTAAAGTGCCAGGAAAACAACCTCACTCTCAACGTCGACAAGACCAAGGAGCTGATCATCGACTACAGGCGGGGAGGAGCAGGACACGACCCCATCCACATCAACGGGGTCGCAGTGGAGAGGGTCGCCAGCTTCAAGTTCCTCGGGGTCCACATCACAGAGAAGCTGGACTGGAGGGGAGTGCAGTGCACACTGGCCATGTGGTGAAGAAGGCCCAACAACGCCTCTACCACCTCAGGCGACTAAAGAAATTTAGCATGGGGCCACAGATCCTCAGGGCCTTCTACAGAGGCACCACAGAGAGCATATTGACAGGATGCACCACCGCATGGTTTGGAAATGCCAACCAAAGCGACCGCAGAACGCTGGAGAGAGTAGTGCAAACGGCCGAGAATATCTGTGGAAGAAAACTACCCTCCATAGACAATATCTTCACCGAGCGGTGCGTCAGCAAGGCACACAGGATTCTGAAAGACCCCAGCCACCCCAACCACAAACTGTTTGAGCTCATGCCGTCTCTGAACAGCTACTTCCACCGGGCCAACAGGCTACTGACTGAGAGACTCTGAACCATCAGGGACACGCACACAAAGCACCTTAAATCACTTGCACACCACACGCACACACTGCTGCTACCTCATGCACAAAATGTATTTTTTTTATTTCCAAAAAACGTTCAAGATATGTCTATTTATCATTCGCTGCTCTTTAACTTCACTGTTTAAACTTGACTTTAACTTTACTGTTACCTTGTATAGTAATATAGCTTAGCATAGGATTGTATAGCATAGATTATAGGAGTATAGATAGTATAGGGATAGCAACATAGCATAGGGTACCATAGTAAAGTTATATTGTATAGTATAGGATTATTTAAAGTCTATTTGTTGTATTGCACACTACTACGGTTGAGGAGCCAAGGAAAACAAGCATCTCATGTTTTCGGAATGTATGTACATTTTAAAAGCTGTGACAATAAAGGAATCTGAATCTGAATCTGAAATATGGGTTCAACGGCTGCCACCCAGAGGGCATGAAAGTCCTCAGAGAAATGAGGCATGCTTGACATGCGGGGTAGTTTTTCCCTTTAGAGGTAGCTATGGCTACGGGAGCTAGCTTAGCTCAGCTCAGTCTGCTGTGGAGAGATAAGACGAGGACAGGGCTTCACACAGAGACAGAGATGGATGAGCAGTAGAAGAGATAGCGTTAAGCCACAGCTTAGGTGTCTCACTCCCCATCGTGGATCCTGTCCCGAGTGAGACGCAATCCTTGCCCTGTATGTGTGTGTGTGTGTGTGTGTGTGTGTGTGTAAAGTATGTGCGTGTGTGTGTGTGTGTGTGTGTGTGTGTGTGTGTTGATCTGGAGAGCATGGTTTAGGTGTGACTGAGCCTTCCCTTACTATATGATGGTAATTTCAGTTTTACCATGGTATAAATAATTTACCATGGTACCACTTTTTTATTTACCACCTTTTCACATGTTTTACTTAAATAATACTATAGTATAACCAAATTTCGACCATGATACAGATGGTAATATCATGGTATTCCCATAATCTTTTGGTCCTTATCATCATCGTAGTGACTAAAAGAATTATGTAAATACCATGATGCTTTTTGGGGGAAATACCATGATGCTTTTTGGGGGAAATACCATGATGCTTTTTGGGGGGATATACCATCGGCGTATTTAGACCACTATCAGTAGGGCACGTGCCCTACTGATGATCATCTGTGCCCCACTGATAATTTTTGTTTCTCTTTTTTTTTAAACAAATGTTTTTTATTTTCCCTTTTTTAACACTTTAATCGCCGGAAACGCCGAAACTCGTCATTGCCCGCTATGCTCATTCTGCCGAAGACGCCGTAACACGTCTTTGATATCAATATTTATAAAATCGGTTCAAGAGCGCCATCTGGTGGCCGATCAGCAGATCGCCCAACAGGAAGTCATGTGGATGACGTGGTGCTCACCCATATTTCGTCCGGGCACTCGCTATCATTAGCAGGACTCCATCTTGACACAGTGAACACCGATTGGTGCACATAACTCGATAAACAACATGATTTGGACGTATATACTATTATACAACCTGGAAATGGATCGGATATTTCGACATCCCATAATAGAAAAGATTCTATTCCACGCTCATCCCCCAACGGCGCGAGGAAGATACGGTGAGTTTCAGCGTTATTTTCTAATGTATTCTATACTAACTGCTCTGATGATCATATGACCCACACTAGATGAATGATATAACGTTGCCCACGGAATTATAAACGACCCCCCCGCCCATCCGGTCAACATCAGATCATACGTAGTAACTTCTAGAAGTACCTCCAGTTGAAATTTTTTATCTGGCACCGATCGCTACCAAACTGTATTTGATCATCAATATAATGCATTTGGGGCTATAAATCAAGTTCTGGAGAAAGCTGCAGAAAACGATAAAAACATACTTATACTTTAGACCGTATTTTAGTATGAATATGTAAATGAAAAAGTATAACGTTGCTACACCCTGAACAATAGATATAGGACATTGAATGGGCCATAATAATGTCAATTTAGCAATACAATTTAAAAAGTTATAGCCCTGCAAAGAAGGGGAACTTCTCCATAGACAAATAGAGCTGGCTAGGGATGGTAAATTACGAATTCGAACCATGGCGATCAAAGTGTTAACATGATCAAATAATTATTATAATATTTTTTACTTCGCTTTGAAATATTATAGTGAAATATTTTGCACTGTTTTTTTTTTTGCACGCATTTATCTTGTTGAAATCCTCCAACAGGCTCTTTTTTGTAAGTTGACTGGTTTGCACACCAATAATACAGTGCAATAATAGAATAGTAGAATAGATAGTAAAAGTATGCAATAGAATGGCCAGAGTAAAATAGTGCTACAGTACAATCAACAGCGGGGTGTATTAGAAGGCTATGGTGAAGAGGTACGTTTTTAGCTTATTTCTGAAAATATTAAGAGATCTAGCTTCCCTAATGTCCATAGGTAGTGTGTTCCTTAACTTTGGTGCATAGTTAGCAAAGGCTGCATCCCCGATTTTCTTCAGACTGTGGCTTGGAACCTTCAATAGACCAGTAGTAGATGATCACAATGTTTATACTTTGTATATAAGGAGCCGCACAGTCTCTGGAGCGCAACAGTAAGAAGCATTTTGTATAAAAGTATTCTGTACTTCTGTATGACAACTATTAAAGAAACTTGAGAAACTTGAAACTTGAGGACCTTGAAATCAATTCTAAATGTTACCGGAAGCCAGTGTAGGTTACTTACTTCAGGTTTGATCCAAGGAGTAAGTTGCCCCATATTGCTCTGTAACATTTCTCTTTTTGTTATAGGACCGACTAGTAGGATTTCAGTTTTGCCCTCATTTAATTTTAGGAAGTTGTTCGTCATCTATTTGTTTATTGCTAAGAGACAGGCGGAAATGTGATCATTTGGTTCAGCGGAAATGTACAATTGTGTGTCATCTGCGTAACTATGGAAACATACATTGTGCTTTCTAATGATGTCTCCTCAATGTTCAATGCAATGTTCAATGCAAGTAAAGCACTTTAAACTTTAAGTATGACTAAATGCTTTCTTGACTATATATATAGTAACTGTTCCAAAATGCATAGATTTCTATGTATTTTAGGGGTTTGGGGGGCTAGCTCTTTTTAATATAAATGTCAGATTGTTTTATTTATTTCATAGATTTCTATGCATTTCAGGAGTTTGGGGGGCTGGCTCCCCAAAATAATTAAATAACATAACCCTAACCTAACCCTAAAACCGAAATAAAGTTAAAAAAATATATATAGTTTACAAAATCCACCCATTTTCGCTGCGCGCGCCCGCTTCATATACTTCTGTGCCCCCCTATGTCCCAGTAGAGTGCTGGGTCTAGATACGCCCCTGGGAAATACCATGATGCTTTTTCAGAAGGGTTATGTTGGAAAACACTGTGGCCTTTTTAAAGATGGATTGACCACACAGTGTCTATGTCATTTGAAACACTATAAAAACAACCATTCACCGTATCACTGATGTTTACACTCTGCATTTTTCCAGGCACACGTACGACAACAAAGATGCAGTGAGATCATTCCACCTACTGATGACGGTGGGGATAAGTACCTGACCTGTTCCCAGGGGACAATAAACCCAGTGGGTGATTAGAGTGTGACATCCTATCTCTCTGGCCCCACCGCTTCCCCTACAGCTCGTTTGCATGGCGCTGACAAAGGCGGCCGTGTTTGCACGCCGGCTCAACGGGGGGATGGAGAGAAGATATGGCATGTCTGTGAAGTTCAGAGGCCTTATCAGAGAGGCGGAGATCAAAGTGAGCCGCCGCAACCGTGCTCCCATCATGACGTTAGCCAATCAGATCGGAGCATGGAATTGGAGTGTTTTTTTTATGATTAGGATATTCATAATAGATCAAAATGCATAACAAGTGTGGTAATTAACACTTTGGGTGCCATGGGTTAAATTCATGATATACCATAGATTGCCAGCTCTATTTGTCTATGGAGAAGTACCCCTTCTTTGCATAGCTATAACTTTTTAAATTCTATTGCTACATTGCCATTATTAGGGCCCATTCAAAGTCCTATATGTATTGTTCATTGTGTAGCAACGTTAAACTTTTTCATTCACATATTCATAGTAAAGTATGGTCTAATGTATAAGTATGTTTTCATCTCTTTCTGCAGCTTTCTCCAGAACGTGATCTATAGCCCCAAATGCATTATATTGATGATGAAATACAGTTTGATGGCAATCGGGGCGATATAAAGAATTTCAATTGGACGTACTTCTAGAATTATCTACGTATGATCTGATGATGACCGGATGGGCGGGGGATCGTTTATAATTCCGTGGGCAGCGTTATATCATTCATCTAGTGTGGGTCATATGTTCATCATAACAGTTTATATGGAACACGTTCAAAAATAATGCTGAATCTTACCGGATCTTCCTCGCGCCGTTGGACGATCAGCGTGGTGTAGACCGTTTTCGATTATGGGATGTTTATCCTGATGAACCATTTCCAGCTTGTATAATACTATATACGTCCAAATCATGTTGTTTATCGAGTTATTGGCAATGGATCGCTATATATTGTGACGAGCCAGAGTGCCGGTAGCCAAACCGAGTGCCCGGAAGTAATATGGCCGACCAGCACAACCTCCACAGCACTTCCTGTTTGGCGATTGCGCCGATCGGCCACCAGATGGCGCTCCTGAACCGCCAGAGAGCTCAGTGGGTCCTCCTGGTGGATCTCAGGCCAGCGGAGGGGAAATATGAATCCGATCACAGATTTTTGAAATATTGATATTAAAGACGCTGTAAAGCAGGGCGGCTAGGTGGTGTAGTGGGCAAGGCACTCGCCACCAGTGTGGAGACGCTAGGATTCGCGTGTTCGAATCCAGCTCTCCACATTGTTTTTCAGTTTGGCTGGTCGTCCGCAGTAATACACATTGGCCGTATTACGGGGAGGGAAAACTGAAGGGTGGGGATCGAACGTTGTGAACAAGCGACTCCTACAAGTCGGTTGGTGCGCCTGCGCAGTAGAATCAGGAAGTGTCGGGGGCAGCGCGAGCCTCCCACGCGTTACTCCTCGACACTGAGAGATCGAGCTGCGCAGGTGAAAAGATGCGACTGCTGTTACCTCAAGTACCGGAGGGGACTTGTGCTATGTATGACTTAGTCCACATTGCAGCCGGCTTGTGGGAGGCAAGAAACAGCGTTCGTGACAGGGGAGGGTTGAATTGGATGATACGAAATTGGGATGGGAGAAAATATGGAAAAATGAGAGAAAAAGTGGATCAAAAAACAAACAAAAAAGACGCTGTAAAGCGTCCTTCGGCAACTTGAGCATGGCCGGGAATGACGCTGTAAAGCGTTTCCCGGCACCCAAAGTGTTAACAGTCCTTTGTACCCTTCAAACAATATTTCTTGTACTATTTCTTTACTCCATTTACGCTAAATCAGCTTACTACGAGTAAGCTCTCTGTATTGAATTGATTCTTCTGTGCACAGAATAAAAATCCTTTCTTTTCTATCCCTTGACTCAATCTCAATTTCTCTTAAGCTCACCGGACTTGGTCAAATGCTGGTGGACAAAAACCTGCCTGATTTTTTAGCTGTTGAAATTCAGATTCTGTAAGCTCACCGGACTTCGTAAAACTATTTTCTACAACAAAATATCCTATACATCTATAACAGGAAAATATTACAGCCCTTATTAATCAGTTTGTAATTAGCTTCATGAAGAGACTTTGCAGGTTATGAGGCGGTTAGAAGTGCTTCTAAATACCCACTCATACACATTCAAATCCATACTGTCATGTAAAGCACTATGCTTTACATTTTCTTCTAGAGTTCCAAATGTGTTCCAAAATAGCCATCAGGCCCCTCTCTTGTAAATATTTTTCTGGACTGGGATACTTAACAGCTGGGTTCATCGCAGTAGGCTATCTGTCGAGGCGAAAGAGCACAGTGGTACATATTAGTCTGTGTATAGTAGCTAGAAGGCAAAAACATTGCACTTAGGAAGTCCATTACCACTGAGAAAACAGTCAAATACAGGCTGCAGGAACCTAGAGAAACAAGTGCTTTCACTGCAATTCACTCTGTTCTGTAGGTGCAAAGCTTGACACAAGACTAGACAATGGATCGTTATTAGACCAGATTCACCTACTATAGAGGTAGGGGGTTTTGTGACAGAAGAGAGTAGGAGACAAAGTAAGTCCTCCTATCACCCTAATAAGATGGGACTCTGCAGCCTAGCAATGATCAATATGATTATGATCAATAGTTAAATCACCAATTCAGAGTTTCAGACCTAATAAGACTAGATCAATTGTAGCTCAAAACATGTCGATTTTGGAAAGGTAGATAGAATGTGCTGATGAGGGGAAAGAACAAATCTTTCCACAACTTGGAAATCTGGCCAAAAACTCAAAACACGTGTCCTCATTGGTCCATTTTCCTCCAGTGTTTAAAAATAAAGACATGTTTCACTGTCACATACTGTCAGTCCTTACATCAAGAGCTCAGTTCATCAACTGAACATTAAAACATGTCTTAAAGCCAAACATAAACCTAAACAACGCCAGTGGTGGGGCGATAAGAGACATACGGGTAGGGTAGCACTACGCAAAATCCCACCTCCCCTAAACAACATGTGACAACAACACTCCTCCACCTTGTGAAATACAGCACCATCAATTAGAATTTTCCAATCCTGCATATCTACCAAATCACTTCAGTATGAGTATGATTTGATACCAGTAATGGTGCCCTCACTGCCCTGGCACCACCACCTTGTCACAAAATGCTTGGACTCCAAATTTGAGCTTTTAATAAATAACAACCATGGCCTTCAGCAAATGGTTCCTTTGTTCTCAGCCACCTCCCAGGATCAACCTGGGCCTGATCCGAGCTGGGTAGGGTGTGGGTGTGGGGTAGGGTGGGGGCTGGAGGGGGTGTGTGTGGGGGGTGTAATCTCAAACACGGGATAAGGCTGAGCTCTAACGAGTCCATGGTGGGAAAGACGAGAGGGAAAACAGGTTAAGCAGTTTCACACACACACAAACAACACACACACAAACACACACACTAACTCTCTCTCTCTCTCACACACATTTTTATAACCATTTCTCTCTCTCTCTCTCTCTCTCTCTCTCTCTCTCTCTCTCTCTCTCTCTCTCTCTCTCTCTCACATACACACAGTCAGTGACCCCAGCACCTGTTCCACTGTTTCAGTCCCAGCATTGAGCAGTTTATGCGTGTGTGTCTGTCTGTCTGTCTGTCTGTCTGTCTGTCTGTCTGTCTGTCTGTCTGTCTGTCTGTCTGTCTGTCTGTCTGTCTGTCTGTCTGTCTGTCTGTCTGTCTGTCTGTGTGTGACCACAGCAGTTGTTCTGTTATCCCTTCTACATCTCTACAACTAATCTGATTGACAGAGACCTCAATCTAGCCTCAGCAGCCTTTGGTTTGTCAAGTTTGCAGCAAGGCTATGGTTGTCCCACCTGTTGCTTGTGTTTTCTGACAGCCATGGAAAAACTCTTTCATGGAAGAACACCAGCTCTTGGCTCAGCAATGCATAACAGACTATTTTATACTCTTGTTAATAAATAGTACCTAGGTGACTGTAGTTGATGAGATTATGATAATTAATCCTGTGCCATGATAGGCCTATAGTCTTCCCTCATCCTCTAAAGGGTTAAGTCTCTTATTTACAACCATATAATCCAAGGGGTATGGCCGTTTCATTCACAGGCTAACATGTGTGGATAAAGAGACTCGCTACAAGAAGTGAACTTGGCTGAGAATAGCTCACCTTCAGATCCTACTATTGAAGTAGGCCAAACAGACATTCCACTCTGTGAAACCGGCTAGACTCAGACTGTGTACAATGCACAATGAGGTCTCTCCAGAATGCGACTGTTTACATTAGGTACCATACCTTAATATGCCTGTGTGAGCGAGCTGGAACTGATGGTTGTTATATACTGTATACTGTATGTCTTGGATCACGAGGCAGAGCACCTTGTACTCAGTATGACGATAAAACTAGAAGCAACGTCACATCGGTGAATAAGTGCCATTCATGGTGGCCTGTGGGGAAATCGACTCAACAACTGGAGTGAATTCAATTCCATCCTGCAGTCTGCACTTTAATATAGAGAATATAGGCAGCATTAACAACCACTGTGCCGACTCCACAGATGAAAAATAACAGCCTGAAACCAGGTCGTTTGTGGTCTGTGTACTAACTAGACAAAGCCCCCAAGGGCCAAGACTTCAATGAAGACCAGCCCAACGTCCACAGCAGCCCTATCTGATCATCTGATATAGATGCTTGTTGCCACAATTAGCTAGTTAGCAGCAGATATCTGGCCCTGTGATAAGAGCCTCTAGTTAGCAGCCGATATCTGGCCCTGTGATAAGAGCCTCTAGTTAGCAGCAGATATCTGGCCCTGTGATAAGAGCCTCTAGTTAGCAGCAGATATCTGGCCCTGTGATAAGAGCCTCTAGTTAGCAGCAGATATCTGGCCCTGTGATAAGAGCCTCTAGTTAGCAGCAGATATCTGGCCCAGTGATAAGTTTCAAGTTTCTTTATTTTTGTCATACAGAAATACAGAATACTTTGCATGAAATGTTTCTTTCTGTTTAGCTCCTGAGTGTGCTAGATAATAATAAGATAGTATAAATAAGTATAATAAGTAAAAAAAAAAATTATAGAATAATAATAGAATAATGATAAGAGCCTCTAGTTAGCAGCAGATATCTGGCCCAGTGATAAGAGGCTCTAGTTAGCAGCAGATATCTGGCCCAGACAGTGATAAGAGGCTCTAGTTAGCAGCAGATATCTGGCCCAGTGATAAGAGCCTCTAGTTAGCAGCAGATATCTGGCCCAGTGATAAGAGCCTCTAGTTAGCAGCAGATATCTGGCCCAGTGATAAGAGTCTCTTTGGGTCCTTGTACAGGACTGATGACACTCAAATGGCAATGAGTCTTCATCAGGAAAGAATCCTATTTCTAAGATGTTTTCTCTGACTGTGAGTCACAGGTTTAAAAATGAATGCTTACTTGTTTTCAGTCCAGCCATAGGTATACAGATCAGGCCTGATAACCTTTCTCAATCCAAAACCTTGTCTTGCAAGCTTGTCAAGTTATTATGAATAACAGTGATTTAGTGAGATAAGATTGCCTTAGTAGAAGAACACCTGTATGGGAATGGTAGCCTACACACCCCAAACTGATGTTAAATAAAAGATGGACAACCATGAAAGATTAATGGGTGTCTCTTGAAATGGGGTAACTCAATACTACACACACACACGCACACATCTCAATCTCTCTTGGATCACCATGGAAGCACAATCAAAGAACAGAAGCACAATCAAAGAACCATTTCGGCATAGCATACAGCATAAATAATAATAATAATAATAATAATAATAATAATAATAATAATAATAATAATAATAATAATAAAACAAAAAATCTGTGTAGATATAAGCTTCACTGTAGACGATGCAGCATGGCAGGCGAACACAATTAACTGGTCATGAACAAGAATGTGCGCAGCGTAGGTAGATAGCAGCCTTTGCGATTGCGTTGCGATTTGCGAGGCCTCAGGCTTGAATGTGTGCATTAACGCGCAACAACAATAACACGTGGAAACTTCAGCCGAAACATGTGATCGGTGTCACGTGACTCGTGAGGCGCGATACAAATGGCAATTATCGGAGTATCGAACAGACAGGGCATTGGCTTGGGTAATCTAACATAATTACACGATATCAAGAAATGTAATATACTGATTTGTGGGAGGTCCCCCACCCCATTCCTCCCTCCCTCTCAGGTGTCAGTAGCAGACTATTTTAGCAAAACAACTGTCAAAGTACAATTAAAATTAAATAAAAAATGATATATATATATTAGTGCTGTCAGGCGATTAAAAAAATTAATCTAATTAATTACAGGATTTGTAATTAATTAATCTAATTAATCGCATTTTAATCGCATAACCATTTTATGCCTGATATTCTATATTCTATAATCATATTTCAAATTGCATGTGTCCGGATGGCAGAATTCAGTACTGTATCTACAAAACCTTCTGTTTAATCATCTTCCATCTATTAATTTGCTTAGATGTTTCAGCTCTGGTCAATTTGAGCATGGTGTTATTCAAAGTCAAAGATAAAAAAAATGTATTGATATTCTCATTTGGTTCATTACAATTTACTCAAAATAAAATTTTCATTCAATCAATCACCGCGCAGATTGATTGATTGAATGAAAATGTTATTAACAGATTGCAGAATGGGTACAATACAGTACGGCACACAATTGTTAAGGGGATGCAGACCAGAGAAAGACTTTCATATTGTTTACATCAGGGTCCCCCATTTTAATTCATAATGAATTGTAAGTAAGGGTGCAACTTGCACCGTGCAATCCATTCTTTGTGGATCTAGCCCACAGTATTTCTGACACTGGGAATACATTCCCTGAGATTCATAGATGTCCCTATAATCAGATACCAAGAACATGCAAATGGACCATATTAAAAAAAAAAGAGAGTCTGTAAATGTGTATTCTACATTCTTATAGAATGAATGAGATACAAAAAAAAAATTATATAAAAAAAAAAAAAAAAAAAAAAATTGTAATTAATTTTGAGTTAATTTTCATAACGCGATAATTTGCTGTGTAATTAATTAATCTAATTAACGCGATAAACTGACAGCCCTAATATATATATATACACATTATATAATTATTGTTATTTTCTCATTTATTTTAATAGTACTTTGACAGTTGTTTTGCTAAGATACAGTCTTATGCTATATATATATATATATATATATATATATATATATATATATATATATATATATATATATATATATATATATATATATATATATATATATATATATATGTACACAAATTGTAAAAAGACTCAAACAATAAAACCAACATGATTATAAAATGTTTGACATGTTGCAGTGGGAGAGACTTACCGTCGGTACGGAGCTTTGACAGAGCTGGCGCTGAGAGCGCACTTGGAGCGGCGTCCTCGTCCTCCAGTATTCCAACAGTAGACCGTCACCTAAATCATCTGGAAAATAACAAATGTAACGTTGCTTTTCGTCAGAATACACTTAAGTGCCAGTGAGCCGAGAGCAGAGCTGTTTATTAAGGTCCGACAACGACCTGGATCGCACAACGCTGATCATAGGTGAGATCGCTCTAATCTCCCTTTAACGCTCCTCCCACTGATGACAGCGTAACTACAGTAGTGTATACTGGTGCTTGTATTGTATATTGGTGTTTATTTATTTATTTATTTAGGGGTTGGGGACGGGGTGTAGAACCCAGGTGAAACGTTTAGGTTGGTATTTGTTTAATGGTACACACACACACACGCGCACACACACACACACGCACACACACACACACACACACACACACACACTACTTCAGTCAACAGATTTATTGAGCACTGTCTGTGGGCCTACAATAGAATGGACATGATATTCCAACCACATTTCCAAAAAAAAAAATGACAGTAGTTATCTCGGGGCTGAATGAGAAACTTTCTGATGAAAGTTTTACTCTTTGTTGATCACTCTTGAAATCCTATACTGTACTGTAGGCTACTACAAGAACATTGGTCAGGTCTATAGTGACATCTAGTGGAAGAAAAGTTTAATTGTATTTTTCTCACTCCCACTTTAAAGATTTATTGTGTCATCATTATACAGCATAAGTACAGTACAACGAAAATAAGTTTGGCATCCAACCAGAGTGCAATACAATGCAATAGTAATATACAATGTACAGGTGAGTATAACATATAATTTATAATTGTATACTTATAAAGTGAGTATAAAAACGAGTACTACTGAGTAAATGTAATAGTGCTAATCAGATGTATGTACAGGGTTGTAGTATTACAAGGAGACAAACGTCTCCTTCACCCCTTCCACCCCCCTGGTACACCGATCAACTCGGTCACCTCAAAGCCAAGGGCCGCCAATAGACAACAACAATGATGCCCTCAACAATACTTGCTCTTCCCACTACTCCTCCATCATCCAAACGGGCTCCAACAAACTCAAAACACTCTTCTCCACTGTCAACAAACTCCTAAACCCCAGGGACACCATCTCCAACTACTTCACCACCAGCATCCCCCCCCACACATACACGCGCACACACACACACACACACACACACACACACACACACACTCAGTGGATTTTTTTTTGTCAAATCAGTTGTGCAATAGTCACTTTTGGTGAGTTGTTTCTATACAATTCACTTATATGACATTTAGGTATGACACAGGACTACACAAGCATTTTTAGTATACAAATGTGTCAACAGACTAAAGCAGGGAACCACAATATTTTGCATACAAATGATGCAGAATGTAATATCATAACTGTCTATTCTTTTTCTTGCAATTGAGCCAATTTTCATTAGGTACAGTTCTGAGGTGTGTGTGTTCAACAGAATGCAGTAACAAAAACACGTTCACAAAATGTATGGGTTACTGAATGCTGAACTGCACTGTTATAATCACTAAGCCATTGTAAGACCATACCTGTGTCCCTGTGTCACTTGTCTCTGCTGCCCTTTGATTAAAAAACGTCTGTATGTCCATTTTCCTTTTTTTTTTGCATATTTCAGTTAGTCACAGTAAAAGTCACCTAGTAAAAGTGAGATAATTGACAATATCAAAACATGCTAGGGCTGTACCGAATAGTTCGAAGCTTCGTTCATAATGTTGACATTAGAATTCTAAATCAACATAAAAAATTGTAATTATAAACAAAAAAATATATATATATATATATTTTACAATTTTAATTTGCCAAGGTATGGCGAGTGCCATACCAAAACGACGCCCCTGTCTTCATCCTGTACATACTCCCCCTTGGAAAAATTATCTGCTGCCATGGCCTCCGTTTCCACTGTTATGCTGATGACACCCAACTTTACCTCACCTCCAAGTCCATCACCTCAACCACCCACTCCACCCTCACTGCCTGCCTTGCAGATATAAAAACATGGATGCAACAAAACTTTCTCCAACTCAACTGCAATAGATCTGAAATCCTCATCATTGGTCCAAACACCCGCACCGCTCAGACCTTCTCCCTCAACATTGACTGCTCCATCGCCACCCCCACCACCCACGTCCGCAACCTTGGAATCATCCTTGACCCCACCCTCTCATTCTTGCCCCACGTCAACCACATCACCAAAACTGCCTTCTTTCACCTTAGGAACATTGTCTGTCCCTGTCCTTTTCCACTGCTGAATCTCTCCTTCATGCTTTCATAACATCCAGACTCGACTACTGCAATAGCATCCTCTATGATTCACCCAACAAAATCCTCAATAAACTCCAATATGTTCCGCTGCCCGCCTGCTCACCTCCACCCATCACCGAGATCACATCACCCCTGTCCTTCACAAACTTCACTGGCTCCCACAAAACCAGGATTGATTTCAAAATATGACTCACCACCTACAAAGCCCTAAACAACCTGGCCCTCCCTACCTCGCCGACCTCCTACCCCGTCACACCCCTACCCATCGCCGCAGGTCCGCAAACTGCTTGACAGTCCCGAGAACCAAGCTTCGGACCTGGGGTGACAGGGCCTTTTCAGTTGCCACACCCTCCCTCTGGAACACCCTCCCCATCCACATCCCATCCCCTCCTTCAAACAGGCCCTCTAGTTCCTCCATCTCAAGACTCAAACTTTACATTTTAAATCATTATGTTTTATTGTTGAAATGTCTTTGTTATGTTTTACTCTATTCTGTATCTATTACATTATTTTATAAAGTGACTCAGCCTCTACTTTCATTGTACAATTTACTTGTCTCCCTTGAGCCTTAATGTAAAACTCTACCACAGGAAAATTTGACCCATGCTCTTCCTCTGAGCAATTAAACACCACTTCATTTAAGAGTTCAGTGTTATTGCTCTGACCTGAGGACAGACTAATCATTAACTGTGAACATGAGCAGCTGTTTCCTGAAACCAGAGAGTGGAGAGCTGAACCTATGATGTCATCAAGGTGTCAAATCAGGAGCTGCTCCATAAACAATGAAAATGAAACTGATCTTGCAGTCCAAGAGATTGTTATTTTATACCCTATATAGGCGGTATTTTCATGTAGTGGTAAGCAGATCTCGACACCTTTATTTAGCTAAATCACCTTGGGCACTCTCACACAGGGACGTGCACAGGACTTTAGAGGGGCAGGTGCTCAAAGGCTGAAAAGGGCACTACACTTGTGTGTATATATTATCCGAGCGCGCGAGCACGATTTTTAAGGGCTCTTTTCGGGCGGGGGGCCCCCTTTTTATGCTTTTTGGGGGGTTTTGGTGATCAAATATTGAATATTGAACTATAATAATCAGTGCAGGAGCTCACTTATCCTTGAAAGACACTTTTATCACTGACTTAAAAGGCCCATACATCTCCATAAATGTTCAGGGGGGAGGGAATAAGTGCTTACCCTACAGACCCCAAGAAGTGCTGTATATTCTGTATTGTTTAATATAAATGCATTTTTTATTCCAATCCCGATATGTATTTGAGATTCCCAAATCCCATCGGACTTGCCTTCTTCGTGTCCCTCAATGAGTGTAATACCAGCATTCAACTGTGTGCGCCACAGCGGTTTCTATCATCATCATCATCATCACCACCCACGCTATGCATAAAATATATAGGTCCGCGGAGAGGCACGCTGAGGAGGCCGTGCAAACTGCAATGGAATATGGGGCATCTCTCTCTCTTTACCTAATATTTTGATTCTATCCTGACATTCTTCAGTTGGAAGGGCAGTCTATATGCGTAACGGTAAAAAAAAAAAAAAAAAAAAAATTTATTAAAAAAGGGCACTTTTTTGATGAGGCTCAAAAAGGCAGGTGCTCAAGCACCCCTTGGCCTCTATGTGTGCACGTGCCTGCTCTCACAGTCCCAATTCATACATTGTCTATGGAGCAGCTCCAGATTTGACATCTTGATGTTTTTACATGTTCATACTGTAGGTTCACTCAGGTGTAGGTCTATGGTTATCTATGTTTCAAACTTTGAGAAAGAGGTGTTTATATTAACGCATATTGATTTGGACTGTGACAAATCAGTCCAGGAGAGTACAAGATAATCACATATGTGTGCTTTGTGTTATTTGGAGGCCAAGTGATGCATTGTGACTCAGTCAGAGTCATCTCAGTTTACCTCTGTGTACAGACGTAGGATCTATATTTATACGTCTCAACCTGCATAAATATATGTTAGTGCATCTGTCCCTCAACTAGCCTATGATTGGATGAACACCCATTAACCTTTAAGCTCAGTTTACTCAACCCTGTTTTCAAGCCATCAGCCAGGGTGTGCTTGGGAGGTGCAACGAATGCAATTGCAAACAGTTTCCTTTGGTGAGCTCTAATGACAGAATAGTATTAGTCTATTCTAGCAATACAGTGAGAGAGACTCGAGATACACAATTTAGACAACATTTATTGTATATATATTGTCTTGTGTCTTGGTACACTTTCTGTTGGCAGGTATTCTGTCCTGTCAGGTTGAAAAAGCTGCCAAGTGTATCACAACCCCATGACTTTAAACTTTTGAAACCATCATGTGTCCATGCAACCAGCAGTGGTGGCAGAAGAAGGCTATGGCTATAAAAGTTATTTATTCAAGTCAAAGCTGGAATGCTCTGGTAGAATAGTATGGGTTTACTATTCCCATTGTATAACTCAATGGGTAGAGCGCTTGGCCAGGGTTAGGTGTTCGATTCCCTCTGGGGCCACCCATACTGAAATATAATGTTCCATTGTGAAGCATGTTAAGTAATACATGTACTAGAAAAGCGCTATAGAAATGCATCCATGGATCATATTCACACCACAGCCATTTTGCTCTTATGTCATGCTAAAGTTGGGTTCTGGGTCCACCTGGGATCAGGATGGAAAGAAACCCAACCTGAGCACAACATAAGAACAAAATGGCCACTGTGTGAATATGGTCAATAATGATTATTATAAGAAAAAGTCCTCTATTCAAGATTATACTTGAATAAAACACATGGAGGTCTATTTAAACCTACTTACAGCCTACAGGTGGGAGTAGAGTAGACCCCATTTGAGCAACAGGACACATGGGGAGAGACATCAAATGGGAAAATTCATGCACTTCAAATTTCACCGGAAAAGCTGCAGGTAAATCCACCTTTTCATGCATCACTTATATAGACTGATCATATACAGCCTACTTTATATACTGTACAAAAAAAAATCTCAACAAAGGTAATATTGTTACCTGCATGTGTCAGAAAACTGTAGTGAAGAAGTTATATATAAGTATAAAATAGACCACTTCAAAAACTGTAAAAGTAGGCTCACCTAACATCAAGGAACATGTATATGGGAGTGTGATGAGATTGAACATTTTGGGAGTTGATTTGTATGACTGATGATTCTGTCTGTTAAGATGCCGCTGTATCCTCCTGATCCTCATTAGAGAAGGAACAAGTACAACTGTATTGATGTATTGCTATCAAAGTGCCTGATAGCCCTTAATTGAGAGAAGAAGAAAAATTGGTGCTTTGATCAAAGAAAATATATTTATGCAATTATGATGGTTCATGTTGTGGTAAATTATGTGCGATGGAAAATTCAATACACATAATGTTATATAAGCCTATAACAATAATACAAATACATTTCAAATGAAAATAATAATTAGGATACAAAAAAGTCAAACTCACTTTTAGACCTCACAGATAGAGAGAGAGAGAGAGAGAGAGAGAGAGAGAGAGAGAGAGAGAGAGAGAGAGAGAGAGAGAGAGAGAGAGAGAGAGAGAGAGCATCAATATGTGGGTCCCTCCCCATCAACAAATACATCAAATGCTCCACCTATTCTTCCTTTATACAAAACGCAAAGGAGAAGGTTTCAAGGGCACAATAACAGTTTAAATGTCCATGTATAACACGGACTTAGGAGCCATTTGTTTTGACCGGGCGTCGCCTTGTCAGCAGCAGTGATTTGAACAGTGACTGACAATGGAAAGTTAGTCACAGTGAGGGACTAACTTCTGTTGAGGGCTGTCAGTTTGCCAGACAGCGGCACCACCTACGTTTGATGCGAGAGTAGGCTGGCGCATTATTATCTCTGTGCGCCCGACACAACGTACAGTACTACTACTAGGCATAATAACCTTTGATGGACAAGACCATGATCTGCGATATTTTAATAGCAGCGGACATTTAAATGAAGGACCGTTTGGTAAAGTACCTTGAAGAGGCGCTGCAGTATTTACTCTGCGATGGCCGAAGCGAGGCGTGAGGAGGAGGAGGAGGAGTTGAGAGAAGTGCGGGACATGCGGAACCGAAATCAAGCAACAGGTATGAAAAGTGAACCCCTACGCAGCAGGGGGCATGATGATGCATTGGCAGCCTAAAGGGCTACAGTGACCATCACCAAGCTGGTTTCAATTTTCATTAACAGCAGCAACCTGGCAACTTTGTGTCAACACGGCCAATAATTGTCTTAAGTTTGCGAGACGAGGTAAGAAAGACAGAGGCACAGCAATAATAATACAGATATAATGAAGGGAAAAAACGAATACACGCCCACTGTCACTTGTGATTCGAGGACTTGTGATTCAATGTTTTTTATTTTATGTAAACAAAAAAATTATAATTAAGAAGTGATCAGTGTCAGCCTGCCACTAGGCTACATGTCATTATGTTCTAAGGCAGTCTTGCCCTCTCAGGAGAACTAGGCATATTCATTGGTTTCTACTAACAGTTAGTTATCCTAAAACCTAAACTTTACATGCTCTAGGATGTTTTTTTGTTGATGCTAAACACTGGCTTGGTGTTTCTATAACCCAGTATAATAATGCTGTTGGATGTTTCAGTAGTAGACATTCACCTGATCCATACTGTCAGTAAATTGCTCTAAAATCAATCTCAAAAGTACCACAGTGATTTAATTAATTTCAGCGTAGTTCTCAAAACCATGGATATATTTTCAACAGCCTACATAAACCATGTAGGATATTGGCTACCTTATTACATGCCAGGGAGAGACGGTGCTTAACAAAGTGACAGTTCTGCCAGTAGCCACTCCTGTGGCATACTTCATCAAGCAACAGTCGTTTGTCCTGGATGAATAAGACCTGTATTGTTTCTGTGATTTTTCCATGCTAAAAGCACATAGGGACTGAAATCCTGTTTGCTTGAATGATAATACATAACACAACTTCCCCTTCGCTTGGCCATTCCATCCATAGATCAATGTTGGCCACTACATCTCACACAGTACTGTGTAATTAGTTGTTGTCAGGAAGTTCCTGTTTTGTTTTGGCTCCTGACATTTTGGTTTTGTCATTTTACCTCTGTGTAGGATCTATATTTATGCCTCTCAACCTGCATAAATATATGTTTGTGCATCTGCCCCTCAACTAGCCTATGATTGGATGAACACCCATTAACCGTTGAGCTCTGCGCCCTGTTTTCAAGCCGTTATGAAGCAGGTCATTGGTGTTTGCATTTCATAGCACCTTTTTGTCTAAAACGTTCTGTTATGATACAGATCGCTCTGTGTCTTGCTCACATCGTTCCCTTGTTCCTCGTTCTTCCTAGCAACACCTGTTGAACAAACACCAGCCCTCCACCCAATACTTAACATGCCATGCCATGCCCTGCCCTGCCCTGCTCAACCATCCACACTGTCAGTGACTCATGCCAACAGCTGTGTGTCGGACCCTGGAACTGTATCTAATCTGACCCTGTGGGCAGGTGGGCTGCTGCCTCATGGCCTGACTGATGAACATGCTCTGTTGATGCTCTGTTGACTATACTGTACTTGCTGTGCCCAGTTATATCTTGTCTTGAGCAGGACTTGAAATTAAATATGCTAGTAAGTTTTGGCTATTGCTGACATGTCTGTCAAATCTACCACTTATTTTGAAATGTAGTAATCAATCTTTTGTCGTCTAAAAGCTACTTTGGCAGATTGGAATTCTGATTCCACTTGTTTGGAAAACGTGTGTTTCGTTTCATGGTCTTGAAATTAAAAAGCACTCTTACTACGATAAGATTTTGCTACTATGATAACATGATACATTATTCTTCACTATGAAGAAGACATGTTTGTGTTGAAATGTTAGTGATTTTTTGCACCCTATTCAATATTTTTCTAAAGATGATCCGTGTGCTCCAGTACTTCCTTTTTGAGAACATGATACACAGACCGGTTTTTACCTCTGCTCTATTGGTCCACACCACCTCTGGGGGTTTCAACTGCCAGACAGCCATCTATTACCAATGACTAATGTTTCAAATCGACACCTGGAGCCATGTTAGTCATACATGACATCATCATCTGTCTGTTTTACATGTGAGGGCAAATCTCCCATGGCTGCTTATGGGAAAATTGTAGTATGCCACTTTGTGTTGATAAGTCTATTGTAGACTCTCCACAGCTTTTACGTAGTGTCTCAGTAACTTGTAGACTCTCCACAGCTTTTCAGTAGTGTCTCAGTAACTTGTAGACTCTCCACAGCTTTTCAGTAGTGTCTCAGTAACTTGTAGACTCTCCACAGCTTTTCAGTAGTGTCTCAGTAACTTGTAGACTCTCCACAGCTTTTCAGTAGTGTCTCAGTAACTTGTAGCCAAGCTGTAAAGCGGTAACTCGTCATCATTTTCACCTAAAATGTTGTTTAATATAAACCTATCCCTTACCTAACCTTTCCCCCTATGTGTACACCAATTAATTGTTCAAAGTAGGGCGGCTGTCCCCTCTTAGTTGACTGGCTGGTTTGGTCTTAGTCAACCTAAAATTTGTTAGTGGATTAATATAGGGCTGGGCGATATGACGATATTATATAAATATCGGGTACAGTTCATTAACGATACACTTTTTTAACGTATCGTGGATATCGTGATGTTTTGCCCAAGAGGATTGTGTCGCGTCAATCTGATCCACACGTTCAAACTTTTGAACAACGCCGCCCCCACACACACACTACTGCAGGGATCTGCAATAGGCGGCCCGCGGGCCGACATTGGCCCCCGCCAGCAATCATTTCTGGCCCGTCAGATTATTTTGAGAATATGATATTTATTTGACGCGCGGGAAATATTCACTCGGGACGCCAGGGTGTCTTTTATTGTGAAGCTGTATCTATCTACCGGTAGTCATCAAAAGCATGTCTGTCACTATAGCCAATTGAAATGCTAGAAATGGTCACGTGGACTGGGAGAACCAATGGAATAGTCCCACCGGGCCCCGTGTATATTTCCCTAACGCACTTTCACTTCCGCGTTCGAGATGCGAGCAAGTTAAAAAACTGGGAAATATAACGCTTCTTTTAATAAACAGGAGCCATACTTAAAATACGAGTTTATCACAACAGGTCGGTGATTCTTGCGTGCCGAGCCGACGTCCTCTCTGCATAATATGTGGCGACAACAACAACAACAACAACAACAACAACGAGGCAATGATGACAACTGTGTTCAAGTTGGCAGATAAAGTAGCTGCATTCAACGCCAATCTGGAAATGGAGGGCGGCGAGTGGATATGACATGTTTCAAACATTAGCAGGGATTTTGGAGGACTTAACAACAAACAAGGTATGGTGAGTCGTGTTTTCATGCATTCTGATCTGTTCATCACCCGCCGCGGTGATCTGCAACAGCTGATCTGCTGTTCATGAATGAATGAATGAATGAAAACTTTATTTAACAGATTGCAGAATGGTTACAATACAGTACGACGCAATACACACAATTGTTAAGGGGATGCAGACCAGAGAAAAACGTTTGTCTTTTTTCAATATCAGTATATTAAATTAGCCATTGTTTTTGATCCTGGCCCGCCAAGCAACGGCTTGGGGAAAATCTGGCCCGTGGCCAAACCTAATTGCCGACCCCTGCACTACTGCATCAAAGTTACTACTTATGACTAACAAAGGCATTCGTTTTGTGGCATTAACGTTATATAGTTACACGTTCAATAACAGCGTATTTACCCAGCAACGGTACTGTAATTGCAAA
The DNA here is from genome assembly GCF_963971535.1 of Notolepis coatsorum. NCBI lineage: Eukaryota > Metazoa > Chordata > Actinopteri > Aulopiformes > Paralepididae > Notolepis > Notolepis coatsorum. The sequence continues at coordinate 70,866,484 of NC_140171.1, read as the reverse complement.
TCTGGTATGTCATAAATGTATAGATGTAGCAGTACTGTCTATCTGTATGTCATGTATGTCATATATGTTACGATGAATTGAAAATGGGGGACCCTGATGTAAACAAGACGAAAGTCTTTCTCTGGTCTGCATCCCCTTAACAATTGTATGTATTGAGCTGTACTGTACTGTACCCATTCTGCAATCTGTTAATAAAGTTTTCATTCATTCATTCATTCATAAATGTCATGTATGTTGTGTATGTCATAAATGTCTATATGAATTGAAAATGGGGGACCCTGATGGAAACAAGACAAACGTCTTTCTCAGGTCTGCATCCCCTTAACAATTGTATGTATTGAGCCGTACTGTATTGTACCCATTCTGCAATCTGTTAAATAACGTTTTCATTCATTCATTCATTCAACGTCCGAGGAAGACATAGATAGCAAGCATTACTCATTCATATCTCAGCCCGTGATGAGTTGTGCCCATTCTGCGGTCTGTTAATAAAGTTTTCAATCAGACAGATGTATGGAAAGGCTTTTATTATAACATTCGTTGCAGTAAAATCATTATGCCTCGTTTAGTCATGCTGCGGTGCGCTGGTAATCTAACTCGTCGGCCTCGGAGAGCTAACATTGCTGCTGTTGTTGAGCTCTCAAAATCAATGGCGGACAGAGCGGAAAGTAAAAAACTAATAGCGCTTGCCGTTTGGTGCTAAGAACAGCAGGGCGGGTGCAAGCGGTGTGTCGTAATTGGCAGACTCGACTGTCAATCAAAATTATTCTGTTGCCGGCTGAATGATTGAATGAATGAAAACTTTATTAACAGATTGCAGAATGGGTACAATACAGTACAGCTCAATACAACAACAGTGGACTGGAGGAAAGACTTTCGGCTTTTTTACATAAGGGTCCTCCATTTTCAATTCATCAAAACATTTAGAGACATACAAATATACAGTAGTTTCATAAAAATGCAAAAATGAGGGGCGGCTAGGTGGTGTAGTGGGCAAGGCACTCGCCACCAGTGTGGAGACGCTAGGATTCGCGTGTTCGAATCCAGCTCTCCACATTGTTTTCAGTTTAGCTGGTCGTCCGCAGTAATACACATTGGCCGTATTACGGGGAGGGAAAACTGAAGGGTGGGGATCGAACGTTGTGAACAAGCGACTCCTACAAGTCGGTTGGTGCGCCTGCGCAGTAGAATCAGGAAGTGTCAGGGGCAGCGTGAGCCTCCCACGCGTTACTCCTCGACACTGAGAGATCGAGCTGCGCAGGTGAAAAGATGCGACTGCTGTTACCTCAAGTACCGGAGGGGACTTGTGCTATGTATGACTTAGTCCACATTGCAGCCGGCTTGTGGGAGGCAAGAAACAGCGTTCGTGACAGGGGAGGGTTGAATTGGATGATACGAAATTGGGATGGGAGAAAAATATAGAAAAATGGGAGAAAAAGTGGATAAAAAAAAAAAAAATGCTAAAATGCTATTTATTGATTGATTGATTGATTCAAAACTTTATTAACATATTGCAGAATGGGTACAGTACAGCTCAATACATACAATTGTTAACTCTTTCAATGCCATGCCTGGTTTTCCGTTTTACCGCTTGAATGCCACCATCCGCGCCAATGTTAACGTTAATATCGCCTAATCTATGTTTTAAATTATGGCTATGTGTCTAATCTGCCCATCGCATTATCAAATACTATTTTCCAGTCAGTGCTGTGAAGGCAGATTCTTTTTTTATCGCGTCGTTTCCGTTTCAGAGCAGTTCGAAAAGCCCCCGTTTTGATATAAAAAACAGCTCATTCTGGAGCATTCTATGAAAATCGTCTTTTAGTGGAATATTCCACAACGTTGATATTCGTCGGCCTTTTTATGAATCGTTTTCAAATAAACGCTAGATGATCAATATTATACGTGCACGCACGCACATTACGGCCGCGCACTGATAATCGCCCTGTTGATTTCCTCTCGGACTTTTACAATGAAACCGAAAGAAGACATTTCACAAAACAGCTTATAACTTCATCAAACTTACTCCGATTATCCTACCACTGATAACACAGAGTCCTTACCTGACATCAGATGGTATCCAACTGGTATATTCCAATTCCTGATCACCATTCGAAAAAATCGATAAGTGTATGGATCCAACGCGACACAGTAGATCTCTATGATCCGCGGGGATCTGAGGCTCCAGAATGAACTGTGGTAACCCCGGCTGGATCAGTGAACTGGAAAATGTGGAGTACCGGATTTTTTTCCCCAGTTTTCATTGAGTCCATTCCAAAATCACTTATGTCATCTGGGAGACGACAGGGGGCGCTTTTTTCCACAGTGATCGTCGGCGCCCCTCGGCTATACTCGGGTAGGCTCGGGTGATGCAATAATTTTTCAGATCGCAAAAAAAAAAAAAAAAAAAAATCCGAGAAATCTCGTGAGTGGCTAGCAACCACCTATAAAAAAACACGAGAAATCTTGTGAGTGGCACTGAAAGAGTTAAGGGGATGCAGACCAGAGAAAGACTTTTGTCTTGTTTACATCAGGGTCCCCCATTTTCAATTCATCATATTTCATATCTAAATCATATAATATCTCATTGCTAAATATATGCAATATATAATCTAATGATCCAATAATCTAAATCTAATATATAATATAAAAATGCTAAATGCATGGGTATTTTATTTTGTCTTTAATGTTAGCTTGCAAACTCAAATACTGTCTTGGTAAGCCTAATAATGAATTGTTTGGGGGAAAAAAAGAAAAACATTGTGATGTGTATCGTGTATCGCCGAAAGGTCAGAAAATATCGTGATATCATATTTAGGCCATATCGCCCAGCCCTAGATTAATAGTTTAGTTTTTTATGCTTCCCATTTTTTATTAGTTATAACCTGAAAAATCACAAGCACATCTCCGGTAACGTAAGCATTACATTTAAAGAGTTCCTGATTGGAGGTAGGAAACAAAATCTTACACATCATGTCAATGTCGATTCATCGAATTAGTCTACAAAATCCATGACTATTAGTAGACTAAGACATATTTATTTTGTTGAGGACAGTCCTTGTTGAAAGTCTGTTGAAACTACCTTGTTGACAGTCTAGTGATGGTAAGTTGGAAGTCTAGATACTAGCCACAGTCAACTGACACACTACTGATAAGATGAGATAAGATATTCCTTTATTGGTCCCCTTGGGGAAATTCAGGCGTCATAGCAACATGTGGGAGGGGATGTACAGGTATGGGCAGGGTAATAGAATAGCCAGGTAATAGGTAATACAATTTTTATCTGAATACAAAATATGAGAAAAATATGCACAAAGGTGCAGATGAGGGTCTGTAAGAGAAAAGTCGGGTTTTCGATCGTTTTCTTTTTTTTATCCACTTTTTCTCCTTTTAAAATGTTTCTCCCATCCCAATTCTGCTGTGCCAATTCTCCCCTCCCCTGTCTTGAACGTTGCTCGCATATGCCCCCCACTGGCTGGTTGTAGGGAGGATAGAAGCCTTGCATCACATGTCCCCTCCGATACACGAGGAGGCAGCCTGTCGCATCTTTTCACCTGCCAGCGCGGACTCTCATTGGCGAGGTGTAACGTGTGGGAGGCTCACACTACCCCCGCCATTTCCTGTCTCTGCTGTGCAGGCGTCCCCAACCGACCTGTAGGAGTCGCTGTCCACAACGTCCAGATTACCACCCATCGACTTCCACCCGCTAACTCTGCCAATTGAGTTAGTATGACGACTGGCCCAAGCCGGAGGCAACGCAGACAGCCAGAGTCGAACCCGGTGTCTCTTGCGTTGGTGACGAGTGCAATGAGTACGCTGCGCCACCCAGCCGCCGGGTTTTCGATCGTTTTCATCGTTTTTTCTTTTATTCTATACAGTCTCACGGACCTTGGTGTGTCATTGGGACTCATTCTGAGACCCTGAGATTGCAATGCCGGCCGAATCCTGCTAGGTGGCAGTATCGCCTACCCTTTCAAACCTTATAGATAGATAGACGTGTAGAGGCAGAAACCGACTTGGTGGATTTATATATTATTATATTGTTATTTATATATATATTATATTATATATATATATATTAGAACCTTTAGACTGTCTTATTTATGTTTGGCCACTAGAGGGCTCACCACCCATTGCAGCCCACTCCTATAAATGGCCAAGGTGATCACTGGAATCTTATGCACCTGCGGAGGACTTACCTTCAAACACTGTTTTACTGTTGGAACCGACCACGGAGCAACTGACGACTGTTCTGTGTAACCTTTAATTCACTATCACTTACATTTGGACAACAATAAACCCCATACACCGTAAGAGGAGCAACTGTGGACATTCAACTCATTTAACATCTACAACTTTGGTACAGTGTGAAAAGGCAATAGCGGGTGCATCGTGGACGACTGTCAACACACCCAGGAATGACAGTCGGCCACTACAAGATGGATAGATGGATACTTTATTAATCCCCTTGGGGAAATTCGGTGACATACGTATACAGCCTCATTATAGGAATATTCCACAATTATTACATTTGACAGTAATAATGGCACACATAAATTCACGCAGCATGCACATTTGTTGATAACATGCAGGACTACAGTAGATCTTGAGACAGATGTATGCGTATATCCGCAGGCCACGAAGGTCGAGCATCGGCGTGAGTCGGAGGGGGGGGGGGGTTGGGAGGGCTGGTCCCTAGCCGCAGCTAGCGGTATGGGCGGGGTTGGGAGGGCGCATCGGAGCACCCGGGGGGCGGGGGGGGATTGGGACGGCGAGACATCATCAGCTTCCTGGTGCCCCCCCCCAGCCACAGTGTAGCTCGCTCTGCTGCCATGTAGGCGCTGAGCACCTGGGGGAGTAGGGGACGGGGGTGGGATTGGGAGGGCCTCATTCTGCTTTCTCGACAGCTGGGAAAGTCTTATCAGCTCTGGTTTATGTCCTTGGTGAGTCGCCTCTTCGGAATTTGTTTAGGCTGGAAGGCACTCTCAGAAGGAGAAGAATGCTTTCTGAGTAAAAAATGCCCAGTCGAATTAAATTCGGTTTTCAGTAGAGTGAATTTTAACAACTCCATCCAGAATGACTGAGTGCAGTTGCTGGTCATCTGCGTGGAACAAACCAAGTGTCTTGCTCAGTTCATTGAGGCAGGTCTCAATCTTGGCCAATCTTTAAGCCCAAAATCTGATTGCCATCCAAAAGCTTCTTATAGCAGACAGCCACATACCGCAATTGCTCCAAATCCGAGTAGCATGAATGCGATAATCCAGATGTCTTCCACGTCTTCAATTTCAAGGGGGGAAAATGCATGAACTACACCACGCACCCCAACTGTCAATGTTGTAGCCTGATTGGAATGTCCCAAGTGGGCAGAGAGGGTCAGCCTCGTTCTACTTTCTTGACGAAAAGATGCAATCCACTACTGAAAGTAGGGCTGGGCGATATAACGATAAATATCACGATATATTTTAATAATCTATATCGAATATCGAAAAAAATAAAACGATTTTTTTAGTTTTTTTTTGTGACCTGCAACAGGGCAGTTTTAAAACCAGAGACAGTAGACAGACTTGTCTTTCTTTCCTGCAACTTAAAGTAATGGCTTTGCTTGTCCAAATGACAATACTGACCAAATTGAGATTTATTTTTCTCTTGTCCATTTATTTTGTTTGCTTTCTAATTTAAAATAGTTTGAAACCGTCTGTACACAGTAGGCTATGTGTGCTAGCAGAGCTAGACTCCAGTCACGGTGCACATGTGCGGTGGTTTGTCCACCAAAAAAGCGCCAAAAGATCGAAAATAAACGAGCAGAGCCAGAACTGTTCAACTCCCCTGGAGCCACAGCCAGCAGAGAAGCCGGTTTACTTTAGCTTTTAAACCAGCTGCAGCCTGAGAACTGTGTGTGGGGATGTAACACTAAAGATGGCGGCAACGACAAAGAATTGCTGCAAAATAAACATACATCTGTTGTTTAAAAAGAAGCGGTTAGGTGGCCGAGCGGAGATTGCGTTCGTCACCAGCCCCGGAGCTGAGCTGGATTTGCCTGTTCGAATCCAGCTCACAGCTCCGGGGTTGTCACCAGCTTGGCTGGCCGTCTGCACTGATACAATTGGCTGTATCAGAGGGTGGGAGAAGCTGGCGGGGTGGGTCCGGGTCGTTGTAAACAGCGACTCCTACAGTTCGGTCGGGGCGCCTGCTAAGCGCGGATTGGACGTGAGGGGGATAGTGTGGTCCTCCCACACGCTACGCCCTCTCAATGAGAATCCGCGCTGCCAGGTGAAAAGAAGCGGTGATTGGCTGGACGTGTGTCGGAGGAAGCACGTGGTAGCCTCCACTCTCCCAGATGATCTGACTGTGGGGGGTAAGTGCGCAGCGACCAGGAAGGGACTGGGAATTGGCATACGACTAACATTGGGATGGGGAGAAAATCGGAGGAAAATGGAGGGGGAAAAAGACAAAAAAAAAAAAAAAAAAAATTTACTTATAACAATTTCGATAATTATCGATATCGAGAAATATGATAACATTATCATATCGTTATCGCAATATGATTTTTTGCCATATCGCCCAGCCCTAACTGAAAGTGTCCAGCTGATTAGATCCATATCGAGTAGGTTTGAGTAGAGTCCGACAACGGCACGAAGCACAGAGCGCAGATAGCAGATAGAAGAGGGGGAGAGGAGCAGAGGAGGAAGCGACTGGTCTCGAGGAGAGAGAACACACTGTGTGTTACATTTTATATGGTCCGGGTGGAGAAATGGTACCCGGGCAAGTGTAAGGCTTCATTCGAGCCACTTGGAAGTTGGAACGTGTCCAGCACACTTCATGCATAGTTTGTCCCATTTCATGTCAGGGACCCGATGGACATCAATACTGGAAATCGCGATCAGACAATTGGAATATTCTTTTTGCAATACCTCCTAGCAAAGGTAAGGACTATATGTCATCAATGCTACTTTGATCTTACAAAGATTTCACATTGATAGCAACGATCAACGTATGTAGTATTCAAAACGTATTCCGTTGCTGACGATCAGAGTATCACAAAACGACCCCCCCCCCCCCCCCTTTGATGCCTTCATGATGAAACATAATACCTATTATATACCTTTTGATTTGGAAATAGTATCGTGTCCAGGCGAGCAACGCGAATGACTTTCACAAAATGCACATACCGCTCCATAACTCGGCTTCCAGGAATTATCCCGGATCACTCTGAAACTATACAATATTCACCACGGGATAACACGTGAACGTATACATGAAAAAACGATTTTTTTACATGTTGGACGAGAGATAGTGACTGTCAAATGAGCCATAGTATTGTCTCCATAGCTATAATATAGATATAGCTCTGCAAACATTGTGATGCACAGTGAAAATGCCTATCTTTTAAAGCGTGGTCCATTGACTACAGGGATGGGGATAATCGCTGGCGCTGAATGAGTTAAGAGGCATTTTGCCCGATAAACTCTGCCGGATGATGGCCGATCTCTAGTGAAGTCGGACACTATTTCCTCAACTGTTAAAGGCCCAACTCAAGGAGAGTTTAGTGTTAGTGTCTACTGCAGTTCACCAGAGAGCTGCACTCTCGAGACACAGAATGCATTGGTAAGTTGTCCTCCTCACAACAGAAGGATAGGATTCCAGTTAGAAATCTGAGAAATCTGAGAAATGCCTTAAGCTAACAGGATGGTGAATCCACCACCATGGCCTGACTTATTTGCTGCATTGACTGACTAATTGTCTCCAATTGGTGCTGTGTCCAATGTGTACTACTAGTGCTGTTTTTTCGCCCCCCCCCCCCCCCTGCTGGCCTAGTTCACTAAAGTGTCCCCCCAGCCCCTCTCAAGGGGGCCCCACCCTAATCGTACCGTATTAACCACAACCCTTGAGAAAGTAGGTGAAGCTGCAAGTCTCACCCTATGAAAGCTTGTCTCTGCCTGTGTGTGGGAAGATGGATATGAAAACCCCTTTCAATTCCTTGGGAGTCGGGATTGTACGAATACATTTTATATGAGCCATCCTGATTATGCCCCCTAAGTCTGTTTGGGGGATGTACCGGAGGCAGCCTCATAGGCAAGACTCGGTAACTTCAACACAGCTGTATTTTACCCACGGAATTCAATCTGCCTCACTGACCTCAGTAGTGAGTTCTGGGCCTGCCTGGCTACAGCACAGCGTGGGATGAAGAGAAAGAAAGAGACTTTTTCTTTTTTCAAGCCTTTTCACCACTTGCTCTTTGTGAGGGAAGGGGGGGGGCAGCTACTGCTCTGAGTCACATTAGCCTGTGATCATTCTAGAGAGAGCGGATTCCCCTTCATCACTGACCTCAGCACCTAGTCTCCTGTGAGCTTGTTGTGTTGTGCTTTTATCAATGACCTACCTTGTACCCACAGCCGCTACCAAGGGATGTCAACGTCGTTTCCCACAGGTTATTTAAGTGGTGGCAGAGCGAGATGGGGCAAGGGGACATGAAGTCGAGCAGCGGGAGAGGATTGTGCGTTTGTGCACGCGCGATAATGTTACACAATTGTTTCGTTTTTGGAAAATATGGTGGAACCATTTTTATTATATGCTCTAGAAATGTCACTAGCCTTTTCTGTAGTTTGGAGACCGATGTCTGTGGTAGTTTTGAATGGGGAAATCTGACCAAAGATGGTGGCAACAACAAAACTACTTGCTACAAAATGGAGAGAGAAAATAATTAGATGTGATTTTAGGTTTGAATAAAATTATAATTTACTGTATTGAGGTGAGAGGTTAAGATTTGTATTGTGTCCATGGTAGGCAGAGCCTCCGCAGACGTGTGTGTGTGTGTGTATGTGTGTGTGTGTGTGTCCAGCATTCTCCATTGACTTTCATGTAGTCCTTTGTGTACTTGTGGTACACCTTTTTACTACCAGAGGGCAACAACAATGGCTTCAAATGCTGTCACCGAGACTACTGCAGGGGGTCAGCACAGAGACGGTACAAGCGTCAGAATCCTGGCCGTAGCTGGAGGCTACAGTATAGGGCCCAGCTGCAGCTCCGGAGAATCCTGGCCGTAGCTGGAGGCTACTCAGTACACAGACAGTGGAGCTGGTTGCATATAGCGAGCATTTAGACTTGTTGCGTGGTGGCGATGTCTTGCAGATAATACAACTACAAGTATGATTATATAATATATATATTTTATTAAAAAATTATATACAATTTTTTTTTTATTTTTTTTTTTAAATCAAAAACAATCGATATAAATAATGGTAAAATTGTTATTAAAAAATGTGCCCCTAAAAAATATTTTTTGCCCCTAAATTTCTCATTTAGGGGCAAGTGTGCCCTAGCAGGATGAATTATGAATGGAAATAGTTAGGGATGTCCGATATTATCGGCCGATATTGGCATTAAAATGTGATATCGGAAATGATCAGTATCTGTTTTCAAAAAAGATATATATATATATATTATTTTGTTTACATTTATTTAACCTTTATTTACCCAGGCAAGCAAGTAAGAACAAATTCTGATTTTATTTATTGTCAAAAGTATGCATAATGTTGTGTTTATTCCACGACAAGAGATATGTAATGTTAATTACCTGAAATTATTCCGTTTTTTGGGGGGGGGGGGGGAACCCTGCATGTATCGGTTGATATCCGTATCGGAAATTAAGAGTTGAACAATATCGGTATATCGGTATCGGTAAAAAAGCCAATATCGAACATCCCTAGAAATAGCGAATAAAAGAAATAACGATCATATTAACGAGTATACTCATTGTTGGCGGCCAACGATTGGCGGGCTATAACGAGTTAACTAGTTCTTGGCGGCCATTGTGTTAACAGTGGATTTCTATTATAGTTTTATCTTGATTATCTTGTTTTCATAATAATTGGAGACCTATAGATTTAGATTAACTGCCCAGCCTTGTGCATCCCTTGCGCTGGTGGAGCTCATTAGGCTTAGATGATGAAAGTATGGATCAAGTTCAAAATCATATAATTTTTTATTTGTAATATTTAAAAAAAAAATATTTCCCCACGATTAACATTAAGAGCCTAACCTCAATATATTGATGACGGATTACAAATAGTTCCGAATTTTAACCACTTATATTCGTGTTTGTTTGATATTAAGTCCGTTTTTATGGGGGAAAAAAGCAGAAAATAGCATATTTATCATATCTCTATATGTTTTAGACCCCATATTACAGCGTGTGAAAACTGCACAAAGTCCCTGTGAATAAGAAACTGCCCTTATTAAAAAAAAAGTTGACTAATTCGGTCATAAATAGCTGAGACGCTAACGTTAGTAAGCACTGATTATTGATTATTATCTCCGCGGGTGACCACTACTCGATCCAGGGTTTCCGTTAGCCGGTAATTACCGGTATTTGACCGGCAAAATCTGTTGAAGTCCGACATATTTAATCTCTCCGGTCTTAATGTCCGGTGAAAATAATTCCCTCTAAGCACAATTTGATAATTTGAATTGTATTAAAATAGGCTAAAATTAAATAGCCTATGCGATGAACGAAACAATCATTACATTTGTTTCATCGTTGCTTCACCAAGCAGGTCTAATAATGACAACGCTGTTGTCAGCGGGAGCTTGCTGCTAGATTTGCGACTGCATGCAGCTGCAGAGCCGCAGCTGCACACCATCTGTGCCGGCACAGTGCAATACTCCAATTCAGCCATTGGCAATTCAGCTGTTGGGTGGGGGGCGCTGCTGAGCGGTCCCCAGATAGAGCCTGAAAACAGCTGAATCTGCTGCTCTGCAGAGGCATACTCTCGCAAATAAGTCGTTGGGAGGTGGAAAGATCCATCACGCAAACCCACGATAATGTTGCCGTCTCTCTCTGCCAAATTTCTCAGTTCTTCGCTTGATATAATTAATACAAATGTCCAATATAACGGAATTCGTTGGCTCATAAAAATGTGATTATAACAGACTGCTGTTTATTAATGTCGGCCGACTGCCCACAGACACCTATTTGATTTAAAGTCGGCAGCAGCATGGAGTCTCTGGACTTATTTTATTTGGAATATAATGACTGTATACGCAAAAGTAGCCTAGTTTTAAGTTAAAATATTATAAATCTACATGCCTTGAGGATGTCATCCTTTATATAGCCTGCCTATCAATTGTTTTTAAGCTCAATAAACTCTGACCGGAATTTCTCTCATTTAATCTACCGGACCCTGAGACCGGCAACAATTTTTTCTAACGGAAACCCTGACTCGATCTCCCGGTAGATTCTGAAGACAGTACGCTGTCAGCTGGACCACCAGCGCACTTCCGCATACAGGGAGCTCAGCGTAGAGCCGGGGCCGGGCTGCACCACCTATCGGGCTCGTGATTCAGCGTGTGACACGCGATAGAGGGGATAGGAGCGGAGGAGGAGTGTAGTTGTTGTTGTTGCGGGCTGATCTCTCTCTCTCGCACCCCCCCCACGGCAGCAGTCTTGCAGCCAGCATAGCAGCATAGTCTCCGCCTCCTGCTGGCTTAGTAGCCGGCAAAGTGGGCCATAGAACAATTGCGCCACCGTGTGTTGAAATTCGTTAACAGCATCAGAGCACTAGAGCTTGATCCATCACATTGTGTAAAAATAATGCATTTGATAATTCTATCTAGAATTGAATGAATGAGTGCAGATTAAAACATTTGTTTTAACATGGAAGTGGATGGGATGAAACTGGACACCAGGACCTCTAGGGGTACCCTATACTAATAACTTTTTTTTAGAGCGTTTCAAATCATAATCTTTTGACATAATGAAAATATATGTAAAATGAAGATATGGTCCCAATTTCATGAAATAATAATCAACACCGCTGTGCTCACACACACACACACACACACACACACACACACACACACACACACACACACACACACACACACACACACACACACAAATTCAAGAAAGACAGAATCGGGACCAGGGATGCACAAGGGTTACATGTTATAGTATTGGAGGGTGGGGTTGGGCGATATACCGATACATCGTTATTGTCTTTTTGTTGTCGTATTGGGGGATGTTGTGAATCATGATATGCAATTTTGGCTAACTAAGTAACAAAGTAGGCTAACTTAACTTAACAAAATGATTTCTGAACAATTTAAAAAAAAATGTAGCCCTTACTTTTACACTTTTAAACTTTTAATAAAGTTTTACATAATTTATGTCGACACAAAAGCCATGTGCTTTTTATGGGCATCAACAGAAACTTGAGAACAAAGGCCAGTGGCTGGCGATTACTAGCCAACATGTAAATGTGACTCTGCCCCCAAACTCAGTTTTTACTATTTAGAGATCCTATACAGTAGCTGTTACACTAAATATGTTCTTAAACATTCAAACTCCGATAATATGGAAAAAATATCAAACATTTCATTCATCTTCTTGCAATCTGCTATTGAATTACTTGAAGTGGCCACTGAAGAAGACACGCCCCAGAGGAACCTGAATGTGCTACTCTTGACCTTCCACTGAAACAGGATGGAGACAGTGGTGTAGGTATGGGCACAACCAACATTTCCTGAATGACTACATTCCATTTGATCAGAGTGACCCAGTCAATGCAGGAGAGATACTGCAGGGCCCTCCCTCCCTCCCTCCCTCCCTCCCTCCCTCTCTGTTGTTGTCTGTGGGTGTGTGACCACAGGTCTTGTGTTCCTTGTCACACTCAAAACATTCAGAGCACCACGAGGAAAAGGAGGTTTGGTCTTGAACCTTGAAGGACTAAAAGCATTACCAATACCTTGGAATTATTTGTTATTCTTCAGAAGGTAGGACTATTCTTTGCTATATTTTCTTCCTGTTGCATTGTCCCTGAAGATGAATGATGTACTTGCTATGCTATGTACATATTACTACAGGCAGGCTGGTACACATGTTTCCTAACCTATGCTGTAAAACAGTAACTCGAGGCATAGGTGACGGTAACAGATAGCAGGCAGGTGTGACCGGTGCATTATATTTAACTGTGCAGCATGCGTTTCAGCTCAGCGTTGAGGCACTAACAACAATGCTTCATTTCATTTCCATTACCTCTACAATTTAGCCATCTGTAGTTACCTGCAGCGTGCCTTCTGAAAGGGTTTTCTCAAACATAAGGTGTTAGGCGTTTTAGATTAGGCTAAGTTGTTAACAAATGGACTGTCATGTGAATTCCACTTTGAGATCACATAGCACTCACTGTTTTAATGCAGTGGTTCTCAACCTTTTTCATGTCACGGACCCCCACCCACCCACATTGATATACAGTAGACCTCCATTTGATTAGATTTGATCTAATCAACCAATAGGACCTTTGATTATTATTATTGGCTCCCTGAATACCTTTGAGAAGACTTGGAGACCCCTTTTAAAGCACATAGAATCCTTGACATCCCTGCCTGGTTGTGACGACTGAGCCCCCCCCCCCCTCTGTTTTTTCCCTATTTTTATTTATTTCTTAAAATGTTTTGTCTTTTCATCTCAGTTATATTAGTATCATAGTTTTTCTTTCATTTTTCTGTCACTTTATTTTGTATTTTCGTGTATTATAATTTGTTGTCGCTCTTCGTGGGGGGGATGGGGTGGGGTTAGGGGATAGGAATGGGAAATGGGGGGGGGGGAAGAAAAAAATGGAAGATGTATAATATGTATAACTGTCTGCATAATTTTGAAAACTCTTCCAATAAAGAAAGTTATTAAAAAAAGATTTGATCTCGTAGGACCTCCATCTGAGAAGATGTTTGTTGTTAGATACGACTTAGTTATTCCTGAATTCATATATCTGTCTGTACCGTAGGTGGGGAGATACACATTGGAGAGTGAAACCTATGAGTACTTCGCACTTCTTCTCTCATTGGGGTAACTTGTAGAGGATAAAGATAGGTGTTTTAGTGTGTCTTGAAACCAGGTCACTGACTGAACGTTGAAGGAAGTAATAGAATCATTAGTGTGAAACAGCACCTGAAGTAACGTTGCACCCTTTTTATTTTCTCATTTTCTTCTATTTTTCTCCCATCCCAATTTCGCCTCGCCAATTCTCCCTTCAATTCTCCCCTCCCCTGTCTCGAACGTTGCTAGACCATGCCTCCCACTGGTTGGCTGCAATGTGGACGAAGCCTTGCATCACGTGTCCCCTCCGGTACACGAGGAGGCAGCCGTCGCATCTTTTCACCTGAACAGCGCAATCTCTCAGCGGCGAGGAGTAACGCGTGGGAGGCTCACGCTGCCCCCGTTGCTTCCTGATTCTGCTGTACAGGCGCACCAACCGACCTGTAGGAGTCACTGTCCACAACGTCCGATCCCCACCCACCAGCTTTCCCACCCCTAACACTGCCAATTGTGTTAGTATGAATGATCAGCCAAGCTGGTAGCAACGCCGAGAGCTGGGCTCGAACCCAGCATCTCCTGCGTTAGTGGCGAGCGCCTTGCCCACTGCGCCACTTGGCCGCCCCCAACGTCGCACCATTTGATCTGACTTGGGCAACAGCAGAGGTTGACCCATGATGCAGTATTGCCTACACTGACTGGCTCTTCACAGCGAATTAGGTTTGATATGTCAGAGTTGAGGAAGACCGTAACCTTGTTCTTGTATGGTAAGCACTAAGCAGTGTAGCTTCCTCTTCTCCTACACAACGTAAGTCATCCTGGGTTGAGCCTCTGAAGTGAACATCCTTGGAATGTGAGAATATAATGGTTGCTCATCATCCCTCATGTTGATTTCATTACGATAAACAAAAAAACAGACTATTGCTGCTGAACGATCTCATATAGTTTTAGAGAGAGAAAGGGAAACCATAAAGGGAAAGTAGTATTTCAGCCTAGCGATGGGAACTGGTTCCTCAAGATCACACGTTGGCTGCTTCCGGTTGGACCGGTTTCTAATAACGGAGCAACATTCCACACAGTAATGACTTTTCGTTATTGTGATTCCTTGCTTTCCCTTTGTTGTGCACCATATAGAGCTCCACAGTGCTCCTCCTCCCCTCTCTCTGGTGTTTATAGTTTATATTAGCTGCAATAATTAATTAATTTATATTAGCTGCAACATAAAGAAACCGAAGGGTGTCTGGGATCATAAAACAGTTTCTGTTGAATCCAGGGAAGGGTGATTTAAAACAGCCATAATAGACTAATATTATGCACCTTCATCTGCACATTGTGTATACTGTTTAATTTTCCCATATATTCTATATTCAGATACAATTTCTATTACCTATATTTATTGTCTTTCTATTATACCTGTACCTCCCCTCCCCCGTGCTGCTATGACGAATGAATAAAGGAATATCTTATCTTGTGTTCAAACCATAAGGACCAGGGCCCGTTCCCCGTACGTGGTTCAACTAAGTCGATCAAAAGTCCCATTAGTCAGATTCAATTAACCCGATGATTGAAATCAGGCTATCCCGGTTCCTCGAAGGCTGATCCAGTCGCAAACACTCTTGTTAATTCGAACCAGACTTGAGTACTCAGGATAATTGCGCGTGAAGGCGGCTGAGTGACGCAGTGGGCAAGGCGCTCGCCACTAACGCATGAGATGCTGGTATCGAGCCCAGCTCTCGCCGTTGCTACCGGCTTGGCCGGCCGTCATACTAACACAATTGGCAGTGTTAGAGGGTGGGAAAGCCAGTGGGTGGGGATTGGACGTTGTGGACAGCGACTCCTACAGGTTGGTTGGGTGACGCCGGAAGTATCGGGGGCAGCGTGAGCCTCCCACGCGTTACTCCTTGCCACTGAGAGTTCGAGCTGCTGCGGTGAAAAGATGCGACAGGCTGCCTCCTAGTGTACCGGAGGGGACGAATCAGAGACCGATCTCTGTGACGCGTTCGCGGATACAGACTGGGACATGTTTAAAGGAAGCGCCAGTGACGTCAGCGAGTACGCTGATACCGTTGTTTGTTACATAGCAACAGTGGTAGACGGCATTGTCCTCACAAAGAAGGCGCGGGTTTTCCCAAACCAGAAACCTTGGGTGGACAGCACTATAAGAACAGCCCTAAACTCACGCACCACGGCTTATAACCTGGGCAGAGAGTCAGGAAATATGGAAGAGTACAAGGCTTCAGTCTACACTCTGCGCAAGGCTGTTAAACTTGCTAAGAGGACATATGCTGAGAAACTGGAGACACAAATGGCACAAAACGACACAAGAGGCTTGTGGAGGGGACTGAAGACAATAACTGACTACAAAGTCAGCGCCCCCTCAATGGGGAGCGACGACGCCTCTCTAGCGGACAAACTCAACTCCTTCTACGCTCGGTTCGGTGTAGACAGTGTCGCCGCTAGCCCTCTGGCTAGTGACGTCACTGGCGCACCGGCTGTTGTGGAGGGGGGGGGGCAACCGCGGGGGGGCGGGGGCGCTCTCTCGTTGTCGGAACACAGTGTGAGAAGAGCATTTATGCAGGTGAACACCAGGAAGGCTGCAGGCCCAGATGGTATAACAGGACGCATACTTAAGTCCTGTGCAAACCAGCTTGCCCCGGTGTTCACCGCCATATTTAATCAATCCCTGGCGGAGTCAGTAGTCCCTGCCTGCTTCAAGATGTCTACCATCATCCCTGTACCGAAGAAACCCTCCCCAACATGTCCAAATGATTACAGACCGGTGGCACTCACCTCTGTGGTCATGAAATGTTTCGAGAGGCTGGTCAAGGACCACATTTGTGCCTCTCTCCCCAGTGATATGGACCCTATGCAATTTGCATACAGGACAAACAGGTCCACTGATGACGCGGTCTCCCAGGTACTGAACAGCACTCTCTCCCACCTTGACCGTCAGAAGGGGGGCTATGTGAGACTGTTGTTCATTGACTACAGCTCAGCGTTCAACACCATAGTCCCCACCAGACTGGTGGACAAGCTGATCGAGCTAGGCCTGAGCTCCGCCCTGAGCGCCTGGGTACTGGACTTTCTGAGTGAAAGACCCCAGGCGGTCAGGGTGGGGGGTCAGACCTCCAACACCATCACCCTGAGCATCGGGTCCCCCCAGGGCTGTGTTCTAAGCCCCCTGCTGTACTCACTCTACACACACGACTGTGCGGCCAAGTTCAGCTCCAACTCCATTGTGAAGTTCGCCGACGACACGGTGGTGGTGGGGCTGATCTCGGACAACGACGAGAAGGCCTACCGAGAGGAGGTTGAGGTACTGGAACGTTGGTGCCAGGACAACAGCCTGCTCCTGAACATTGGTAAAACCAAGGAGCTGATCGTGGATTATAGGAGAGGACAGCAGGAGACACACACACCACTGACGATTAACGGGGCTACCGTGGACAGGGTGAGCAGCTTCAAGTACCTGGGGGTCCACATCTCAGAGGACCTGACATGGTCAACACACATAAACACAGTAGTAAAGAAAGCGAAGCAGCGCCTCTACCACCTGAGACAGTTAAGGAAGTTCAGAGTATCGGGGAAGATACTCCAGTCCTTCTACTCAGGAGCTGTAGAGAGCATCTTGACCGGAAACATCACTGCCTGGTATGGGAACAGCACGGCACAGGACAAGAAGGCCCTACAGAGTGTGGTGCGCTCAGCCGAGCGTACCACGGGTATTGCGCTACCTCCCCTGCAGGCTCTATACAACAAGAGGTGCAAATCCAGAGCCTGCAGGATAATGAAAGACCCCCACCACCCCAATAACAGCCTGTTCCAGCTGCTGAGGTCAGGCAGACGCCTGCGAACTCCAGCTACTAGGACGGAGAGGCTTAGGCTAAGCTTCTTCCCCCAGGCCATCAGAGCCTTGAACAATGAACATGGAGAGACACAGAAACTGAACTATCCACACACAAGCACATACACGACACGCACGCTGAGCACGCTCACACACTAGCAGCCACTTTAACACTCATGCCGCACACACGCACACTTATGGCCAGAGGAAAGGCCACTTAAAGTAGTATAGCATCAGGAACAGTGTATTGCACTACTAAAGCTACCTAGCATGTCCTATATGCTCTGTAAATACTAATGTACAGATACCGAGATGGCACACCATGTACCTGTTTATTGCACTGTTTTATTGGATTCTATTAATATGTTGTACCACTGTATTTTATTGGATTCTATTATATGTTGTACCACTGTATTGCACATCGTCGGGGGCAAGACCAGCCGCATTTCATTGTATACCTGTATGCCGTGACAATTAAAACTCTTGACTTGACTTGACACGTGATGCAAGGCTTCTATCCTCACTACAGCCGACCAGTGGGAGGCATAGTCTAGCAACGTTCAAGACAGGGGAGGGAAGAATTGGAAATACGAAATTGGGATGGGAGAAAAATAGAAAATGTGGAAAAAAAGTGGATTAAAAAAAGGATAATTGCGCGTGGCCGCTTCAGATGAAAAGGCAGCAGATGTCGATCCCCGAAAACCATGATTTTCTAACGGGAAGATATCGCAGACAAGTTAAATGCATATCTATAGGCTAATTTTAAGTCCCTCATTACCCCAATCAATCGGATTATATTTCTTTAAATGTGCCTGCTGGCAGTAGGCTTAATGGAGTGAATAATCGAATGAGATCTTGCTAGCAACTCTTTCAGAATAAGTAGATAAAAACAAGCCCAAAGAGTATCAAATTGATACGAATTAATAGATACTTATGAGGATATTAGTCCGTCAAACAGTGCATCTCCTCACCAGACATTTTAATCCCAGTTACAATATCACAATAAGTTGTGACTTGTGACAGTGATACAATTCAACAATCCACAGATTCAGATTCCTCGTAATTCACATCCACAATCCACACGTAAAGACGCTTCAATTTATGCTTGAATGAAACACAATCCGGGCGCTCCGGTTAAGCAAATACATCCACAGCGGAGAATATGAAACGAAGCCTTTTACAATAACCTTGGATCCAAGTTCCATTCATTAAAAATATCACGCGGGATTCACATTTGCAATGCTCCATTATTAAAAGTGTTGCATGCGCCGTATAGCTATGACGTGCATTATTTCGGACAAAGTAAATCCATAGGCTGAATATGATTTATCAGCATTTTAGGTATATTATTTTACATTTCAAAAGCATTTCTGTTACCAGTTTAATGTATTTTGTTTTTAATTATAGGCCTATTTCACACATTCTATGAAATCAATACATTCTGGAACCCATGTAAACAAGACGAAAGTCTTTCTCTGGTCTGCATCCCCTTAACAATTGTGTGTATTGAGCTGTACTGTACCCATTCTGCAATCTGTTAATAAAAAATTTCAATCAATCAACCAAATGATTTGTATCGGAGTACTGACATTCACAATTGAACGCTTTACACATTCCTCATAAACACTGTCTTAATAACCATCTCTGCAATGGAGTTTATATCAAAATAACAGTATCAACCACCCGGAACCAAATATAATGGGAAAGTTAATTGCAGAAGCTCTTGGTACATAAACTCTTGTATCCAATAATAATAATAAATTAAGACTTGATTCACATCAATTTGTGTGAATGAGTGACTGTTATAGTATTTCTACCTGCTCATGATACGATACCACATGAAATCCAAAGGATAATTAGCTGGCCAAACATTATCAGTGCTCTCGAAATTATAATTAGCCAAAACTATAATATATAGGCCTATATCTCGTTGCACATCTTACATGATAAAGCGTTTGCTGAATAATTCAGTTTTGCCTCAATATATATAATTCTGTTTTGCCTCGATATACAGTATATATATTAGGGATGCCCCGATCGATCGGCCACCGATCGTTATCGGCAGATAATCAGTATAAATATGCGATCGGTGATCGGTGATAATGCTTTATTTTCGCCGATCGTCAAAACCGATCTCACTCGCTGAGTTCTGTCTCAGACACCGGGTGGTGCGGCGTCTGCTCCTCCCTCCAGCCCCTCCCGCACGCATGTAAACACGGGTCTAGTCTAGTCTAGTCTAGTGGGACGGGAGGACGGCGTCTCCCTGAGCTAACGTTAGCTACGTTACAAAATGACCCAGTCAACTATTCACTTTTAGTTTAATACATGATGAGGCATTGTCTAACCGAACGGTATCTAGCCGGCTAGCTACTGATAGCTCCTGATATCAACAAATGCTCCAGCAATAGTCTAGTAGAGACGTGTATGATACCTCTGTTAGCTCACGTTAGCGCAAGTTAGTTCACTGTTCAAAACGAAATGTCCCATTGAACTAAATAGTTCACTGAGGCGTTGTATTAACGTTATATATCCGGCTAGCAGTAGCTACAGATAGCTCCTGATATCAATGTCTTATAACACTGATTCGACGCGTATTCGAGTTGAGGGCATGTTGTTGAATGTGATCAATAGGGTCCAGCTGCAGCTCCGGAGAATCCTGGCCGTAGCTCGAGGCTACTCGAGTATAGGTTCCAGCTAGGGATGCCCCGATCGATCGGCCACCGATCGTTATCGGCCGATATTCAGTATAAATATGCGATCGGTGATCGGTGATAATGTTTTATTTTCACCGATCGTCAAACCCGATCTCAGTCGCTGTCGCTGAGTTCTGTCTCAGACACCGGTGGTGCGGCGTCTGCTCTCGAGTCCAGCCCCTCCCGCACGCATGTAAACATGGGTCTAGTCTAGTGAGACACGGGAGGACGGCGTGTGTCTCCCTGAGCTAACGTTAGTTTAGCTACTGTTACAAAATGACCCAGTCAACTATTCACTTTTAGTTTAATACATGATGAGGCATTGTCTAACCGAACGGTATCTAGCCGGCCAGCTACCGATAGCTCCTGACATCAACAAACGCTCTAGCAAGTATAGTAGGTACTAGGTAGGTATGATACCTGTTAGCTGTTAGCTCACGTTAGCGCAAGTTAGTTCACTGTTAAAAACGAAATGTCCCATTGAACTAAATAATTCACTGAGGCGTTGTATTAACGTTATATATCCGGCTAGCAGTAGCTACAGATAGCTCCTGATATCAATGTCTTATAACACTGATTCGATGCATATTCGAGCTGAGGGCTTGCTGAGCACAGTTAAGTAACGTTATACCAATAGGGTCCAGGTGCAGCGCCGGAGAATCCTGGCCGTAGCTCGAGGCTACTCGAGTATAGGTCCAGCTGCAGCTCCGGAGAATCCTGGCTGTAGCTGGAGGCTACTAGAGTACACACAGACAGTGGAGCTTGTTGCGTGGTGGCGATGTCTCGCAGATAATACAAGTACAAGTCTAATTATATAATATATATATTTTATAAAAAAAAATAAAAAATTATATAAAATTAAATGTAATTTCTTTTAATCAAAAACGATCGGTATCGGATCGGTATCGGCCGATATGGCTCACGACGATCGGTGATCGGTATCGGTGGCAAAAAACGTGATCGGGGCATCCCTAGTTCCAGCTGCAGCTCCGGAGAATCCTGGCCGTAGCTGGAGGCTACTCGAGTACACACTAGTGCACTGCAACCTTGCCCAGGCCCGACGGGGCCCGGCCCGGCGGGTTCGGGCTGGGTAGGGCTTTTTTTTTAATAAATAATTCGGGCTCGGCCGGGCCCGGGCACCGCCGTTTTTTATTTTTATTTTTTTTTATTGTGTTTTTATTTTTTTATTTTTTTCATATAACTAGGGTTATAGGATAACCTTCGTTTTCCTTAAGATTCGTTTTCTCTTTTGCGCCAGAGAAACATTTGGATGTAATTACCGCAGCGCGCAGGGAGAACTCAGGGGACAAGTTCAACTCGATTGGTTGTGTTGGAATATAGCCAGTTGGCGAACGTTTTAATTTGTTCTTGGGATGTATGTAGCCGGTTGGCGAAGTTTTGTTAACGGTGTTCAACACGTTGCTGACGTCGTGGTGAGTGATGTTTATTATTTGCTGGGTCGCTACCTGTTTTGTTGTGCTTTTCATTATGTTGCTCTGCTCGAAATCTGGCTATTGTGTGTCGTGTGTGTGTGTGTGTGTGTCAAAGAAGATTCTATAGCCTTCAATACGTTTTACGAGGCTGATGTGTGAGTCAGTCTATAAGCGAGCACTGGGAGAGACGGCATTCTAATAAGAGCGAAACAGGCTATGTAAATGCTTCTTAGTTTTGTTTATTTATTACGTTCATATAAAACCGTGTTTCGAATATTTAAAACAAATACAAAAAAAATATATTTTAATAATAATAATAATAATTTTTTTCTGGTTTTCACGCGGGCTAGGGCTTAAAATATTATTTACAGTCGGGCTTATTTTCGGGCAGGGCCTGAAGTTCACGGGCTCGGGCAGGGCTCGGGCTTTATTTCAAGGCCCTTGCAGACCACTAGTACACACAGACAGTGGAGCTTGTTGCGTGGTGGCGATGTCTCGCAGATAATACAAGTACAAGTCTAATTATATAATAGATATATTTTATAAAAAAAATATAATAATAATAATTTTATATAAAATAATTTTTAAATTTTTTTTAATCAAAAACGATCGGTATCGGCCGATATGGCTCACGACGATCGGTGATCGGTATCGGTGGCAAAAAACATGATCGGGGCATCCCTAATATATATTGATGCGAAACAGAATTATTCAGTTGTGTGTGTTGTGGGCAGGAGCGCGCAACTAACAAGAATAAGATGGTATAATGGAATACGAATACAGTCTATTCCACTATAGGTAGTGTGCTGTCATGACAATACATTTGAATCTAATCTAATTTTGATCTGTCGCAAAGCGCTTCAGCCCTCGCATTATATAATGAGCTGGACAGGTGTGTGTGTGTGTGTGTGTGTGTGTGTGTGTGTGTGTGTGTGTGTGTGTGTGTGTGTGTGTGTGTGTGTGTGTGTGTGTGTGTGTGTGTGTGTGTGTGTGTGTGTGTGTGTGTGTGTGTGTGTGTGTGTGTGTGTGTGTGTGTGTGTGTGTGTGTGTGTGTGTGTGTGTGTGTGTGTGTGTGTGTGTGTGTGAAATTCGAATGTGAACGTGATATCCGAAATGTATCTCAAACACGCCTATTGTTATGCAAAGACACCTAGCCATGTGCCAAGTACCCACCTGGCTACTGTCTTTGCATAACAATAGCTCAGGTTGTCAGAGACCTGAGCTCAGAGAGGGAACTAGCAGCCGCTTTCCGTTTGGTCCTAGTGCCTGTCGATTCTCCATTTATTATTGGTTTATCGTGTAACATTGTTTTGGACGGTAAAAAAGTGTGGGGGACAATAACTGCCTTCTGAAAACGTGCAGGGGACATGTCCCCTGTGTCCCCCCCCCGTTAATTACGCCCCTGGGCCAGCGTATCCAGCTAACTTAACTAAACCTGCGCTGGAGCAGGTTCACATTTTTCTATCTGTTGCCATAGTGATTTGGCCAAACCTGCTTTGTGGAACCGAAAAGCCTGACTTATGTCAAGTTATCCTGAAGATTATCCGGCTAACTCAGTTAGCCACGTACGGAGAACGGGGCTCTGTTCACTATGTTAAAGGTATGCAGTTTTGCCGGGAGGAGGATTTGTTACATTTGCTTATGCTGCCTGTACAAACCAAACCAGTATACAAACCAAACGTACAGCTTCTTTGAATGTTTGTAAACAAACTTGTGGGCCCTACCATTGTAAACAACTGCAGTGACGCAGCAACTGTTAGTGTTCAGGTCTCTTTATGTTACTTGTCCTTTCGGACAAGTTATGTTTTTTGTAGGTTTTTATTGATTTTTGCTACCGGGCAGTCCGGTAGAGAGAGAGAGAGAGAGAGAGGAGGAATGGTAGATGGACCGGGGAAGACATTCGGCAATGTTCGCCGGGTCCGGGAATCGAGCCCGGGTCGGCCGTGTTGCACCGTAGTGCTGTATGCGGTGCGCCACTCGGGCGCCCCGTTCAGGTATATTTCTAGCTTCAAACAGTGACCCAATTTTACTCTTCAGGACAGCTGGTTTATTCAGTCATGGAAATAGAGTATAACATGGAATTATTTTTTATTCTTTGAGTTTCACATTTCTCTCCCACGTTTCTCTCCCAAATAGTGCACATTTAATTTAGAATTAAATCCATGCAACTATTGCTATGAGAACCACAGGTAGGCAGTCGCTTATTTGATTTGAGCAGATATTGTGAATGTGATATCACTTCAAATATAACTTTTTGAGGTTGTCTTAAATGTATAATTTACATTAGTTTAAAACTCCTTCAGTAGTACTATTGTGGGAATACATTTACAGTACCTGCATTATAAGTGTAACCCTAATGCATTACTCTTGACTCCAATTGGATTTCCTTGTGATCTCCTTATAGACCTAGCATTTATAGGCTTGAGGGAAGCAGGTCCCTCTCAATCTCTTTTCCTCTCATGAAGCACATAATATGAATCAAAGAATGTCCGTATTGCAGTCCTAGCAATATGGGTATTGCATTACTTTTACTTACAAGACGCATCCAGCGTCTTTGGGTTCTTGAAAAGCGCTTTATAAATAAAATGTATTATTATTATTACTTTGTTTTGCAATGTCAATATAAATGTATATTGTTTTAGGACGTTCGGTGTGTGGGTATCGTGGACAATGAAAGCTAGCATGGAGGGGGGTTGGTTCTGGGATGCTGGAACTAACTGTACAGCCTTCCTGGGGTGTTGTGGGCCTCAACACCAGTGAAGGGAGGTGCCCACTTGATAACCCTGGTGATCTGCTGCCTCTCACTGCCTGCCTGTCTATCTCTCTCTCTACATTGAGTTGTGGTGGTCATTAGGGGACGTGGTAGGGTATATAGCATTGGCATTGTTATACCTGTACTTGAAGCAGTATTGAAGAAGTATTTATAGGCATGTTAGACTTTCTTTTGGCAGTGGGATTGAGTTCTTCATTGAGTGCGTATACTCAACACAAGTATCTTGTGTTTCATTATAAAGTTCAGCACTTCTGCAGGTCTCTATTGTTTCTTCCAATATGAAGCATGTGACTTGTCATTAATGGACCTAGTCAGCAAAACGAAGGAGCTCATCTGGATGGACTACAGGAAGTACCAGGGGGGAGAGCACACCCCATTCACATCGGCAGGACAACGGTGGAGAGAGTCAGCAGTTTCAGGTTCCTCTGGGTCAACATCAGCGAGGACCTGTCCTGGTCTCATCACACCGGCATCGTTGTCAAGACAGCGAGACAGCGGCTCTTGTTCCTCCGTAGGCTGAGGAGATTCGGCATGGACTCCAGGATACTCTGCAACTTTTACTGGTGCACTATCCTGACTGGCTGTATCAATGCCTGGTATGGCAACTGCTCAGCCAAGGCTCTGCAAAGGGTGGTGAAGTCGGCACAACACATCACCAGGATGGAGCTGCCAGCCATGGACAACCTCTACACACAGAGGTGCAGAAGGAAACACCTGGAACATTTTTAGAGACCACAGTCACCCCAGTCACAAAACATTCACTCTGCTACCGTCTGGCAAATGGTACTGGAGCATCCGCACAAGAACCAGCAGGTTCAGGGACAGCTTTTTCCCCACAAGCCAGAAGACTCCTGAACAACGACAAGAACAGGAGATAGCCCTATAAAAAAACACACGCCTCTTTAGGGCTGGGCGATAAAACGATAACGATAACCATCGCGATAAATTATTTCCTCGAAATAAACATGAAACGTAGTCGCAAAGTTTCGATATATCGATTTTCCAAGCTTGGATATGAGCACACGCACTAACAACCAATCAGTGAAGGAGATGGCCGACAGCGGAAGGAGACCCGGAAGGAGACCCGGAGGTAGGACTCCAGTAGTCAACAAGGCTGGCTAGGATAATTAGCTTGCACGGCGCTATTTTATAATTTACGTGCCGAGTGGGTGTGTGGCGTGAATTTTGAGGCCACGTTTATAGTAGTGTGGGGTATACAGTGGACGTCGTTGCAATGTATTGGGGCGGAACGGAGTATTTTAGGGTCATTTTTAGTACATTGTCATGGAATACACCGCTTGGAAACAACAGGCTGGCTAGGATAATTAGCTTGCACGGCTTTTTTTTTTTTTTTTTTTTTTAACAAACATATAAACAAACATGACAACACACGATAAGATATACAAGCATTAATTGTCAGGGCACATCCAATGAGATCACATTTTAGTTAGTTGTCTTATATAAGATATACCCCTAATACCTGTTATCTAAAAAAACCTACACACATATGCTCAGCTCGAACCCCCCCCTCCCGGACCCCACCTTGAGAAGTACCTCCACTATCCCTCGCACCTAACCAGACACTACCATTATAAGCTAGCTTTTATTCTCTCCACCACTTCTAACCACATTGACATTTTGGATTCATTGAGACCCAGAATTCTTGCTGTAGATATTTCATGGTAAATTACATCGAGATATGTAAGAAACCAAACTTTACGGCAATTTTTTTCCGGTTGAAACCAGCGTGATGCGATCAGCTTTTTGGCTACTGTGATACCCGATAAAACCAATCTCTTTAGCTGTGGATTCACTGCAAACTCAAAAACATCATTCAATAGTAATACCGAGGGGTGTACAGGTATATTCCAAGATACGAGTTTTGATATTTGTTGGGTCACATCTTTCCAGAATGCCTTAACTGGTGAGCAGTCCCAATACATGTGCATAAATGTCCCTTCGTCCCCATTTGTACATTGGGTGCATTTGGAATCTTGTTTAAGCCCCATTCGGCACAGTCTTATAGGAGTCAAGTATGTCCTGTGAATATAGTTAAGATTGATTTGTTGATGATCCGGGTTCCTTGATGTAAGTCGGACATTTGCCCAGGCTCCTTGCCAATCAAAGTCATTTTCCAGGTCTGGTATATCCCTCCTCCAGACAGAGTCAAGTTGGAGGGTTTCATACGAGGACGTTAGTAATTGATGATAAAATTCTGAAACAAAACCTCTCGATGTCTCTCTTGCGTAGAAGAATTTGTGGTATCTGTGGTGTTCAATTGGTCGGTCTAATGGAACACCGTGAGACTTCAAACATAGCTCTAACTGTTTGTGAAAAAGCCATGTGGACTTGGTGAGATAACATTTTTTGCGTATTTCTTTATCACTACAAAAACCCTGTTTGTTAAAAACATCCCCTAATGAGTGTATGCCTTGCTCTTCCCATATAGGGAATCTTATAGGTCGTTTTCCAATTAAGAGTGCATTGTTATTGAATAAGGGAGTATGATTGTGCCATTTTTGTGGGTTAGGATTTTTTTTGTGTGATTCACGCCATATCCGGATCGCATGAGTAATTATGGGGCCAAATTTTCGTTCACAGTGCTTGATTGGTAGTTTAGTGTATGCTATGTCCTTCAGTCTATGTGGGGCTACTATGTTTTCTTCTATTTTTCTCCAGGATGCTAATGCTTGGGAGTCAAACCATGTTGTCAATGGACTTAATGTGTACGCCTTAAAATATAGGAAAAAATCTGGAAATGCCATGCCACCATCTGCTTTATTTCTCTGTGCGGTGGATCTTTTTATACGTGGTGGTTTGTTATTCCAAATAAATTTGTATGTGGAGGAGTGTAATCTTTTCCAGTAACCCTCTGGAGGGGGTAACGGTAGCATTGAACTGAAGAAGTTGATTTTAGGTAGTACATCCATCTTAACTATTGATATCCGTGCTTGTACTGTGTTTTTAAGTTTTGCCCATCTATCAAGGTCGTCTTTGATTTTGTTTTGGATTTTTGTGTAGTTGTGCTTCACCGTTTGTCTTATGGTAGGGAATATTTCCACTCCCAAGCATCTGAAATGTTTTACCATCGGTATCTGTCCTGGGAGGGTTGTATCTTTTTTTGCAGGGGTGTTAAGTGGAAGGAAAGCCGACTTCGGCCAATTTATCTTTAATCCCGATAAATCACCAAAGTCCTCAATCAACTTGAGCAGATGAGGCAATGTGGTGTTGGGGTTTTGCATGAACAATATTACATCGTCCGCATATAAACTAATTTTTTGTTGTGTGCCCTTGATTACGATTGGTTCTATGGATTGGGATTGTCTTATATATTGTGCTAAAGGCTCTAATGATAGATTGAACAGTCCGGGACTAAGAGGACAACCCTGTCTGGCAGAGCGTGATACCGGAAATATTTGGGAGATGATTGTGCCTGTTGTAATCATGGCCGATGGGTCTTTGTATAATACTTTAATCATATCGATGAATCCTTTTCCTAACCCCATCCTTTCTAGCACTGCCCACAGATACGACCATTCCAGCCTGTCAAAGGCCTTCATAGCATCCAGGGACAGCATCGCCTTAGGTATGGTGTCCTCCTTGTCGGCATCAAGTACGTGCAGTATTCGTCTTATGTTCTCAGTGATCAGGCGGCCAATAGCTTGCACGGCGCTATTTTATAATTTACATGCCGAGTGGGTGTGTGGCGTGAATTCTGAGGGTAACGGTTAGAGTAGTGTGGGGTATACGGTGGACGTCGTTGCAATGTATTGGGGCGGAACGGAGTATTTTAGGGTCATATTTAGTACATTGTCATGGAATACACCGCTTGCTCTGGCTAACTGCTAACGTGCGCGGACTGATGACGACATCAACTCGAGACATTCGCAGCAGCAAAACAAGTCTATTAATAGCCCGTCCATCGGCGCCGGGCATAAGAAGTTAATTAAACTTGACAGACATTATATCGACGATAATTATCGATATCGAGTTATATGAAAATTATTTTATAATTTTATCGCGATAACGTTTTTGGCCATATCGCCCAGCCCTACGCCTCTTAACACTTTCCGTGCCACGGGTCCGGTGCCCCGGAACCCTGTTGCGTGCCAACGCCCACTTCAATGATAGAGCTCTCATATTTGTGAACGCATAAACTATATCTTAAATAATGGCTATTTGTATAATATGGCCGTCGCTTATCAATGACTTGTTTGCAGTCAACATTGTCTAAACGGATTGTTTTTTAATCGGTTCATTTCCGTTTTATACCATTTTGAAAAACTCGTTTTTTGAAAGTTTCAGGAAAATATAAAGATTCTGTGATAATCGCCCTTTACTGGAATATACTGGAATACAAAAAAAACTGTAATTTTTCGGCCTATTTATGAATAGTTTTCAAATAAATGCTAGATTATCGATAGTATAATGTGTATTTATGCACGCTATAGAAGCGGGCTGAAAAATCGATTATCCATTTCCTGATCAGCACACGCACACACACATAGGGCCCACGTTGATATCTCTGTGAAAAAAGCTCTGATTATCCTAAGACTGGTAAAATAGATTCCTTACCTCAGATCAGATGTTTTCCAAAAAGATGATTCCAATTCCTGATCGCCATTCCAAATATCGATCGCGTTTATTGATCCAACGCTGGGTGGTCGAAACACTGATTCCACGCTGTTCTGATGGTCCACAATGAATCCGATCGGCTCGAGTTACATGCCTGAGAAGTAAAATGTGGAAGCAGGATTCCCCCCCCCCCCCATGCGTTTCATTCAATCCAATCCAAAGGGGTGAAGTATGAATGAATGAATGAATGACCTTTATTTATATATAGCACCCTTCACAGCACGAATGCACAGGGTGCTTTACACTACAGCTTAATATAAAAACATAATAAAACAAAATCAGAAATAAATGACAACAAACAAACAGCAGTTAAAAACAGTGAAACCAGATAGAAAAAGTAGAATAAAAGAATAAAAGAATTTGGATAAAATCATGAGTCACAAATTAAAACAAAACTATAGAACAGTGAGGACAAGAAAAGGCGCCTATGTATGATCAAAAGCCTGCCTGAACAAATGTGTTTTTAGTTGTTTTTTAAAAGAGTTCTCAGAGGGGGCAGTTCGCAGGTCCAGGGGGAGAGCGTTCCAGAGCCTTGGTGCTGTCACCTCGAAGGCTCGATCACCCCTTGTTTTTAGCCTGGTCCTGGGGATCACTAGGAGGTGCTGATCGGCAGATCTGAGTGAGCGGGTGTTGGTGTAGGGATGGATGAGTTCCGTGATGTAGATAGGGGCCTGACCGTGAAGTGCTCTGAAAGTGAAAGTGAGGACTTTGAAGTGAATTCTATAGTGTACCGGGAGCCAGTGCAGGGATACCAAAATGGGAGTGATGTGACATGATTTTTTTTACCTTGTGAGTAGCCTGGCTGCAGCATTTTGGACCATTTGTAGTTTATCTGTGGATGATTTGGTGAGACAGGTGAAAAGTGAGTTGCAGTAGTCAAGCCTAGAGGAAATAAAAGCATGCACGGATAGTTCTAGTTCAGAGTGAGATATGATGGTGCGCAGTTTTGCAATGTTTCTGAGGTGAAAGAAGCAGGTGCGTGTGAGTGTTTTGACATGTTTGTCTAGGTTCATGGCCTGGTCAAAGACAACACCCAGGTTTCTCAGGTGGGGACGTATGTTGTCTTTAAGGGACCCCAAGTGAGTGGCCACTCTAGCTGCAGTCTTTTCAGCTGCTACGATCAGCACCTCCGTTTTATTTGCATTTAACTGGAGGAAGTTACTCCCCATCCAGCTCTCAATGCCGAGCAGGCACTCCTGGAGAAGGCTGAGTTTCTCCAAGTTGTCGGGTTTAAAAGAGCAGAGTAGTTGTATGTCGTCTGCGTAGCAGTGATATTTAATGCCGGTGAATTTATTGATGAGGAGGCCTAGGGGAAGCATATAAATGGCAAAGAGGAGTGGTCCTAGCACCGATCCCTGTGGTACCCCACATGAGAGAGGGGTGGGGTCAGATTTAAAAGGACCCACAGCCACCGAGAACGTTCTCTCCCTCAGATAAGAGGCAAACCAGTTTAGAGCGCTCCCAGAGATGCCCACCCACTCCCTGAGCCTGTCCAAAAGGATGTTGTGGTTGACCGTGTCAAACGCTGCACTCGGGTCTAACAGGACCAGAACAGAGCATTCACCAGAGTCAGCAGACATCAGGAGATCATTGGATACTCTGAGAAGGGCAGATTCAGTGGAGTGGAGTTTGCGGAAGCCAGATTGGAATTTGTCACAGATGTTATTCTGTGACATGTGGGTGGTGAGCTGGTTGGCTACAACTTTTTCTAACACCTTTGATGCAAAGGGCAGCTTGGAGATGGGTCTGAAATTATTATGGATGGTGGGGTCTAGGTTGGGCTTTTTAAGGAGTGGCTGTACGACTGCCTCCTTAAAATAGATTGGGACAGAACCAGAGGCTAGGGATGAGTTAATGATAGTGACTAGACTGGGGCCAACAGAGCAGAAAACTTCCTTAAACATGGATGTACCACAGGTAGAGACGATAGGGGGCGGTATTTTCCCAATGGAGCTCAGAGAGAGTTTGCAGTGGTAACGTGAGGCTAGATTGATGAAATATGAATGGAAATCGCTAATAAAAAAAAAAATCGATCTCTCGTTGTTTGCACTCAACGGTCGGCATGAACTAACGAGAAATCTTGTCGCTGGCACTCAAATTGTTAAAAAACTCTTGAACACACTCGCACCCTGCACCTTAATATGCACACTTTTACGCAAGACACTTTCTATAAAAATTTACTATTTGATTTGATCTTACCTCATTTTATATTTAATTTAATTTGATTGATTGATTGAAAACTTTATTAACAGATTGCAGAATGGGTATAATACAGTACGGCTCAATACACACAATTGTTAAGGGGATGCAGACCAGAGAGACTTTCGTCTTGTTTAAATCAGGGTCCCCCATTTTCAATTCATCAGGACATATATGACATACATGACATACAGATAGACAGTACTGCTACATCTATACATTTATGATATACCAGATTTGCAAATACAGTACTGTTTGTGATACAAAAAGAGTCCAGAAAATGGAGTATATACATTTGACGTAAAACTGTACATTGGAGGAGGTTGGGTGGGGTTGGGTGGGGGGGAAACACTGTACAACTATACAGGCAAAACTGTACATTGGAATATTGACAACCATACTACGTAATTTACTGTACATTGGAGGGGGTTGGGGGGGGAAACACTGTACAAACAAGCAAAACTGTACATTGGAATATTGACAACCATACAAAAGAGATGATTGTGGACTTCAGGAGGTCGGGGGTCAAGGACTACAGCCCCCTCAGCATCGACGGGGCACCAGTTGAGAGAGTGAACAGTTTCAAGTACCTCGGAGCCCACATATCCGAGGACTTGACATGGACCACACACATTGACAGTGTTGTGAAGAAGGCACGACAACGCCTCTACTTCCTCAGGCGCCTAAGGAAGTTCCAAGTCAGTCAGAAGATCCTTAGGAACTTCTACTCATGTACAATAGAGAGCATCCTGACCGGCAACATCACCTCCTGGTTTGGGAATAGCACTGCACAAGACCGTAGCAGACTACAAAGAGTGACACGTTCAGCCGAACGCACAATTAGAGGGGGGCTTCCCACCCTCCAGAACATTTACAACAAGCGGTGCAAGGGGAAGGCTAAGAGAATTATTAAGGACTCGAGCCACCCGAACAACTGCCTCTTTGAACTGCTGCCGTCAGGCAAGCGATACCGGAGTCTTATGGCGAGCACAGAAAGACTCAGAAGGAGCTTCTATCCCCAGGCCATCAGGCTGCTAAACAAACAATAATCGCTAAACGAACAATAATCACTATGCAACAACCATCAAATGCACACAGCACACACAACCACACGCACACACACACTCACTCAAACAAACAACACACTGCAGCACCCACTCTCCACACTTTAGATCACACAAACACACTTACACTTTATATTTATTGATAAAGGATTTGCACTACAACTCGTACACCTACTGTGAATTGTACCTAAACTGCACCTCGTCCATTTATGCCTTGCACTATATAGTATTGTATATTAGTACACTGCACAGTATTGTATATTGTATGGTAACTACGTCTACGAACATTGTACATATGTCTAAACTGAACACTGTGACCTCTTTTTTTTCTTCTAATTTTTACTATGTTTTTATTTCATACTTATCTTGTCATGCACAGTCTCTGGAGCGCAACAGTAAGAAGCATTTTGTACAAAAGTATTCTGTACTTCTGTATGACAACTATTAAAGAAACTTGAAACTTGAGGTAATTTACTGTACATTGGAGGGGGTTGGGTTAGGACATTTACAGGGGCCAGTTTCAAGTTCAAGTTCTTTAATAGTTGTCATACAGAAGTACAGAATACTTTCATACAAAATGCTTCTTACTGTTACGCTCCAGAGACTGTGCTAGACAAGATAGTATCAAATAACATAATAACATAATATAGCATGAATTTAGAAGAAGAAAATGAGGTCACAGTGTTCGGTATAGACATATGTACAATGTTCTGAGTTACCATATAATATACAATACACAATACTATGCAGTGTACTAATGTACAGTACTATCTAGTGCAAAGCAGAAATGGGATGAGGTACAATTTTAGGTACAATTTACAGTAAGGTGTACGAGTTGTAGTGCAATCCTTCATCCATAAATATAAAGTGTGGGGAGTGGGTGCTACAGTGTGTTTGTTTAAAGTGGGTGTGTGCTATAAAGTGTGTGGAGTGGGTGCTACAGTGTGTTTGTTTAAAGTGAGTGTGTGCGTGTGGATGTGTGTGCTATGTGCGTTTGGTGGTTGTTGTTGTGTAGTGTTCATTCATTGTTCGTTTAGCAGCCTGATGGCCTGGGGATAGAAGCTACTTCTGAGTCTTTCTGTGCTCGCCTTGAGACTCCTGTATCGCTTGCCTGACCGCAGCAGTTCGAAGAGGCAGTTGTTCGGGTGACTGGAGTCTTTAATGATTCTCTTAGCCTTGCCCTTGCAACGCTTGTAGTAAATGTTCTGGAGGGTGGGGAGCCCCCCTCCAATTGTGCGTTCGGCTGAACGTGTCACTCTTTGTAGTCTGCTTTGGTCTTTTGCAGTGCTATTCCCAAACCAGGAGGTGATGTTGCCGGTCAAGATGCTCTCTATTGTACATGAGTAGAAGTTCTTAAGGATCTTCTGGCTGACTTGGAACTTCCTTAGGCGCCTGAGGAAGTAGAGGCGTTGTCGTGCCTTCTTCACCACACTGTTAATGTGTGTGGTCCATGTCAAGTCCTCGGATATGTAGGCTCCGAGGTACTTGAAGCTGTTGACTCTCTCAACCGGTGCCCCGTCGATGCTGAGGGGGCTGTAGTCCTTGACCCCCGACCTCCTGAAGTCCACAATCATCTCCTTTGTTTTGCTGACGTTCAGGGAGAGGCTGTTTTCCTGGCACCATCCCGCCAGGACCTTGACCTCTTCCAGGTAGGCCCTCTCGTCGTTGGCAGAGATCAGGCCCACCACCACTGTGTCGTCAGCAAATTTGACGATTGTATTGCTACTCCGCTGAGCCACACAGTCGTGTGTGTACAGGGAGTAGAGGAGGGGACTCAGAACACAGCCCTGGGGGGCCCCTATGTTGAGGGTGATGGATGAGGAGGTGCAGTTGCCTGCTCTCACCACCTGGGGTCTGCCAGTCAGGAAGTCCAAGACCCACTGGCAGAGGTCATAGCCCAAGCCCAGGTCCCTGAGCTTGGCTATGAGTATGGAGGGGACTATGGTATTGAATGCCGAGCTGTAGTCGATGAATAGCATTCTCACATAGTTCCCCTGCCTCTTGTCCAGGTGTGATGCTGCTGTGTGCAGCACATGGGATATGGCGTCCTCCGTGGACCTGTTGGGGCGGTATGCAAATTGCAGGGGGTCCATGTTGATGGGGAGGGAGGAGCAGATGTAGCCCTTTACTAGCTTCTCAAAGCACTTCATGGCTATGGAGGTGAGAGCTACAGGGCGGTAGTCGTTGAGGCAAGCAGGCTTGGATTTTTTGGGTACAGGGATAATAGTGGACTTCTTCAGGCAGGTGGGGATGACAGCCTGTTCTAAGGACAGGTTAAATATGTCAGTGAATACTGGGGCCAGTTGGTCGGCACAGACTTTTAGGACGCGGCCGGGGATGCCGTCCGGACCTGCTGCCTTCCTGATATTCACTTTTTTAAAGGTCCGCCTCACCTCATGCTCTGTTACCCTGAACACTGCGCCTCCATCAGCAGCCGACCCCCCCCCCCCCCCATTCGAATTGCAGTCTCCCGTAGGTGTTCTTTGAGAGTGGTTTTGAAAGTGGGTAGTGATTCACATTCCTTTACAGCTTTAGGTAGGGCGTTCCACATTAATGTGGCATAATTGCTAAACGTATTTAGTCCCTTGTTTGAGCCGAATCTGGGTTTAACATGATTTGTGGAGCTCCCTCTGGTGTTGTGATCGTGGTATTCACTGACCTTTGGGAAGTATTTTGACATGAACATGGGTACCTTGGTCGTGTAGTGTATCTTGTAGACCAGGCCCATTGCAAGTTGCTGTACTCTGTCGTCTACTCTAAGCCATCCTAGGTTGTTAAAGTGGGCAGGGGTGAGGTGGGTTCTAGGAGTAAGGTCAAGCAGTAGTCTGACCAGTTTGTTTTGAGATGTTTGTAATTTAGTTTTTAGCGCCTTTGAGGTGCTTTGGTACCATGAGGTGCAAGCATAGTCGTAGTACCCTTGAATGAGTGCTCCTGCCAGAGTCTTCAGGGTATTCTTGTTTACCAGAGAGGAGATCCGGTACAAGAATCGAGTTCGTTGGTTGACTTTTTTTATTACATTGGATGCCATTTTGTCACAGGAAAGATTAGCCTCTAGGATGGAACCCAGGTAGGTAATTTCATATTTCCTTGTGACAATATTGTCACCCACTGTAACTGAGAAGCCGTCGGTCTTGCTGAGTTTGTTATTTGAACCGAAGAGAATGGACTCTGTTTTGCCCATGTGTAATGATAGTTTGTGATCAGCGAGCCATATGCAGATTTTGCCTAGTTCCGAGCTGAGGATTTTTTCAACCTGTAACTTGTTCTTGTCAGAGACCAGCAGGGCTGAGTCGTCCGCAAACAGGAACAAGTTGCAGTCACAAGCTGACGACATGTCATTTGCATAAATTAGGAACAGTAGCGGTCCTAGTATGCTTCGTTGTGGAACACCACAGCTCACTGTGAGGGGGGGGGGATAGGGTACCGTTTACCTCCATCATCTGTTCCCTCCCCTCAAGGTAGGATTGCATCCAGCTCACTGATAGACTATCAAAACCAATAGCTTTTAGCTTGTCAATCAGAATGGAGTGATTGACAGTCTCGAAGGCCTTTTGTAGGTCCAGCATGACCATGCCGCAGTATTTGCCCGCGTCCACCTCTTGTTTGATGTGGTCGTTCAAATAGAGAAGGCATGTGTCAGTGGAGTGGGATGTTCTGAAGCCAGATTGGAATTCGTAGATTAGATTTTTTTCCGCAAGGTACTTTTCGACCTGTTTGTAGACTATTTTTTCCATGACTTTCGAGATGGAGGTAAGAATAGAAACAGGGCGGTAGTTGCCTGGGTCTAATTTGCTGCCCTTTTTGTGCAGAGGGGTCACCCTCGCAATTTTGAAGTAATTGGGGACGTGTCCCTGTTTTATGGAGAGGTTTATTATGTGTGTGATGACTGGGGTGATGGCGGCTGCTGAGTCTCTGAGGAATTTGGAGCGGATGTTGTCATGGCCAGTGGCCTTGTTAGGTTGGAGGGCGCTCAGTTTTTTGCGTACCTCATCTGTTGTTACCATTTCCAGCTTGAAGTCGTCCTTGCGGACCCCTAGGTTTTTGTAGTAAGCTACTATGTGTTCTACCCCATAATGCCCTGAGTGGGAGGGTAGTTTGTTTACCAGTGTTGTGGCTATGTTTGTGAAGAAAATGTTTAAGTAATTGGCTACATCCAGCTTGTCTGTGATGAGCGTGTTGTCCGTTTTTATGTTTATGTTTGAGAATCTGGTTTTAAGTTTTTTACTGCAGCCTAGTTGATTATTGAGTAATTTCCAAAGTTCACGTGGTTTGTTTTTGTTTTCCTCTACTACTACTTATTGTTACCATTCTTGTATTCACTGTTGTTTCTTAATTGTGCACTGAGTCTGAGCTCGAAACACAAACATTTCATTACCTGCAATGCCCCTGTATTGTTGTGTATTTGACAAATAAAGAATTTGAACTAGTTAGTAGTTGTAGTAACAGCCATGTCTCTTTCTTTCTCCACAGATCGACCAGAGAGAACCAAGCCTGATCTCTTACATTCCAGGTATGTCATTATCACCTTGGTTGTGTTATATTAGCTCCTGGACCTAAAACAAGGGTGATTTATTTCAGTTTTGCACACATTCATTTAGTTTGACAGTTATTGAGTAAATTAGTTTGAATATGGCCACTAGTGATGTCATCGGGGACATTGAATCCTTCTCTTGTGTTAATTACAGCTCAATGAAATGATAAGGTAGCAGTCCCTATAAGACAAGGTATTGTTATTATTTCATCTACATAATGTGCTAATTAAATCAGCGTTGTTTTTTGGTGAAGTGCCCCTTTAATGCTACTGTTTTTAAAAAAAACTCATGTTTCTCATTTAACTTCATCAAACCTTTATTTCAAACATGAGAAACGATTTGAGGTTGCCCTCATTTTCAACTGTCAAGTTTACATCAATAATAATAAATAAATAAAATGGATGATTATAAAGTTATAACGAATATTGTAAAAGATCATGAGAGTAAAACTATTTACTAAGATAAAATAGTAAATACAAAAATACAAAACATAGATAAAAAACAAAACAGTTAAAACAGTACCAGGAAGAAGGTTTAAAACCATGGCCCTAAACTGACCATAGGTCAGCACTCAGCAGAGAATCAGTCTTTAGCTTAAGCTGAAGATCATTCCAGGGAGTTGGAGCATCAATTCAAAAGGCAGACTTTCTTGAACTGAAAGTTTAGCCCATCCATTGTGGATTGGTCCGTGCCCTATATGGCCCATCCTGAAACTCTTTGTATATAGTTTCAACAATGCATGGAAGTCGGTAGGAAAAATCTGTATTTCTCTTAAACATTTTTATTTTAATATTTGATTTTCATATGACAGCAGTTCAATACAATACCGGTTTAGTTTGAGTGTGACTCTAACCCCTGACTCTGGTCAGGCTGGTGTGGTAAGGTAGCTGTGGCTATAGGAAAAGGGGCATTGTCCCTTTAACGGTGGGATCTGCTGATGGGGAGGTTGTCCGTGGACCAGACAATGAACTGATCCGTCCTCTTTGACGGACAGGCCAACAGAGGTTCAAAGGTCATCACTGACTAATGTTGTTTATGATAGACATTCTGTCAAGTAGACTGCAACACAGCTACTGTAGCCAAACCATTTCTGCTAATGTTAACTTGTTCAATTTCAATATATATATATATATATATATTTATTTATGTAAACTTTTTGTTTCATAGATTCAGTAATCATTGTAATTAACTGAATGAATACACTGTGCCAGACAGTGGCTAAGGAGTGTTGTTGTCTTTCCCCCCAGATGGTTGACATTGCCAACGTGAACTCCTTAATGAGGAGAAGATGTGTTAATGATAGGC
The DNA here is from genome assembly GCF_963971535.1 of Notolepis coatsorum. Classification (NCBI taxonomy): domain Eukaryota; kingdom Metazoa; phylum Chordata; class Actinopteri; order Aulopiformes; family Paralepididae; genus Notolepis; species Notolepis coatsorum. The sequence continues at coordinate 70,828,199 of NC_140171.1, read as the reverse complement.
CTAGCCCCTCTCTCTCCTGAGAACGTGGCTTTGTTGGAGGCTGCTGGCACAGGCAATGGGGTGTTATATTAGCTGTCGTTCCAAGTGGTTAGGGAGAAAGCATGGGTTTCAAAGAGCTAAGACTAGGAACTTAATAACAATTCTAGGATAGAATAAGGAAAGGCCTAAAGGAAGAATAGGTGGATTTCTATCCCGCTGGCTTGCTAATCTGGAGGGAAGTTGTGTGGAGGTGGACAGATCTTCAAAGTGTATTTGAATGACTTATCTTATTCCGTGTGCCGGCTTTGCTAGTGTGTGGTACCATTCAACCGGCTTCCTTGCTTACTGAGGTAGGCATGCTTTGGGTGTCTGCTGGTGACATTAACAATGAAAGTGACTATGCTTCCATCATGTTTATTTATTATTTTTATGTTTAAAATGTTTTACAAACTGGTATAATTGAAAACAATTCTCTTTTGTGCAGTCAATAACATAGATGTTGTAGATGTGAACAGACAGATATTTCTCATGAGCTGAGTAAAAATTAGGATAGAGACAGAAAAATGGCATTAGGCTGTGTCTCTGTGTGAGGAAACTGAGGATCACTAGTATAAGGTGAGGAAAAAATACATTGGAAGCCACTTTAAAGGTGCACAGGATGTTTTGTTTGTTTGTTGTTTATTTTGGGGCGGCTAACCTCTGAAAAATCTAAATAAAGTATAATATATATATATAATATAATATATATAACGAGTGTTGAATACATAAAGTATTACAGGGGAATCCCTGGATCACTGTTTGAAACTACAAACAATGGTGCACCACCTTTACCCTACAAAGCACACTCTAAACACAATGTAGTTTACTTTGTTTCAAAGGGCGACTTTATTTTGGATTTGTGTCACGACGATTATAAAGAATATTCAAGCATAACATTAGTTAGTTAGGTACTTGTTTCTTCTCAAAACTACCCGGTGCAGCTTTAATGAAAAGGTTTTTCAAGATTAATTGACTGCCTTGCTCACAGGCACAGGTCACAAAACGTTAGGTTATAACTATAACCAAGTTCTGTTAATTAGGGGTGACGCTTGGCATCACTCTGCACTATCTCGCGTACGTGCACGCGCACTGAATAAATTCCACAAATGTACCTTTAATACCAGTATTAGTCTGACCACACCCCTCATCAGCTTACCTTCATAAGCAGGTGTGTGGTCACCTGCTCTCCTCCTTCCCAAGCTTTCACCACAAGGTGAGGTCAAGGGCTGCAGCGGCCGTCGGATGCCAAGCGTCACCCCTAATTAACAGAACTTGGTTATAGTTATAACCTAACGTTCTGTCTCATTAGGGGCTCTGCTTGGCATCACTCTGCACTAAGGGAGGCCAAGCGGAGCCACTGGCCGACAAATACACCCCGCTGAAGGCCCCCCACAACCAACAGAACAGGGAGGGCCGAGCCCCCCCGACCCCCCTAATGGAGGGCACCCTCCCTATTAGAGGTTTACCGAGAGGGCGACGGACCCGACCGCGCGAAGAGGCACTCAAGCAACTCAACGCACAGGGTGAGCAGACCGTGGCTTGACCCCACGACTACACCCACGCACAACCCGCATGCCACCCGGGAACGAACGTAGGGAACAACCTCGTTACTGCCCCCAGAATCACGGGATCAAGGGCAAACCCAACCCCGTGGCAAGGCCGTAGCAGTGGAGCGTGAAGGAAGACCCAGACCCACCAAAAGGACTGGACTCCCTGGAATGGGGGCCCGGAGAAGTCCATGATGCCAGCATCAAGACCCCACCAGGTGGGCACCTAGTGACCCCGCCCCCCACATCGCCAGCGTATTCGGACAAAGGCCCCTCAGCCGAGCGGGCCCTGTCCTCCCCAACAGTACACCGCCTGGCACACTGGCCCTGCAACAGGCAGACAGCATGGTCGTAACACACAAGAGTTAACCAACGGAAGCAGGCAGTGCACCGGGAAAAAAGACCAGGCAACAGGCTGTCAACCCAAGCCTGGAGACTGCGGACGAGACAGGCGCCAGAAAGGACAGCTGAACACAGCCGCCCCGGCGGAAGGGGCGTATGCTGGCGTTGTCGCATAACCAAGCCTCCACAGAGAAGGCTGATACGATCGGCAGACGTCATGAACGTGCAGGGGCACCCTCAACCGGAGAAACCGGGAGTTGACACTGCAGCAACACTGCAGCAACACACCAGAGAACCAACCACCCAGGCATTACCCTATGCAATGGTTGGTCCCATAACCCCTCAGGAAAGAAACCCCAAAACACACCTGCGGCACTGCCGCAGCCCGCGTTCCGGTTTCCAACAGGGCTATCCCGGGCCTACGGGTCAACGAGACATTACCCCGGACCGGGCCCGGTGATACGGGGAGCACAGGGTCCCCCGAGGAGGCAAAAACCACCCCAACAGGCCCCTCTTCGCCAAGCGCAAGAGAAGAGCGTAAAAAATGGAAGACCAGCCCCAGCACCCCGCACTTGGTATTCCCAGGAGGTCACCCAACCAAGTACCAACCAAGACCAACCTGCACAGCGGCCGAGATCCGACGAGATCGGGCGCGTACAGGTTGGCACGGCCGTAAGCCATTACGACAGTGCAGAATACAACGTACCTGTAACTGAGGGGTACAATTCCCTGACTGTATTGATAAGTATGGTATCATTAAACCACTACCGCTTTATGTACTTTAATTACTGGCCATACAGTACACGATATATGAATATGATGAACACTTCCCACAATGAAATCGGTTCCAGTCAAAGGTATAATCAAGTATTTAATGGAGCAAAAGGTACATAGGATACTTTACATTATTCTTTGAATGCACTTGTAAGGCAAAGGAATATGCGTAGGCAAATCAATAATGAATGTCCATTCTCTGGTTACGCAGGAGGTAATTATACAACCTGAATCTTAGGGAATTATATCTATGGTACACTAGTAATATAGCGGGAGATACTGGAAGGGGTTCCCCTGGTTGTAAGCCAGCGGGGGGGGTAGAAGATCTGTCGGTAGTAGGACGTCTGGTCAACGATGACTAGGGAGACTTCAGGTACAGAAGCCGGTGCAGTAGCCTCTTGATCCACAGACGAATACAGCTTGGTTCTCTTGTAGACTGTAGCTCCACAGTGAAGAAAGCTAGTCGACCTCAGACTCTCTGAGGCGCCGACTCGACTTGACTCCTCGCGGGGTAAATCCAACACGTGCAGGCGTCGGCGATTATCCGCTCCATAAATCACAGGACCAAAGCAAATATATTCCAGCCGCAAAGGGCTATGTAGTCGTCGGGTAGATTAATCCAGTGTACATGTCCATACGGTTCTCGTCTAGGTCTCCTCGGGTGAAAGCGCCATGTGGTCGGCCCAGCCTGGATAAGAACTCTAGCTAATACGAGAAAGCGTTGGGGATGCTGGTCACTGTAGAACTTTAACCGCACGATACACTATACACAAATAGACTATTATTTACCTAATAGAAATATGTCGCACTCGACGGTATAGCGCCAAACTCTGACAATTCAGTTACTAATTCGCACGCGGTCTCAATGCTCTATTCTGGGGCCAAACAGGCCATACTTCACCGCACGTTGTATCGTGGGTGAGGCTTCAACTTATCGGTAACATGCTAAGGAAGGTAAGGGGCTTCTATATTCACCTGCGCCGTATTTATACGCACGGTGAACAAACTAGTTCCAATCTTATTTCTGTCGCGTATCCCTGGGCAAGGCCGGGCATGTCCAGACGCATCTTGACGGTGACTTTGAACCTGGCTCCGGAGGCCGGTCCCTGGCGCCGGTGGACCGCTGTCCAATAGGAGAATGGAATATTATGGTCTGGGCTAAAGGGATATTCCGTGTATATGTACAAGGAATATACAAGGGATATCAAACGATATACAAATACTATGCAATATATATCAATAAATAAATATATATATTCGGTTTAATCTGATCCTTTGTAACAGTACCCAACAAGGGTTCCATAACGCTCAACCCTGTGACACCCGGACCGACCTAGCATTTTTTCCCCCTGAAAAAAGCCCAAGTCCCTCAGGGTACCAGAACAGCAGATCCGCATCCCCGGCGGACAATGGGTGTAACTGATCCGGACCAGCGCGACCAGAACCAGTCTCGTGCCCTAACCACGCCGACCTGCCAACCCCAGGAGAAGGGGCAGATATGCGCGTTGATCCTAAAACATAAAAAGAAGGCGCCACCCAGACGTTTCGGTACGAACCGCGCCCGGCGGCCCACCCCCAGGGCGTGAGACCCTTCCCCATATGTCCAGACCCATTCCGTTATCATCCCCTGACATGAACGGGAACCCATCGACAACCACACAGGGCGTCGGAGGAGGAAAAACCCCCATCCCAATTGCTTCATAAAAACGCTGTTTTAACCCCAAGCAATCAAGGCGCGCCAGTCAGCTAATGTCCAACAGAACATCCTGAGCTAGCACTATGTGTGCGTTTTGACATACCCACACCAACAATAGGTTGTTTAGACCACCTTATTGAATCCCCAAGACGCCCAGGGGAACGACAAGAGGGGCGAGATGCAATCAACTCCATGAATGAATGAATGAAAAACTTTACCCAACAGATTGCAGAAAGGGTACAACCCAGTACGGCAATACACACAATTGGTTAAGGGGGGGCAGACCTGAGAAAGACGTTAGTCTTGTTTCCATCAGGGACCCTCATTTCCAATCCATATAGACACATCCAACTCTTTATAATAATAAAGAAAAAGCATCACCCGTATGACCCAACTGAACAGCTGGGAGTAAAAAACCTGTTTTCACATGATTTTAATCCAGTCACCCTTTTTAATCAGAGTGTAAGACCAGACCCTCCCAGAAACACCTTCCCACATGAGTTCATAGTCATGAAAAAGATATGCCAACTGTGAGTCACGTGACCAACCGACTCAAGTTTACACATAAATCGGGTGCAGCAGAACTGTGAGCCCTACGCCCTAACTCGACACCTTTAAGACACCTCAACTCATGGAAGGCGTCGCCATAGCAACACCGCTACAACGGGCGGGGAAACCTGCCGGCTCCTGTCATGTAATAGGAGTCGGTAGAATAACCCTCCCCCCCGCCAAGACGTCCCACCGGCTTGGCCCTGACTGGCTCAGCAGAAGAGATCAAAAATCCCCTAAACCAATCAAGTGGGAAAAGGAGGGGTTTATTCGACACCCCCTCCCGAAAAACACCCATCATCCCTACACACAGAAAAACAACCGTAGCCATTTTGAAAATCTCCGGTAGAAAGCAATGCATAGCATAAGCTAATACAATGCCCGCTACCCACAAATGTGTACAGGATTTTACAACAAAACACAAGTCGCCTGTGTGTGAATCCTACCCCCGTTGACTATGTCGTACATAGGAAAAAAACGCTGATCGAGAGTAAACGGCTAGGCCGTGAAATGTGTGTACGAGTATTACTGCAACTAAACAACACAGCATTGTGAGACACATATACTTAGTTCAAGCAATGGAATAACACCAGTTTCTACCTGCATGTGGAGCATCAAGCTAATAGAACCTATTACTGAGCGTACGTTGCAGACCTTGCTTAACCTCGTAACACAACACGACTCATCACACAACGTAAAAGGGCAGATTCATATATACACAACCCCACCATATGAATTGTTTGAAGAAACACACAGTTTGTTCGGCCAAAACACAGTCCCCCTTATATCGGGGAACTTCTTTTTATTAACTAAAAAGTGTTCTAAGGCACAAAATCATAGAGGGGCCGGGGAGGGTGTAGAGGAGAGGGGACACAGAGGGGAAAAGTCACTCAACGGCGTTTGCCACCTCGCGCCGCTCGAGTCTTGCCACCCCGAGGAGCCCCGGAGGGACGGTAGGTTACAGTCTGCTGGACACGACGTTCCCTACCGTCTCCTCCGGTCGTGGATGGGCCGGCGGTGGCAGAAGCGCCGTTTCGTCCCCTGGCCCTCTTGGCAGGGCCAGCAGCGGCGGCGGAGGCAGTGGTAGCGGCGACGGAGACAGCTCGACGTCGCGGAAGCCTTCTGACTCCACCGGCAAGGACGGGAGGCGGAAAATGGGGTTGGAGAATGGACCTCTCCTCTGCCATCTCTCTGCATGTTGAGGTCATCAACCGCAGGGCCTTCCCGAATAGGCCAGCGTCGGAGAGGGCGGCCGTCAGAAGAGGAGCTCTCTTCTTCTCTGGCACACGGGCCTGCTCCAGCCAAAGGTGACGCTGGCCCAGGGTGGCCAGGGCGCGCACTTTCCCCATGGCTATGGCCAGCACCTGGGAAAGGTGCAGGACAGCTCCCGCAGCCTGGGTGATCTGATCGCATTTCACCTCGTTCAGATCCGTGCCGCCCGTCATTATCCCCGATACAAATCTAGCCAGGTGGGCGATGTTAGACGCCGCAGCTAGCGATTGTGTACCAGCGATGAATGACTGGTCACCCCAATAAGCCAATCGCCTAGCCGATTTCCCCTGGAGGACCGGCTTGCATAGGGGTTCCCACACCATATCCGGACAGAGGAGCGCGGCCATCGGACTGTCAAGCCGAGGCACGCCCTCCCCCATACCTTTGACTAACCCCGACACCCGCGTAACTGGTACGTAGGCGGGAGTTAGTCCCATGATGTTGGACACCGCCTGACCCCGACGAACATAGGCCCCCATCGATGGGAAAAATGGGTAGACAACGTCCACCCCTCTCACTGGGGGACGCTGCCAGGGATGGCCTATGAGGTCATCAGGGACAGGTGCAGGCAATGGCAGCAGCAGCGGCACGCCGTTTGCGGCGGCGGCTACCGCCATGAGCTCGGGAAACAAGGCCCGCAGTTCCCCCTGCGAACCTTCCTCCACCGACCCCGCATCCCTCACATGCAGCAGGCTGCGACTGGTCAAGGAGCCACAGTCTGATGTGGCCGACAGTAGGGCATCCTGCTGATGAGGCCAAGGTGGTTCCTCGACATCCTCGAACAGGGCGCCCCATGGAGCCATTTCCCCCCCCTCCGGGGTCTCCTGAGGAGGGATACTCTCCTCCACGGGGCCATCATACAAAAACCCGTCCGCCTCGTCCATGAAGTCCTCAGTCTCCATTGGAAATCCAGAGCCGGACGCATCTTCGCTGGTCTCCAGCAGTTCCCCAAACCCAGGCCGTTCGCGCCTGCACGCTACCATCTTGCGACGTGAACGGGCAGACGCGAAAAGTTTGCGTCGCAAATCCTCTGGCTCCAAGACAACCCCCCGTTCACCAACGGCCGATTCCCCGGAACCAGAGGAACCAGAGTCGAGATCAGGCCATCGCCGGAGCGACGGCACCGACTCCTCGGCTCTTCGGTGAGGCAAACTATCCACCGGCAGCCTCCCGGGCTGGGTCGGCAACCACGAAAGTGGCAACAGCCCAGCACCAAGGCGCACAACGGAGGCGGGAATGGAGAACCGCTGGTGAAGAGTAGGTCTAGCGGGTCTACTCTCCGCGGAATACATTATGACCCAACTTTTTCTTGTACAACAGATGTGAGAGAAGAAAAAATTAAGCACAATGTAAACTCGTCACAACTCTTTTCAACTAACAACACGTCAAGTGGGGTACTACCAGGCACTTCCTTGTGGTGAAAGCGAGAAGGAGGAGAGCAGGTGACCACACACCTGCTTATGAAGGTAAGCTGATGAGGGGTGTGGTCAGACTAATACTGGTATTAAAGGTACATTTGTGGAATTTATTCAGTGCGCGTGCACGTACGCGAGATAGTGCAGAGTGATGCCAAGCAGAGCCCCTAATGAGACAGAACTGTGCATCAAAAGCAAAAATGGGACACATTAGGCAACACATTTCAAGCTTCAAGCACTTCCTCAGGCAGCATCTTCTGACTGTTGATATAAAGAACCAGTCCTGTAGTCCTGGGGCCACTTGGAGCGCAGTCTTTGAGAAGTGAATCATTGCAGGTGTTGTAAATGTGTTCCACACACCTCAATAGTAAATGTCCTTCCTATCCTACCTTCTTCTCACAGCCCAGGACCTCTCTCCTCCATACGAGCTGCCATCAAACGAAGTGAGTTTGACCGCGTTGAGTCTCGCCAACACTTTCAGATGTCTTCATAGCAATAGATTCAAGATGCAAGATTCAAAAGATTTATTTGTCACATACACATACAGACATGTAGTGAAATGAAGGTGGCCATGCCCGCCTTGATTGCGCAAAAAAATACAATAAAATAGAATAGATAATAAAATGGACATGATAAAAAGTAATAAGAATAAAATACAATACTAAGCTAAGAAGCATTGTAACACACTATATACAATAATAGTTATGTTTTTTAAAGTGACCTTTTTTGTTGTGTGTGTGTGTGTGTGTGTGTGTGTGTGTGTGTGTGTGTGTGTGTGTGTGTGTGTGTGTGTGTGTGTGTGTGTGTGTGTGTGTGTGTGTGTGTGTGTGTGTGTGTGTGTGTGTGTGTGTGTGTGTGTGTGTGTGTGTGTGTGTGTGTGTGTGTGTGTGTGTGTGTGTGTGTGTGTGTGTGTAAAGATCAGTGTTCAGTGTTCTAATTAGATTAATTACACAGCAAATTATCGCGTTATGAAAATTAACTCAAAATTAATACAAATTATTATTATTATTTTTTATATTTCTTTATCTCATTCATTCCATAAGAACGTAGAATACACATTTACAGATTTTTTTTTAAATATGGTCCATTTGCATGTTCTTGGTATCTGATTCTAGGGACATCTATGGATCTCAGGGAATGTATTCCCAGTGTCAGAAATACTGTGTCTGTTACTAGGATTGAGTAAATTGTAATGAACCAAATGAGAATATCAATTACATTTTTCTTATCTTTGACTGTGAATAACACCATGCTAAAATTGACCAGACCTGAAAAATCTAAGCAAATGAATAAATGGAAGATGTTGTCAAGCGGGCAGAAAAGTGCCAATTTTTTTACTTCAACTTGAGGACTGCATACTTTTTTTGCAAACCAAAACAACATACTTTATACTTATAGCACATGCATGAGCCTGGTCTCTTTTGAAAGATGACATTCTGAAGTTTCTGATTAAGGCTAAAATTTACTTTTAGTGCTAACGTAATAGAGTAACATAGGTCTGAACATGAGTTGTAGAAAAACTTGTTACTCAAGTTTTTCTGTAGTAGTTAGTAGTCCAGAGGTAGTATTTCCCCAGAAGGTGGTATGGCATACAAATCCGGACCGAGCCATAGCCTGAAGCCTTATGTAGTACATATCCAAATTTCATAAAGATCCATTCAGAAATTAGTGATTTAGGAGTGATTTTGGTAAACTGTGTACAAAGAAAAGCCACACTCATTGGCTACAACGATCCAGTATCATTTTAGAGATCGGATCTAGATTGACGGAACTACTGCAGCTTGAGTCGGGAGTGGTATTTTGCGCAATACCGTGTACTTTGCACAAGCCTCAAATACCGGCATGTAACTCGAGAACCGCTCAATGGATTTTGTAACCTGAAAGGGCTATCCACAGGCAACAAATGGGGGTTTAACTCGATATATATATTGTATTACAAAATATGCACACCCGAGCCACTAGGGGTCGCCAAAGTGCCGGTTGCAAATAGTCCGAAAAACTTCCCATATGTGGGACGTTGCGTGATAAGAGAAGGTTTTGTAGATACTAGGGCTGTCCCCGGCTAAGGATTTGTATAGTCGACTTGTAGTCTACTAAATTAGCCGATATATATATTCTTTTTTTTCATCATTCCATTTGGGCTGTGGGGGTGCTTAATGTCTGAAGGAGTCGACGGAAGGCTTCTTGTTCTCTGCGAAAGCATGCAATTGGTCCACTGATGGATACATCTTGATATTTGTCTAGTCTAGTGTGTTCATTAGATGGGTGAAATCCTCTTTCAGCGCCTCTGTGCCGGTTTTCTTTGGCAGTTAGCCTCTGGTATGCGTGCCTTTAGCGTTAGCCACGCTTCTAGGCCTCTTTTCTTTTGGAAAGAATGACGATTCTTTTTAATAAAATTTTTTAAGAAAATTACATTTTAAATGTAAATTTCTTTTGCATTCGACTAAGAGGTTGGCAGTCGACTACGGCTCCTTTCGGTCGATTAGTCGACTATTCGACTAATAGGGGTCAGCCCTAGTAGATACAGTACTGAATTCTGCCATCCGGAATTCCGGACACATGCCATTTGAAATATGATTATAGAATATCAGGCCTAAATTGGTTATGCGATTAAAATGTGATTAATTAGATTATTTAATTACAAATCCTGTAATTAATTAGATACATTTTTTTAATCGCCTGACTGCACTAGTCTTTATAAAAGGTGACGTTTTATGTATGAGAAGAAAAGTGTTATCGTGGCTAATTGATGATGGTTAATCCCTGCTTTTTCTTTCTATCCACAGCGAGAACAAGCTCTCAGGGTGACCACAGTAGAGAGAGAAGGTAAAACTTCAGCAGAGGAAATCAATACTGAATGTGTGTTTGCACAAGAGGGAAATGTTACAAGTATCTCTGTCACTCTCATCTCCTTGTACATGCCATTAAATATGTGTCAAAAAGAAAAAGATTTCCAAAATTCCATTTGGTACGTTGAAGCTAACTATTGGCTTTTACGTCTTGCTTAGAAACACATGACAGTTCAAAAAAGTAGGTCACCATAAGCCAGAACTCGCCATAATTTTCACCTAAAAAAGTTGTTTATAAATCAAACCCTTACCTTAACACATTGGGCCCATCATTATGCCCTCTCTGCCACCGCTGTAAGCCTATGGAGATGTTTACCTTCTTTGCAGGGCTATAAGAAGCAGAAGCAGTCAAAAGAGGATCGGTAATGCAGCCTTTATCAACTATGCCCCAAAACTATGGAACAAACTACCCCAAAACATCAGGGAAGCCAACTCGCTAGACATCTTTAAAAGACAGCTTAAAACCTATCTCTTTGCTCAGGCATTTCACTGATAGATATCTGCTACCACCTAGTGGCAAGAGGAAATATCAGGGATATCCTGACACAACTTGTATTTACCTGCACTATTCTTACCCTGCCTACTCTTATACACTGCCTATCAAATTCATGTGTCGGTTATTGCACTTTTAACTTCTTACTGATGACTATTTTTAAACTGAATCATTTTAAACTATTTTTATTATTTGCTAGATCCAAATGTGAAACACTGTGATTATTTGTTCATGCAATAGGTCCCACTATTTAGTATGGGTTCGAGTCCCTGTGATCTAATATCACTAAAGTTACAGTGTGGGTTCGAGTCCCTGTGATCTAGTATCACTAAAGTTACAGTGTGGGTTCGAGTCCCTGTGATCTAGTATCACTAAAGTTACAGTGATCTAGTATCACTAAAGTTACAGTGTGGGTTCGAGTCCCTGTGATCTAGTATCACTAAAGTTACAGTGTGGGTTCGAGTCCCTGTGATCTAGTATCACTAAAGTTACAGTGTGGGTTCGAGTCCCTGTGATCTAGTATCACTAAAGTTACAGTGTGGGTTCGTGTCCCTGTGATCTAATATCACTAAAGTTACAGCAATATGTACTGGGAAGTATGTTGGGAATTACAGGAGTATTACTGAATAGAGAGCCTATTAGGATGCTAGATCCAAATGATTTGCCATATCTTGCTATGCTCGCTCATGCCTGTATTTTTTATGTCCGTTCTATTTTATAATTTTTTTACTATTTTTAAACTGAATCATTTTAAACTATTTTTACTATTTGTGTTACTGAAAACTGTAAGCGGAGAGCCTATTGGGATGCTAGATCCTAATGTGAAACACTGTGATTCTACCTGTCTATCTTTTTATGCTCGCTTATGCCTGTATTTTTTACTGTTGTGAAGCACTTTGAACTGCAACCTCTGTATGAAAAGTGCTATACAAATAAAGTTATTATTATTATTATTATAACTTTTTAAATATTATAGCTATATCTGCATTACTATGGCCCATTCAACATCGGGTATCTATCGTTCCCGGATGTGGGAACGTTATATTTTTTCATTCATACATTGTTGTGTTAATACTGTCAAGAATATAAGTATGTTTTTAAGCTTTTCTGCTGTAATACCAAAAACGCTAGTTATAGGCCCTGAAGCATATGATAGATTATCGATTGGCGTTTCTTTCCTATACACGCTATATTAAAAAATTCAAATGTATATGATCGGTATACATTATGCTTCATCATGCGTGAAGGAAAGGGGAGGGGGGTCGTTTATAATTCCTTGATCGTCAGTAACGGCTTTATTTAGTATGGGTTGATATATTAATCAGACTGATTGCAAACAAAGAAATGGACAATCAAGCTGAAAGTAACGTTAGTTGCCTCTTACCGTTCGCCGATGAGACTGGAGGAAAAATATCCCAATTATTTGACGTGGATCTGCTAGATCCATTTCCGGTTTGTATGACGCAATAAACGCCGAAATCATATCGATTATTGCGTTTCGAAAGCGATCCAAATGCACTCGAGTGTGTATATTGATCCATGCCACAATATATCTCTGGCGGAGGAATTTCCTCGATGCACCGATCGCCACTTCCGGTTTGGCGTGAGTGTAACTCGCCCAACCATCCACCAGGCGGCGGTATTGAGGCGTTGCAATATCAGAACAGGGTCCGGCTGCAATCCGGAGGGAGGCTGGATGAATTATGAATGCCATGGCGAAAAAATGAAATATTGATCCCAAACGCGTTATACGCCGTTGTTGGCGTTCAACGCATGGTGGGCAATAACGATTTACGCCGTTCTTGGCGCACAATGTGTTAACGCCTAACCTTAACCTAAAATGGAAAAAAGCTAAAAAGCTTGGCCAACTAGTCGTACCTCTACAACTAGTGGTACCTCTACAACTAGGCTATATATATATTGTTGGAGTTAAAAAAGAAAATTATATCAAAATGTACCACTAATATAATTTACTTTACTTTACTACTTAAAACCTTAAATTCAAAATGTTTTAAAAGGGCAGTATCACGCTCATACAGTATATTAGCAGGTTGTGGTGAACTGTGCCTGCAACTGCACCGCAGCCATGCTGATATACAGTACAAACTAAAGTAATCTTTTTGTGTGATATTGGGCACAGTGGGTTTGCACAGTGGGTTTGCATAATGACCATTAGGAGGATTATGTGTTTCAGGCGACCAGAGATCACCATCGTTTCAGCGGAGCCGCTGGCCAGTAACGCCTGGTTCCAAGGAGCCACTGGGGTCTTCCCACCTCTGCCCACGCAGCCGAGCTGGTCAGGGAGCATCTCTGCTGCCCCCCAGGTAGGTGTCTGGTCTGAACCAGCATTGTATGGGAGAATAGTGCTTCTTTAGTCATCTAAATCATTTGGGGCTGAACAAGAGAAAACCCACCCATCAGCGATGCATAAAATTCATGGGGAATATTGAATCCCTTTTGGTCGGGCATGACCTGTGGTTTTAGTCTAGTTTCAGTCTCATCTCTTCAGCATAAAACTACAGGTCAAGCTCACTGAAGAAATATTTTTGTATATAATTTTTTAAAATGTTTTACATGATCAGCAAGTGACAGAAATACATATTTGGACATTGACACAATTTTGCACCCCCCTTTTTAACACTTTGAGCGCCGCACGTATCGCTTATCTTTACCGCTAGATTGCCAGCTAGCGGTCGTTTCACTATGTTTGCGAAGCTGTGTGTGTGTGTTCTGTATTATAGCTGTGGAGACATGGTGTGGCTCATTTTGACAGACATTACTTGTAGTGCAACATGGGAAAAATAGTTTGTTTCTACATGCTATAGTTTGTAGTTTATTACACGCTAAACATCGTGCATTTCCAAGATAATCCAGTCTTTTTCTGTAGATAGCGAGATAAAATGTGTTATATGCAATAAGCCCAAACCGTTCTGGTTGATCCCCTGAAACCCCAAATACTCCCAAATCAAAGGTATATAACATGTATATATGTACCTTCACAAAATCATCAAGGGGTGGGGGGTCGTTTTAACTCAAAACTGTGATCGTGTTTGCCGAGCATGTTTTTCATCCGGTGAAACTCATAACTGTGATAGTTAGAAAAACACGTTTCAGATTCGGTCAAATAGACATAGAATATACCTTACCTTAGCAAGGAGGAGGAGGGGCCCCTACCAAGAAGAAAAAAAAGAGGAGGCCACGTATCAACACCAAGCCATTCCAGTTCAGACAGACGATACTGCCACCTGGTGATAGTCGATCAGCATTGCAGTTCTAGTGTATGTGCCAACGTGATGCAGATCGCTCCGGGCAAGTCTGTAGAGCGGGGATCAAAGTAAAAAGATCAAACGATCCAAAAACCTAATATTTCGTTTTTGGCACTCAGCGCTTGTCGAGCAAACACGTAATTTTCAGTTTTTGGCACAGAATGCGTTAGCACTTTCAGTGCCAGCCATTAGACGAAGCCGTCTGTAGCGACGCCACCACTAGATGGATGGCGATCCGTCACCTTGTTTGTAGAGCTATAACTATATTCTATATTATAGCTATGGATACAATACTATGGCCCATTTGACATCACCTATCTATCGTTCAATATGTGAAAAATAATAAATGTTTCCATCCATACGTTCCCGTGTTATACCGTGGTGAATATAAGTATGGTTTTAGAGCGGTCTAGGGTAATTCATGAAATGCTGAGTTATAGCCCTACACGTCAATTCCACTATAGACGTTGCCTTTTCTTGCCTGTATACGCCATTATCCCGAAATCAAATCTATATCATAGGTATTATGTTCCATCATGAATGCATGAAAGGGGGGGGGGGTCGTTTCTGATTATTTGATTGTCAGTAACGGGCCGGCATTCGTATTGAACACTAAAAACGGTTATCAGTCCGATCGGTATGAAAGCATTGCAGGATCAAGCTCAAATTTACGTCCGATCGTTCTTACCTGTGATCGTGAGTATTCCAAAAATAATATTCCAATTGTTTGATCGCCATTTGGTACATCCAATGTCCATTTGGCCCACGGCATAATCCACAACAACATATCGATCGGGGATATTTGACGCGCGTCAGTGGAACCGGGACCACCGTTCGCCTCGGCCGACAAGGAAAAATGAAACCTGAGACATTTGGCTGTCCCACAGGGGAAGATACAACTTTACAAAGGGTGCTCGATACCGCCGTCTAGCAGGATGTGGCCGGTATTGCACCTTGGGGACCTCAGACTCATTCCATATGGTAACAACAGGCTCCCTGGGTGGATAATGAATACAAATTTGTGCTGTCAGGCGATTAAAAAAATGTATCTAATTAATTACAGGATTTGTAATTAATTAATCGCATTTTAATCGCATAACCATTTTATGCCTGATATTCTATATTCTATAATCATATTTCAAATTGCATGTGTCCGGATGGCAGAATTCAGTACTTGTAGGAGCCAAAGCTATATATTATTTAGGTTATTGTATTATATAATTGTCATAATAGAACATTCTAGAACATTTGTGATGTCACAGTATGATGTCATGGTCGAACATTCTAGAACATATGCGATGATGTCATAGCCAAACATTCTAGAACATTGAACATTCTAGACCGTTTGTGGTGATGTCATAGCCGTACATTCTGCTGTCGGACAAGGTATCGGACAAATCCGTTCTAGGTCTATATGGCCGAAAACGGATCTGGGCCAGAGGAGACTCAGTGAAAGCCTGCGGGCAGGTAGCGGTATAGAACATCGAACATTCTAGAACATTTGTGGTGATGTCATGACCGAACCTTCTAGAACATTTGTGTATCTATATTCAGCAATTCTCTCAGCCAGGTCAGTGTGCATCTTGAAACCGTGCTGAGCTGTACTGAACAGATAGACTAAACAACATAGATTTTCGGCTTTCCAGTGTGGAGGAATTTTCATGTGTCGAGTCGGCAGTGATTTTGGAGACTGGGAAAAGACAGTTTTCTTACCTTGTAGTAGTGATGTGAATATTTAGGTAAATAGATTTAGGACCACTTCTGTAAAGAAAGACTTCGCTGTGGAAGAGAAATAAACCATTTGGATATCTTTGTTTTACACTGGAGCGGCTGTGGACATTATTTTTCTTTATCAACGAACGTACTACTCACGAGTAGTAAGTAATTTTAACCAGTAGAGTGGAACGTGGCCCTCATAGTACTGTATCTACAAAACCTTCTGTTTAATCATCTTCCATTGATTAATTTGCTTAGATTTTTCAGGTCTGGTCAATTTGAGCATGGTCTTATTCACAGTCAAAGATAAAAAAAAAAATTATTGATATTCTCATTTGGTTCATTACAATTTACTCAAGCCTAGTAACAGACACAGTATTTCTGACACTGGGAATACATTCCCTGAGATCCATAGATGTCCCTAGAATCAGATACCAAGAACATGCAAATGGACCATATAAAAAAAAGTTTGTAAATGTGTATTCTACGTTCTTATGGAATGAATGAGATTTTTTTTTCTAATACATTTTTAGTTAATCTTCATAACGCGATAATTTGCTGTGTAATTAATTAATCTAATTAACGCGATAAACTGAGAGCCCTAATAAAAATATCGGAAAAAAGGAAAAACTACCCAGAAACGAGTTAAGTCGCACCCAAAGTGGGGACCAAAAGTAATTGGACAAACTAACAATCCATAAATAAAATGGTCACGTTTAATACTTTTTATCTATTTTAGGTTAAAATTGTGTATTGTGTTTCTGAATACAAACTGGCTTGTCTTATTTCACAGTTTGAGTGTTAGTAGGCTCATCAGATACCCAAATGTAGTTTTTCACAATATGGGACCTTTAAATTACTTTGAGAATTAAAATGTTATTTATCAAATCACATAATATGTTAGTTATCTGGTTTTGGCTTTGTGAGAGCGTTATTGATCAGACCAGCCTAGATCATAACAGGAATTCTTAAATTGAGTGATATTCTCCTTTAGCTGACATTGTCTTACAATCCTGTGGATCCAGAGGAATAGGTTTGTTGTTATTTTTCACGTCTGGCCTGTGTACCGGACGGCATCCCCGGCTGCGTCCTAAAAGTCTGTGCCGACCAACTGGCCCCGGTATTCACTGACATCTTCAACCTGTCCTTGGAACAGGCTGTCATCCCCACCTGTCTGAAGAAGTCCACCATCATCCCTGTACCCAAAAAATCTACGCCCGCTTGCCTCAACGACTACCGCCCTGTAGCCCTCACCTCCATAGCCATGAAGTGCTTTGAGAAGCTAGTGAAGGGCTACATCTGTTCCTCCCTCCCCATCAACCTGGACCCTCTGCAATTTGCATATCGCCCCAACAGGTCCACGGAGGACGCCATAGCCCATGTGCTGCACACAGCAGCATCACACCTGGACAAGAGGCAGGGGAACTATGTGAGAATGCTGTTCATCGACTACAGCTCAGCATTCAATACCATAGTCCCCTCCAAACTCATAGCCAAGCTCAGGGACCTGGGCTTGAACTATGACCTGTGCCAGTGGGTCTTGGACTTCCTGACGGGCAGACCCCAGGTGGTAAGAGCCGGCAACTGCACCTCCTCATCCATCACGCTCAACATAGGGGCCCCCCAGGGCTGTGTTCTGAGCCCCCTCCTCTACTCCCTGTACACACATGACTGCGTAGCACAGCGGAACAACAACACCATCATCAAATTTGCTGATGACACAGTAGTGGTGGGCCTGATCTCTGCCAACGACGAAAGGGCCTACCTGGAAGAGGTAGAGAACCTGTCACAGTGGTGTCAGGAGAACTGCCTCTCCCTGAACGTCAGCAAAACAAAAGAGATGATTGTGGACTTCAGGAGGTCGGGGGTAAAGGACTACAGCCCCCTCAGCATCGACGGGGCACCGGTTGAGAGAGTGAACAGTTTCAAGTACCTCGGAGCCCACATATCCGAGGACTTGACATGGACCACACACATTGACAGTGTTGTGAAGAAGGCACGACAACGCCTCTACTTCCTCAGGCGCCTAAGGAAGTTCCAAGTCAGTCAGAAGATCCTTAGGAACTTCTACTCATGTACAATAGAGAGCATCCTGACCGGCAACATCACCTCCTGGTTTGGGAATAGCACTGCACAAGACCGTAGCAGACTACAAAGAGTGACACGTTCAGCCGAACGCACAATTGGAGGGGGGCTTCCCACCCTCCAGAACATTTACAACAAGCGGTGCAAGGGGAAGGCTAAGAGAATTATTAAGGACTCGAGCCACCCGAACAACTGCCTCTTTGAACTGCTGCGGTCAGGCAAGCGATACCGGAGTCTCAAGGCGAGCACAGAAAGACTCAGAAGAAGCTTCTATCCCCAGGCCATCAGGCTGCTAAACGAACAATAATCGCTAAACGAACAATAATCACTATGCAACAACCATCAAATGCACACAGCACCAGACCACGTGAGCGGATCGGCGCGGCCGAGAAATCCGCTCTTCGCTCTTTAAAGCTTGGTCCGCTCCGCTAATCGCTCATGTTGACCCCGCCCCCAAGTCGCTCTCCGCTCGCTCCCCACTCACCTTGAATCGAGCGCTCCCCGCTCCCCGCGCCAGATCGCTCGGCAGTTTTTCTTTTTCTTTTTTGGAGCATGGTGTAAATGAGCTCAAACTACAACAGTCTACACCCCCTGGGCCCCTTAACAATTGTTTGTATTGAGCCGCATTGTAATTGTAGCCATTCTGCAATGTTAAATAACGTTGTTTATCCATTCACTAGTTCTATTAAGCGATGATAGGCTAGCCGAGCCACAATGCTATGGTCGCTGCCATTAACGTTAGCATGTAAGCTAACGTCAACAACAATGGCGTCGATACCTTTTCTAACAGGAGAGTGAGTGTGGGCGTCATAGATATCTATGGTGGGCGTCTCTACAGTGACGAAGCCTGAACCCTTCTCATTGGTTGAAAATGGCCTTCATGTTTGTACATCGCCATCTGTTGCTTTGACATTGTACTGCATGTATATATTACATCAACAGTGTTAAACCACTGTGAGCGGCCTGGAGTGGATTGGAGCGGAGGAGAACTCTCGCTCCGGACGTCGCGCCGACTCATTTTAAAACCCACTCCTCGCTCACGTCAAAACCGGCCGCTCCGCGCCCCGCGCCGCTCACGCTCCGATCCGCTCACATGCACTGCACAGCACACACACCCACACGCACACACTCACTCAAACAAACAACACACTGCAGCACCCACTCTCCACACTTTAGATCACACAAACACACTTACACTTTATATTTATTGATAAAGGATTTGCACTACAACTCGTACACCTACTGTGAATTGTACCTAAATTGCACCTCGTCCCATTTCTCCATTTCTGCCTTGCACTATATAGTATTGTATATTAGTACACTGCACAGTATTGTATATTGTATGGTAACTACGTCTATTCTGCATCGAACATTGTACATATGTCTAAACTGAACACTGTGACCTCTTTTTTTTACTTCTAATTTTACTATGTTTTTATTTCATACTTATCTTGTCTTGCACAGTCTCTGGAGCGCAACAGTAAGAAGCATTTTGTACAAAAGTATTCTGTACTTCTGTATGACAACTATTAAAGAAACTTGGAACTTGAAACTTGTGTACGGACCAATATTTTGATGTTCAAGGCTTTGTTTTGTTTGTGAGCTGCATTCCTCCCCATGGTGTCCCCATCAGGAATTTGCATTAAGTGGGATATTTCCTCTAAGTGAGTCACTGGATGAACAGGAAAAACAATAGAACATAGAATACGCATTCTCAGTTAAAGGAACTCGTCAAGATTATGGGAAATGTGCTGAATGTCTTCTCCAGAGTCAAACAAGAAGATGGATACCAATTTTCTCTCTGTGCATTCAGTAGTTGCTATCCGGGTGCAAGATAGCCTAGCTTAACACAAGTGAATGGAAGCTGTGAATGGACCGGTAAGCACATTTCCCATAATGTTGGCGTGTTCCATAAGTGGGATATTTATATCTTAGTGTTAATTCATAGTTAAAGACGATAGAAGTTAGTACTTTCTGGTGATGTATCACATTCACACTCCAAGTGATTATATGATTAATTTACAGTACACCATCAAGCTACAATATCTCAACACAGTGGCACCGTAACATACAAATGTTATGTGGGGAAGGAGAGAAAATGTGCATGTGTGTGACTGTGAACCCTTCCCTTTCTCGTGTGTTAGCCCCCACCATCCTATGACCAGGTGATCAAGGAAAAGACCCAGGAGGAGCACGTTACCACGCCGACCGCCGCCCCTCGCCACTCCGCTGGCACCACCACTATCGCCACCCAGACCGACCCTGTGAGAGAGGAAGACACTGCCTCCACTGGCCCACAATGCACTGCAGCTCCACGGCCGATAGGGAAAAAATCTGGTGAGGCATGTGTGAGAATTATTGTTGACAATACAACGAAATACAAATCATTTATTTTTCTATTCTCCCTGTCTTGTGATCCCAATGTCATTGTTCTGTTGATATGCGGGTGCGGCTTGGTGGGATGGAGTATCGTAGGGGAGGCCATCATTTTGGTGGTTCGGCTCAGGAAGTGGGGGTCTTGTGTGTTATGGAATCGATGCACGCAGGGTGGAGTGTTTTGGGCCCTCATTTGTTGTGGTTTTGATGGTCATGGCTTTGGGCTGGTGGGGACCCCAGGTTCGGGGTCTCGGGGAATTGGAATGTTACTGAGGCATGATGTTCTGGTTCTCTGGGATGTTGGATTCCGGGTTCTCATCGGCCGGGGGCCATGGCCGTCAGGGTTGGGGCGGGTGATCTATGGGAGTTCCGCTTTTTAGGTTGGATAGCAGGGGTGGGTGGGCAATTTATTACAAATTATTTGATTTAATTTGTCATGTCTTATTTAGTTTGTTATTCCATCATTATTATTATTGTTGTTATTGTGATGCGTCTTGTTTCATGTGAAATACATTACAAAAAAAGTATTTTTAAAGACAATACAATGAAATACATTATGAATTCCATCCTGTTTATTTGCCTGGACAATATATTTTAACAGTGTAGGCTCATTCTCTCCATATTATTTCTTCTCAAGCCATAAGACCTAAAAAACCACCAAGACCATCATTGCCCAAGCCGTTGAACAGTGATCCTGCTACTACAACAGCTGCGTCAACGCAAAAACAGACTGCTACAAACGCCACCACATCCACTGACACTGAGGACCAAAGTCAGGACTCCAAATCAGATGTAGCCGACCTTGCCTGTGCACCGAACACAACCCCAACCAGCAGCTCTCCATCTGTCATTGTACACTGGGATGCTGAAACCAAACGCAACTTCTCTGAGACTCTTTCTACAACTATAGACTATACACAGTCTACTCCTGCTGAACCTCCTCCCTCCTCCTCTGACTCAGTTCCCACCGAATGCCCCACTCCCCTTCCCCGTTTGAAATCCCGCACGCAGCCGGTCACAGAGAAGGTCAAAGTCCAGACTCTGATCAGACCCGGCAACAATGAGGAGAGTGTTCGTGTGACTTCTAGCATTGACCCAGAAGACGTGTCCTCGAATAAGTATTTACAGGAACTGCTGGACGTCTTCATTGAGGAAGACGGCCAACACGAGCAGCGCTGCGACACTGCTGACCAATCGGACGAGAGTGAACAAAGTGACAATGCCGGCAGCGAGATGAGCGGGCTCCACACCCAGCGCGACGTCCGATCCCGGATCCAGGCCTTCGAGGTCCACGATAGTGTAGCCGACGTTGAACCAGCTAAGCGTCCATTGCCACGACCCAGAAATGTGCACAACAAACCTCCAGTCGCCGCTAAACCTTCCCTTGCTTCTAGACCGTCTTTTAAGAATAACGATGTAGAAAATGGCAATCAGTATGTCATAGCCTTATCCAGGCCCCAAGCCCCCACCCCTGCCCCTGCCCCTAGACCTCAGCCCCCCCAAAAACCTGTAGGCCTAAAGCCTGTAGAACCCGATGCTCCAGTCTCTGATGTGGCCCTGCTGCCTCCATCGGGGCCCTCACTGACTCGATCGCGGCCCTCACTGACTCAAGGTAAATGCTTTGAGGACAGTCCTTGGGTTCTCCCTCCACCTCCAGCCAAGCTCGCTAAAGAGCCGCTCAAGCCCAACCTGAATCTCAACAACCACAAAGCAGGTTGGGTCAGACTCGGCTCGGAGAACGAGTATGTGGACAGTCCCGCAAGTAAGGAACACTCCTTTCAGCATATATACACCTAACACAAAATACAATGCTGGTTTATCATAATACAAATTCTTCATAACAACCAACCAGTACTCCCCCTATATAGATTTACGATGGCATTACCAACGTATTAGTGTTGACAAAATAATGTTACAGATGATTTTCACAACATGTATGAAATATAACAGTAATCCAATCCGCTGTCTCTTGTGTCCTCCAGACCACATCACGGTCAAGCCTCAAGTTAGTGTGGACAGGGGTCACGGCTCGTTCAGCAGACACAGTGTTACAAGGAGACCGACCACCATCAGGGTGCCCAGCAAAAGCAGCCGTGAGTCCAGTTACTCTTTTAAACCATAGTCTATTGTATTTGACATTTCAGTGAACATATTGTCCTGCAATACTTAAGTGTGAAAATGTCTGTCCCTTCATTCATAGTATGAGAGACAAATTATGGCTTGTATTTGTTAGTAAATTGATATGTGTACATTGTTTTCTCAGTCTCAATCGGAACCTTGAGGGGGTTCCAGTTAAAAAAGTTATATTTCACTATTTAATTCACTAACTAGAGGTTCACTGTCTCCACTGTTATCTCCTCAACTACAATATGGACAGTTATGGAATTCTGGACTAAATCATATCTAACGACAAAAGTCTTCTCAGATGGGGGTCCCTCAGTCAAAATCTTCTTAAATAGGGGTCTGATTTGATGTCCATCAATTTGTGGTCCTTGACATGAAAGGCAGAGAATAGCTTCTCTCTATATTTACACTAACATGTTAACGATTTTATTAGTATTTTTATCTATTCACACCTTGGGAGTGGCAAAATAAAGTTTTGTTGTACTATGACAATAATTTGTATCTATATCTATTCTACATACCTACCTACCTACCTAGGATTTAGGTTTCAGTATATATGTTATTTAGAAGACTGATGGCTTGCAATGTTCTTACTTTCTCAGTGACAGAAGAGGACGACCCCCCTCCTCTCCCCATCCAGAACCCTGTGGGCTCACTGCCACCCTCACTGATCCACAGACCAGGCTTTGTACCCGTCCTGCCCACCGCAGTAAGAAGATATACCTCACAGGGAACAGTCCCAAACCCTAGATGCCCTAGTTTGCCAGTATTGCACAGGGATATAACTTCCATAGTAGTTGAACCCATGTGGCAAACAACTATATACAACCTTTTCTGGATGACCCATGTACTTGCAGGTGTGAAGTCAAATTATTTTGAGTGTGAATGTGATAAATCACAGAAAGTACTCAACCTCATGTGTTTTAACTATGAATGAACACAACACTCCAGGTTCTCATCTTTTAGATAATAAAGTACTCAACCTCTACTGACTTTATGATTGAAAACAACACTCTAACTTACCATCTTATCTTCTTATTCACATAGAGTAACATAGGTCTGAACTTGTTGTAGAAAAACTTGTTACTCAAGTTTTTCTGTAGTAGTTAGTAGTCCAGAGGTAGTATTTCCCCAGAAGGTGGTATGGCTTACAAATCCATACGGACCCATAGCCTGAAGCCTTATGTAGTACATGTCCAAATTTCATAAAGATCCATTTATGAGTGATTTTGGTAAACTGTACAAAATAAAAACTCAGTTTTCTCATAGACTTCAATTCATTTGGCTGTTTTTCTCTTCCTGTTTTTGCTTGTTAGTTTTTCACCTACATACATCCCCAGATGGGGTATCATTGGAAATCCACACTCATTGGCTACAACCCTCCACAATTTCGAGATCGCCAAATGATTGACGGAACTAGAGCCCCAAGAGTCGGGAGTGGTATTTTGCGCAATACCGTGTACTTTTCACAAGCCTCAAATACCGGCATGTAACTCGAGAACCGCTGAACGGATTTTGTCGGATTTTGTCGCTATCGACGGGCAACAAATAAGCCTTCAATTCAATATATATATTGTATTACAAAATATGCACACCCGAGCCACTAGGGGTCGCCAAAGTGCCGGTGCGCAAATCGTCCTAAAAAGGGCCCACATGTGGGCCCCCGCTTGCAAAGAGGATAATTATCTGTATAGTCTCACTCACTAGGATATACTACTAGGATATGGCTGTTGAAGCATTTCTATTGTGTGCAGAATTTGGAGTTGGGAAAGACGTGTTTCTATTGGCAGACGTAAGGTGGTTTACCTGGCCTGCCCAACACCCACCTGACACGTGTCTGGTGGCTTTTTCACCCACACAAAGCAGCCATTTTAGCCCCATGCCAAGACAATGCCCTCTGTGGCACTGCAAGGAGGTGTAGCATGGTTTCTATGGATACACTGGTTTCTATGGTTACACTATGGTTTCTATGGTTTCTATGTTTTTAGGGCGATGTGAGATGCAGCGAGTCTTGTCTTGCATCTGTGGACATGGAAAGAAATATATAACACGTTAACTTCCCTCCGCAGGAGTCTTTCAGCGCTGGGCCACTACCCTGCCTACCTTCTCGGTGAGTGAAAAACACTAAACTGTTCACTACACCGTATCATGAAGTAGTATCTACAGGTATGTAATATTACACTGGGTCTCCATGAGTTAATCTGGACGCTGCTGCTGAACCTCTCCAGGCGTAGGAGCCTTCCCCCTCGCCCACCTCCGGCCAAAGCCAGCCCAGGGAGACCACCTCCACCCCGGCATTCCAGCCAGGGAGCCACGCAGGAGTCTTCTTCCCCCAATCTCAGGGTCCAAGGCCCTGCCCAGAAGCCCAAGAGGAGAGGACCATCCTTGCCCCCCAGACCCCACCCCGGACACCGTCTCTACAACCAATACACTGTGAGTGAACTTGACAGACTGACTCTGGGAATGTACTGCTGTCATGTGGTGTCATGTTATTATCAGGCCAAATGTCATGTGTGGGGGGGGATAATATGTTTTTGTCTCCTTCCAGCTTGAGCTTCCTCATGGGATAGCATCGTTTGACTACAATGGGAGCGATACAGGAGAACTCTCATTTCAGGTGACTGAAAACAAGTTAATTCTTTTATTTATTTATTTTTACACATAACCTCTAAACAAGTGTGTTATTGTGTTTTTGCCCTGGGAGGGCTTCGGTGCTGGTAGACCCATGGGACCTTGCAGTCCTCTCCTGCTCTGACTGGCGTGTTGTTTATACCTTTTTGTTGTTGTCGTCCCCCCCAATAGAAAAATGAGGTGCTTGTGTTGTTAGAGGACATTGACCACAAGACGTTTGAATGCCAGATAGGAGACACCAGAGGTAGAGTCCAGAAGACTCATATGATGGTCATCACTCCTATATCTCCAACACAGGTATGTGTGGTAGTAGCCTGTCTATTATAATCCATATTCTTGAGTCTAGTGTTTCTCTTTTGTCTCTTTGTCTCGCTCTGTTGTTCTGTCTCTTGCTTCTCTCTCTAAAGCTGTCAGTAAAGTCATGTCACCCTCTTCAGCCTTTTCTCTTTTATCAATCTGTCTCTCTCTCTCTCTCTCTCTCTCTCTCTCTCTCTCTCTCTCTCTCTCTCTCTCTCTCTCGCTCTTTGTCCTGTTTTGTTTGAGTGCCACCTACAATAACAGTCTTATGAGACGTATTAATATGTCTTTGTTCACTGTATAGGACACCAGTCCAGTGTTTTCTTCTGGCAAAGACAGTTGTGGTCTACAGGCGCAGGCCTTACATGACTTCACCCCAGGTAGCATCTTCTCACTTTCTTTATCCAAAATGATTTCTAATGCAATCAGTATAATAATATAATAGAAAAAAAGAGGGACCAGGGGAGCTGGGTCTGAGGGCAGGAGATGTGACTCGTTTTTTCTGTGTGTCTAGAGGGACCAGGGGAGCTGGGTCTGAGGGCAGGAGATGTGGTGAACATGGTGGAGCAGGTGAACAGTGACTGGTACAAAGGAACCTGCAGAGGATCTTCTGGCTTCTTCCCCATCAACTACGTCAGAGTTCTGGTGAGACACAGAAAATGCTGGGATTCTGCCGCTGGCTGGTGTTTTGGCGTCAGTTTACTTTCCAGTTCAGTAGGTTCGGTAGAACCACCTTCCTGTGGCCTAAATTGATTGGATTGAATTGAACTGAAAGTGAAGTGATCCCAACAACCCCTGCTGCTAATGAAACTGTTGTTGTTCTTCTAATGAATACATTACTTCTTTAGATACAGTCAGCCAGACCAGTAGTGTACCGTAACTGAGGACTCTGAACTAATGGAATTGAATCCTTTTCCTCTCCCGACTAGACAAATTCACCGAAACCCATCGGCAACAAGAACCCAAGGTCGTCACCAGCATCAGTCAGGTAACATTTTCAATGAATAGAAATCTCTGTAGAGCTGTGCTGTAATACAAAATGAGTAAACTCTAATTGGTCACAGCTGAGGATTCAAATGATTGTTGTTGTTTTAGATGCAAAGCACCTGATAGACTGGCAATGTGACTCACTGCCACTCTGCCCTTAGTGGCGGCTCACAGGCATAACTTTGATGTCACGATGAACGCTTTTGCATGAACGACACGTTCCTTTTGTTTTGCAGTGGTCCGAGGTGTGTGGCACGGTTTGACTTTGAGGGGGAGAACAGCAATGAGCTGTCGTTCTGCGAGGGGGATGTGATCCAGCTGAAGGGGTATACGGGCCACGACTGGGCGCACGGACAGATCGGCGTCTCCACTGGAATCTTCCCCCTCAACTTTGTAGAGATCATTGAGGATTTGCCTCCACCTCCGCAGCCGGCACCGCTCAATAAGATAGCACTGCCAGGTAAGACTCATCCTGCATACTACCTAGTACCTACTCAAGAGTAGGCAGTAGTATGGTTAATACACAAAAACTACCAACACATTCATTGTATATGTATACTGCGTCATTTGCATTTATGGTCAAAGATAATATTTTCCTGAAATTAGTTTGTTTTTCTGTTATGTAAATAATAATAAATTGGATTTTAAGAGAGAAGCGCCTTTCTCAGACCACTGTACAGGTGGGGGAAAAAAATTTGAAAAAAAAAAGAAAAGAATTAGGAATATAATTTATGTGTATAGTAACAACAAGGGAAAACAAATAAGATTTAAAAAAAAAGGGAAGCAAGGTGCTGTCCCATTGGATGAAGTGGTTGAAATTAACAGACAAAAAAGAGAAAACAACAAAAACAGACAAACAACAAAACAAAACAACGGGATCTGTGGCTTAAGGCGAGACACTACAGGTGAATAGGGTAAAACATTTAACTAATAGATATCACAATGAAACTTCCCCAGTTGATTACTTATATTAAGACAATACTTTTTTGTATTACAAGTTTTCTGAAATTGTATGTTTAAATATGCAAATTAGGCATGATCTACTTAAATATGCACTAATTTGCATATAATTCCAGGACAGAAATCTGAACATTGGATAAAGCCATTTTCAAAATTATAGTTTCATTTTGTTGACATATTAGAGCCAAAGGTTATTACAGAGGGGATTTTGGATATCTCTTTTTATCACTCCATAAATCAGAAAATACTCCATTCAGTAAATTTTTATGGTAAAATTCCATATTTCGCCATGTTTTTAGGAATAAAATGTGATATAAATCAGGGTATGAATGCGATATCAACAAACCCTTCTGTAAATACCTTCAGAACATAGATATGAATAGAACTGGAAGGTTTGGTGTATGTGAGTGCTACTGAAGTGGAGATTTCTGGCTCAGAGTATGAGGAAAAACTCTTAAAACTCATTTTTGAGAAAACGCCTTCAAAGTTCTGTATTGTAAAATGCCATACTTTTTTTTTTAAACAGATATTTACAAACACAATCAAACCATTAGTAATAGACAACCTAAACACATGCCTGATAACTGAATAATAATAATAATAATGATGTTATTGAACTGAACAGAACTACACACAGGCTACAAACAGTGTAGTACCCCCTAATAGGCAAAAAATATTTGAATAGATATCACTATGAAACTTTCCCAGTTTGTTATGTACATATAAACTAAGAAAAAATATATTGCAAGTTTTCTGAATTTTATGTTTATATATGCAAATGAGGCACTTTCCATTAAATATGTGCACATTATGGATGCAATAAGGCAAAATGAAGTAAAATAAACAACTAAATGTGTGTTATTGATGTTTTATTGTCACTAGTTTCATAGAAGACATGTTTAGGAAGCAAAATATAACAAAATCTCAATCAACAAAAAAAGTATATTTGCCTATCCACCTGGGGTGTCTCGCCTTAAAAGAAAAGAGTCAGGGGTGGGCTACTTGGGAGCAGGGCCGTGTTACGTGAAGGCAAGTGTGAACAGGTGGGTTTTTAGGTTGGTTTTGAAGAGGTTGATGGTGTCAGAGCCTCGGGTGGAGGGGGAGAGGGAGTTCCACAGCCTGGGGGCAGCTACAGCGAAAGCTCGGTCTCCCAGTGTGGAACGCCTGATGCGGGTGAGTTGGAGGAGCGGAGGCCTCATGCTGGAGTGTAGGGGTGGAGTAGGTTGGTCAAGTAGGAAGGGGCCAACCCGTGCAGGGATTTGTAGTTGAGGAGGATCTTGTAGGGGATTCGGTAGTTGATCGGGAGCCAGTGGAGTTTTTGCAGGGTGGGGGTGATCTGCTGCCAGGGTTTGGTGCGCGTGAGGACCCTCGCAGCAGAGTTTTGGACGTACTGTAAGCGATCCAGAACCTTTTTGGAAGCACCAAGAAGGATTCCGTTACAGTAGTCGAGGCGGGAAGTGATGAAGGCGTGAATGAGTGTTTCCGCTGAGGTGTCGGAGAGTGAGGGGCGGAGGCGGGAAATGGTTCTGAGGTGGAAGAAGGCGGATCTGGTGACAGACTTGACGTGAGGGTATAAATGGTAAATGGCTGCTTTTTTATATAGCGCTTTTATCCAAAGCGCTTTACAATTTGTTACTCACATTTGACCCATTCACTCACACATTCACACACCTACAGCAGAGGCAACCATGCAAGGTGCCTGCCAACCTGCTCATCGGGAGCAATTAGGGGTTAAGTGTCTTGCTCAAGGACAAATCGACACGCTGCCCGGGAGGAGCGGGAATCGAACCGGGAACCTCCGGATTGCCAGACGACTGCTCTACCTCCCGAGCCACTGTTTCTGCGTATTACACTTCATATTGTTTCAAGCGATTTGTACTCAAAACACCTACTCAATAGCACTTCTAGTTCTATATAGTATTTTATACACCCTGTGTCAGAGCATTTAAATGGGAATAATGGAATAGAGGCCTTGCACAGGCCATCCTTCTTCCAGGGTGTCTGCCTGTAACCACTTTCAAAAGAAAATGCCTCATTTATGTGCAGTGATAGAGTAGGTAAAACACTGGAAAAGCACTATTACTATTCTACTATGAATTGTTTACAAGATCCAGTAATAAGATGCCAAGTTATTGTGTTTATATATTCCTCATAAATCAATACATTACTATTGTTTATTTATTGTTTTGAGTAAGGGGCAGGCAAAATAAGACTTTCTTCTCTCTGCTCCTTTTCACTCATGGAATGTGCAAATTGGGAAGTGCTTTTATTATGAAATGATGCTTTTGTGGAGCTGTGCATTGTCATGAACGGAACAAATAAAATATATATATATATATCTATAATAAATCAATACATAGTAACCATTGTTTTGCACGTAGCAACCGCTGTCTCTTGCATTGTC
This sequence comes from Notolepis coatsorum, assembly GCF_963971535.1. Classification (NCBI taxonomy): domain Eukaryota; kingdom Metazoa; phylum Chordata; class Actinopteri; order Aulopiformes; family Paralepididae; genus Notolepis; species Notolepis coatsorum. The sequence continues at coordinate 70,798,398 of NC_140171.1, read as the reverse complement.
GTATACAAGACAATGGTTGCTATGTTACAGGCAGCCATACTGGAAGAAAGAACTACACAAACATTCCATGTGAGGCCTCTATTCAAACTACACTAGCATGTTATAGAATATAGCATAATGTTACATTCTTAGTCTGTGAATGTTGAGAACTGAAGCACTGTTTTGTCTTCTTCAGTGAGTTGCCTACAGCCGTCTGTGCTCTTAGTTTTAGTGTAGGTTGACATACTGTGGCATGCCAGGAATCTACGCATCTGTTTATGTTTCATTAAAAGTGCTGTGTAAGGAAGGTCTCTGAACACTGATGAATAGGCCTTCAACACACTCTGATTGTCTCAACTCTTTTCCACTCAGCATTAGTATTGGGAAATGGCGTAAAGTCCGTCTACACACCTAGGCCACATTTAGAAAATTACTTTGATTGGATTTTCAAAATAAAACATAAAGGATAAAAGAAAAAAATACTCAGACAAAACAAAGTTGGAATAACAAGTAGACATTCCCTCCCCCACTGAAAACATTAATGAACACATACTGTACATTCTCATTCAGTTTATATGCACTGTGTTATGCAGTTACGTGCTTTGTGTTTTGAAAGTCCTGTTTCATACTTCTCTAGGAATGGCTGCTTTACCCAATACTCAACTGAAGGCTACCAAACCCAGTCAGGTACGTTGCATCTTGGTATGTTCTGGTAACTTGCTGTGTTGTCTTATGTGTCCCTGGTATTTGTCATGGTTTTTCTTAAATAATGCAATATATTTGGAATGGGTTCATTGGACCCTGGGGTTATGAAACGGTGTATAAACAACCATGTATACTTTCAAATCGTTCTCTTTTTTTTATTTATTAAAAGGATAGTTTTTGGACCCCTCGCATGAAGATGTTTATCGAGTCCACAATCCATACTGTTCCTCATACCAGCTCCAGCTAGTTAGCCTAAACCATTGCAAAGTCAATGGGGTCAAGCTCCTGTCTGTACAAGCTGACGGAAGCGCATTGAAATCTATGTTGTGTGCAATGTGGAGTAAATTTCATTCTCAGTATGACAACAAACCTCTACTGTGCTTCCTATAGGCTGCTCTACCAGGTGTTGGTCACCACTAGTGCTATGAGAACAAACCTCTACTGTGCTTCCTATAGGCTGCTCTACCAGGTGTTGGTCACCACTAGTGCTATGAGAACAAACCTCTACTGTGCTTCCTATAGGCTGCTCTACCAGACATGGAGTGGGTGGTGGCCCTGTATGACTTCACGGGGCAGACGGAAGGTGACCTCTCCTTCCAAGAGGGGGATCGTATCCTGGTCATCCAGCACCACGACGCAGAGTGGTGCTCCGGCAGGCTGGACGGCAGGGAGGGTGTCTTCCCCAAGGCCTTCGTTGAGACCAGCACAGGTACCAACAACAGCAACAACAACAACAAAAAACACTGCTTGTTGAGTGGACAACATCACTAGCTCTGGGGGTTATTTCAGGAAGCATAAATATCCAGCTACTCGTCAGTTCGAGCCCAGCGCTCCACATTTGCTTTCAGTTTAGCTGGTCGTCCGTACTAATACACATTGGCCGTATTAGGGGGTGGGAAACTGATGGGTGGGGATCGGGCGTTGTGGACAGCGACTCCTACAGGTTGGTTGGTGCGCCTGCGCAGTAGAATCAGGAAGTGTCGGGGGCAGCGTGAGCCTCCCACGCGTTACTCCTCGCCACTGAGAGATCGAGCTGCGCAGGTGAAAAGATGCGACTGCTGTTACCTCAAGTACCGGAGGGGACTTGTGCTATGTATGACTTAGTCCACATTGCAGCCGGCTTGTGGGAGGCAAGAAACAGCGTCCGTGACAGGGGAGGGTTGAATTGGATGATACGAAATTGGGATGGAGAAAATATAGAAAATGGGAGAAAAAGTGGATAAAAAAAAAATATCCAGCTACTCAAATAATTGTGAGGGGGGGTGGGAGTATTAGGCTAACTATTAATCATTGATGTTGTTAATCATTTCTCAATACATTTTCATTATGAATATTTGAGACTTCTTTTTGTTTTATAATATTTCTAGTTATCTGGTTGAGTAATCCTCTTTGGTTTGTTACACTATTGTTTTCTACACCGGAATCTGAGTTTCAACTGATTCTTGGTCACATTTATCTCTATGTTCATCACCCACCATTCAACTGTATCCATTATAGTGTCTGTTAGCGCCCCCATGTGGCTGGTAGCTAAAGTGAAGCATGAAGTCACACGTTTTTTTTTTATTATTATGTTTTAACATTATCATGTTTTAGCCTTCAAACATCATAATACATGTCCTTTATAAACCATGATAGATGTCCTTCAAACACCATGATACATGTATTTTTCCAAATCAGAAGCTCACAGTATAATCATATGTTCTACTGAGGAAATGCTTGCATCTTACGTACATCGTATTATCAGTTTCATAGGCCTGTGCTACATGCCCCAGTTACATCTCCGGGGCAACAGTGGCTCAGGAGGTAGAGCAGTCGCCTGGTAGTCCGAAGGTTCCTGGTTCTATTCCCACTCCTCCCGGGCAGCGTGTCGAAGTGTCCTTGAGCAAGACACTTAACCCCTAATTGCTCCCGATGTGCAGGTTAGCACCATGCATGATTGCCTCCGCCATCGGTGTGTGAGTGAATGTGAGGAACAAAATTGTAAAGCGATTTGGATAAAAACGCGATATAAATGCACCATTTACAATTTACCATCCATAACTGGCCTATGAAAGCATATACTATATTTCTGTCAATGCTGTGTGGTCCTGTTACAATGTCCCCTCAGAGCCAATAAAGCTCTCACCTGTCTTCATCCATGTTACAATGTCCCCTCAGAGCCAATAAACCTCTCACCTGTCTTCGTCCATGTTATAATGTCTCCTCTGAGACAATAAAGCTCTTCTTCATCCATGACAATGTCTGTCTCTCAACAGAACGGGTGGCAGCGCTGGACAGACAGCAGAGTGCTAAGGCGCTGTATAACTATGCCTCTGACTGCGAGGAGGAGCTAACTCTGCAGGTCAATAATACTTTATACTTGGTACATTATAGGGTAACATTTCAGTGCTGTTTTGTGACACCCTCGACCACCTTTGTATTGTTTTTTATCTTCTTGATAGAATGTTGTGGTTTCCTTGGTCCTCCCTGTTGAGTAAATGACTCAGGACACATGAAACCCATTCAAGACACTTTTCATTATTTCACATGTACCTGGAAATGGCGTCAACTGTAAACAATTGATTTAATGGAGTTAATGGTCTCGTAAAGTTAAAGGTTTTCATAATGTAAAGCCACAAACATATTAATCTAAACATCTTTTTAATCCCCTTTTTTTCTTTTTTTTTTGTAGGTGGGGGACGTCATCACCAGCCTGGAGTCCCTGAATGAGGAGTGGTTCTTGGGTGACTTGAGGGGAAAACGGGCCATGGTCCCTAAAAACTATGTTCAAGTGTTCTAGTAGCAAGATGCGGCTTTCCTTCCCTGCACCAGAGGAGGACTGTGGGACACTGTCAGCAGCAGGCATCAGTGTGCCTGTGATGTAGCATAATTATAGCCTACCCAGACCTGTGATGTAGCTTATAGCCTACCCAGACCTGTGATGTAGCTTATAGCCTACCCAGACCTGTGATTTAGTGTATACTACCTGTGATGTAGTGTATATATTGCCTACCTGGGGGGGGGCAACAGTGGCTCGGGAGGTAGCGCAGTTGTCTGCTAATCCCGAGGTTCCCGGTTCGATTCCCGCTCCTCCCAGGCAGCGGGTCAGTGTCCTTGCGCAAGACACTTAACCCCTAACTGCTCCCGATGAGCAGGTTGGCACCTTGCATGGTTGCCTCCACCGTCGGTGTGAGTGAATGGGTCAAATGTGAGGAACAAATTGTAAAGCGCTTTGGATAAAAGCACTATTGACTATATAAATGCAGCCATTTACCATTTCTACCATTTACCCAGACCTGTGATGTAGTATATATAGCCTACCAGACCTGTGATGTAGTATATATAACCTACCCAGACCTGTGATGTAGTGTATATACCCTACCAGACCTGTGATGTAGTGTATATAACCTACCCAGACCTGTGATGTAGTGTATATAACCTACCAGACCTGTGATGTAGTATATATAACCTACCAGACCTGTGATGTAGTGTATATAACCTACCAGACCTGTGATGTAGTGTATATAACCTACCCAGACCTGTGATGTAGTGTATATAACCTACCCAGACCTGTGATGTAGTATATATAACTTACCCAGACCTGTGATGTAGTATATATAACCTACCAGACCTGTGATGTAGTATATATAACCTACCAGACCTGTGATGTAGTGTATATAACCTACCAGACCTGTGATGTAGTATATATAACCTACCAGACCTGTGATGTAGTGTATATAACCTACCAGACCTGTGATGTAGTGTATATAGCCTACCAGACCTGTGATGTAGTATATATAACCTACCCAGACCTGTGATGTAGTGTATATAGCCTACCAGACCTGTGATGTAGTGTATATAGCCTACCCAGACCTGTGATGTAGTGTATATAACCTACCAGACCTGTGATGTAGTATATATAACCTACCAGACCTGTGATGAAGTATATATAACCTACCAGACCTGTGATGTAGTGTATATAACCTACCAGACCTGTGATGTAGTGTATATAGCCTACCCAGACCAATGAAATGATTAACCCTATGAGAACAAAGAAATAGGTTTCAATGGAAATCTGAAGTGCATTCTGTCCTGGAAAGCAGTATTTTCTATGCAATGTTATTGAGTTATTTTGACCTACAACATAAATGACTATGTGAAAAGTGTTTACTATTTATCATTGTGACAATAAATAAAAAATGTTGTGTATTTAAAAAGCTGCCAGGCAAGTTAAAAGAATACAGAGCATGGCTTCACAGAGCAGTTGCACACCTAAGCTGCACCATAGGCTCAGTGTGTCTACACAGTACATTTTGCAGAGTAAAATGTAGTTTGAGTAAAATTTACTCTGCGAAGTTTACTGTGTACAATACAGGTATCGGTTGGACCATAGGCTGTGTCTACAGGTATCGGTTGGACCATAGGCTGTGTCTACAGGCAGGCCCGGACTGGCCATCGGGAGCACCGGGAGTTTTCCCGGTGGCCTGGCCTGCACAGATTTAAAAAAAAAAATTATATAAAGAAAATATATATATATTATTATTATTCTTTTTTTTTTTGCCAGGCCATTGTTTCTAGTTGTGGCGGCGGCGCGGCGCGATAGTTAGATAACCTAGATGGGTGGGGAACAACCAGGATTTCACTGTCTGCGACAGAGTTGGAGAACTATCTGACTCTCTCTCTCACACACACAATGGAGCCGTGCTGCATTGTGATTGGTGGAGGCGGGACCAGGCGATACAACTGATTGACAGCGGAGGCGGCGAATGGAATGGCAGACGGCACTCAGATGCAGAATAACAGCCAGGCAATGAGCCAGGTAGTGAGGGACTCGGGAGAGATACAGTAGAGCGAAAGTCAATTAACGTTGATGTCAAGATGGACAGTGGAAGAAAGAGAAAGGGTGGAGGAGAGAGGGATAAAACAAAGAAAAAGAAAGGCCCTTACAGGAGAGAGTGGTTAACTGTATTATAATAGTAAATAGAAAAATATGTTGTGCTCTTGCTTTTTTCTTTTTGAAGGTGGAGAGAGTAGCATTGCTAGTGCCACAACAGTTTTATTTGAGGTCCATAACAGTACATTGTACTAAGCAATTGTTGGCTCATTAGTTTGTGATTCACATGCACAAAAATTTACCAGAATGCAGGAAATTAAGTCTTTGTAACAAAAAATGTCCTGGTGGGGGACCCCCAGACCCCCCGCTTAAAAAGTGGCCTGACTTAGGCTATATTTCGCGCTATATCTCCCGGTATGAATTATTTCCCCAGTCCGGCCCTGTCTACAGGTATCAGTTGGACCATAGGCTCAGTGCGTCTACAGGTATCGGCAAGTTAAATTGAAGACGTACAAACTTTTAATGCCACAGTTTAATTAATACAATAAAACAATTGCAATAAAAATAAACTGTAACAAGTAACAACAATTAGAACAAGTAACACAATACAAGACAATTCTATATTGTCTTAAAGAATATGTAAAATAAGAAAGACACACACATACAATGCGTGTGTGTTCCCTTGTTTCCCCCAGTTAAGGTAAGTTGGGCTGCCCAAGACTCCATTAGCCAGCATGGTTTAGGAGAGCCTTCTGGCAATTGGCAGTAGGCTAATAGGTGTAAGCCGCAGGCAGTGCTATTGTGTGATTGCATGCCATTATTTGTACCTTCCCAGGAGTGTTTGCAAGCTTGGCTTGGTGTTATAGATAGTAGCAGCACAGCCTCCTTAAACTGCAGTGTGTTGTAGAGTGTAGTCTGCTGTGTGTCAGTGTACTGTGCTTTTTAGCCAGTTAATTATCCCTTTAAAACACATTAGCTAGTTGTAACTCTTCAGCAAGAAGAAAGTGAAAGCGGAGGGGTTTGATTGATTGATTGATTGATTGAAAACTTTATTAACAGATTGCAGAATGGGTACAATACAGTACAGCTCAATACACACAATTGTTAAGGGGATGCAGACCAGAGAAAGACTTTCGTCTTGTTTACATCAGGGTCCTCCATTTTCAATTCATCAGGAGGTAAGGTCAGAGATCATACCTGCCCCACCATTGGTCAATTTTAATCATGGGTGGGTTCTGCTACAGTTTCAAGGAAGACATTCACTATTATTCAGAACTGTTAACCCTTTCACTACCACTCTACCAAAGTGATGTACCACAGAAGGATAACCCTTTCACTGCCACATGACAAATGGTTAACCCTTTCACTACCACACTACAGACTGGTAGTGAAAGGGTTAAAACCCATTGGAATTGTTCGACTTGATGCTGATTTGACAAAGATGCTGTGGTACAAAAAAGCATGTGCAGGGGCGCTCCAGTAGCACACCATGTACCGCGCTGCGTCGCGGATCGGCCGACCTGAGTTCGATTCCCGGACCCGCCGTTATTTGCCGAATGTCTTCCCCTGCTCTCTCTCCCGTTTCACCCTCACTATCTGTCGGTCATGTCTGACCAGGAAAAGCGATAAACGCTAAAAAAAGAATGTGCCGTAGTGGAGCCTATCCATCAGTCAACCTTGCTATTATTACATTACATCACCACCACCACAGACTGGCAGTCATCTAAACCAAATTATGTTTAGTTATTTGTTACTCTTTGCTGTATAAAATTGCATTTCTATGTTCTTTGTAAATATAAACTGAGATTCCTTTCCCCCACATGCCATGACCGCAGAAGAGACTTTGGGGTGGATTGTATAGGCCATGAAAATGATCCTTTTGCATTTATAAATGAAATATTCATCTAAGAAAATAAAAGGTTTATAATGTAGCAGCCTGAAAATATTGTCTATTATTCAGAACTGCTGACTTGTGTTTTATATCCCCTTTGTACACAAAGACATCATTGATATTCCCACGAGCAATGATATGAGTTTCTCTTCCTTCTATCGGCTGGAGTATGGACCATACACAGTATCGCTGGACCATATTCAACATCCTTCCCTGTGTGACTAGTAGGCGGGACCAGCAGGGGGCGGTGTCTGGCAGAGAGTGTCGGAGAGAGATGGGACGTGATATATGGAGGCGGAAGACGGAAGGAGATCCTCTTCGGCAGTGCCCCGGTTACCTGCGACCAGATCTGCACCCGGCAGACCCAGGTCCAGGCTGGCGGAGCTCCACTGTCCCCGTCAAGGGCGGCCTAAGGAGAGGGTGACCGTGGAGGAAGTAGACGGAGGCGTCCGAGTGACGGCGATTGAGGCTCGAGACAGCCCGCCAGAGGTAGAGCTGTACGAGAGGGTCCGAGGACTGGCCGTGCCCGTGCAGGCGAATCTGCAAGATCTCACGCCGGCCCAAGTGAGCCGACTAAATCAAGTGCTGGAGAAACACAAGGTGGTGTTCTCCGTGGACGACGGAGACTACGGTTACACAACCACGGTCACTCACTACGTCCCCACCGGTAACGCACCCCCGGTCAAGCAACGGCACCGCCGAATACCGCCTCACGTGTTCCAGGATGTAAAGCGGCACGTACAAGACCTGGTGGACCAGGGGGTGCTAGTAGAGAGCTGCAGTCCGTGGGCGTCTCCAGCCGTGATCGTCATAAAGAAGGACGGCTCCGTGCGGTTCTGCTGTGACTACCGCCGCCTCAATAACGTGACGCACCGAGATGCGTACCCCCTACCTCGTATTGAAGAGTCCCTAGACGCCTTGGGACAGGCCAAGATCTTCTCCTCACTCGACCTCACCGCCGGCTACTTCCAAGTGGCGGTGAAAGAAGAGGATCAAGAGAAGACAGCCGTCACGACGCCCTTCGGCCTATACCAGTGGACCCGTATGCCCTTCGGCTTGTGTAACGCACCCGCAACCTTTCAGCGGTTGATGACCGCCGTGCTGGGAGACCTGGCCTTCGACGTCCTGCTTGTCTATTTAGACGACGTCTTAGTGTTTGCCCGTGACTTCGAGAGCCATTGCCAGAAGTTGGACCTGGTGTTTGGACGACTGCGGGAACATGGGCTCAAACTCAAGCCCCGAAAGTGCTTCCTTCTGAAGACCGAGGTCAAATTCCTGGGACACGTCGTCTCCGCAGCCGGCATACAGGTCGACACCGACAAGGTGAAGGCGTTGGAGGACTGGCCGGCGCCACGCTCAGCGAAGGAGGTGAGACAGGTTATCGGGTTCCTGTCCTATTATCGGCGGTTCGTGCCCCGCTTCGCCCAAGTAACCCAGCCCCTGCATGCCCTGATGGGAAAAGAAAAGAAGGGGTTCGCTAAAGGCCGGCCCGAGGCCTTCAAGTGGACTCCGCAGTGTCAGACGGCCTTCGATCATCTGCGGGAGTGCCTCTTGACGCCTCCGGTGCTGGCCTACCCCGACCTCCAACTCCCCTTCATAGTGACCACAGACGGGAGCTACTTGGGACTGGGAGCGGTACTAAGCCAGAAGCAAGAGGGCGTGGAGCGAGTCATCGCCTTTGCGAGCCGAGATCTGCGTGGGTCCGAAAGGAATGACCAAAACTACAGTGCATTCAAGCTGGAACTCCTCGCCCTGAAGTGGGCAGTCACTGAGAAGTTCCGAGACCTCTTGATGTACGCCCAGTTCACCGTGATCACCGACCACAACCCGTTGAAACACCTAGGTACGGCCAACCTGGGAGCAGTGGAGCAGCGCTGGAACGCTCAGCTCGCAGAGTACGACTTCGTGGTCCAGTACAAGCCTGGCCGACTCAACCAGAACGCCGACGCCCTGTCTCGCATGCCGATGCGGACCGAACCTGAAGTAGAAGACACCGAAAAAGACTTCCTAACAATACCCGCGACCAGCACTCACACCCGTCAGGGTCTACCGGAATGGACCGCCTCCTTGTGCGCCCCCGCCTCAGTCGCCTGCGATGGCTACATCCTGGTCCCAGCGGAAGAAGTACGGGCCCTGCTAGGCCCCGAAAGACCGACCGAGACGTGGGAGGTCCCGAGCGCCAGCGCATGTCGGATAGCGACACAGAAGGGGAACAGCGGGTATGACTGGGCGGAAATGCGGCAGCTACAGGCGGACGATCCCGAGTTGGGTCCGGTGTGGCGGGCAGTAACGCGGGGAGTCCCTCCCACCAAAGTACAGTTGAAGGAGGGAGACCCGAGACTCCGCAAGTTATACGGGCAGTGGGAGCGGTTTCGTCTGCACCAACAAGTACTGTTTCGACGCGTCAGTGACCCCCGTGCCGGGGAGGAGGTTCTGCAGCTGGTGGTGCCCACGGCCCCGCGACGGAGGATCTACGAGACCCAACATGAGGATGGAGGACACTACGGAGGGCGAGGGACAGTGGACCTGATGAGGCGAAGTTATTACTGGATCGGGATGACAGAGGAGGTGAAGAAATGGGTGCAGCAATGCAAGCGATGCGCATTAGCCCGGGACGTGTTTCCTAAAGCCCAGGCTCTGATGACCTGCACCAACGTGACGGCACCCATGGAGGTCCTTGCTATGGACTTTACCGTGTTGGAAAGGTCGGTGGGTGGCTATGAGAACGTACTGGTACTGACCGACATGTTCACCAGATTCACTATTGCCATACCGACCAAAGATCAGACGGCGAAGACCACCGCCGCTGCCATCATCAAGCATTGGTTCGTGTATTACGGTTGCCCTGCCCGACTCCATGCCGACCAAGGGCGTAATTTCGAGTCGAGCGTCATCAAGGAACTCTGCCGACTGTACGGAATCTCCAAGAGCCGCACCACGCCCTACCATCCCCAGGGGAATGGGCAATGTGAGAGGTTCAACCGATGCACGACATGCTGCAGAGTCTGCCCGCGGAGAAGAAGCGAGACTGGAAGGAGCACCTACCCGAGTTGGTACTCACGTACAACTGCCACGTGCACTCCTCCACGGGGTACTCCCCCTTCTACCTGCTCTTCGGAAGGGACGCCAGAATGCCCCGAGATGTCCTGGGGGGCCGAGACGTCATCCAGGAGGGAGCGGGGGACCTAGACGAGTGGGTACAGAGTCACCACGAGCGATTAAAGGCCGCTGCCGAGGCCGCCGAGGCCACGGCGAAGCAGGCGTCTCATCGACGCAAGAGGATTTATGACAGGAAGAGCAGAGGTGCACTCCTGCGGGCTGGGGACCGGGTCCTGATACGCGACCACCGAACCCGGGGCCGTAACAAGATACAGGACAAGTGGGAGCCTACGTCGTACGTGGTAGTGAAGCAGAGCCACGAAGGGACACCCGTGTTCAGTCAGGCCTGAAACAGGGGGTCCCGAGAGGACCGTGCATCGAGACCAGCTCAAGATCTGTCCGTTTCCGGCCTCCGACCCGGAAGCAAGGGTGAGGGCCCCTCGACAGACCCCTGTGGCGCTGCGGAGCTCGTCCGAATCAGACAGTGGAGATGCTTTCGAGTGCCGTCGAGAACCGCATCCTAGGGTGTGTAACCACCCCAGGCCCGTGCGGGACGCCCCTGAAGAGGCAGCGAACGCCGGGTCAGACGTGGAGTCGACCCCCTCAGGAGAGGAGGGGGAGGAAGGCGGAGACGGAGTCAAAGAAGAGGCCGCTGGCGGTCCACCGATGGCCCCGGAGGGCGAGGCCGTGGTCCATGACCCACCTACGGACACAGAAGAATCCGACACGGAGTCGGAGGTGGGGGGAGTGGAACCCCCCAGAGTGGAACCAGCCCGGCCCCACAGGAGCACCAGAGGTCGGCTACCCGTTCGGTATCGCCAGGACTACGTGCTCAAGAGTGTGTTTGTTGAACAGTGTGTCCAACTCATGAAGGAGTGTGTGAAACTGTTAGCATAAGGTGTGAGTGTTGATCGATGTGTGAAACTGTTGGTCTCAGGACCGTTTTCATGCATGCGTTGGTTGGTGTTGTTGTTGTTAACTTGCAGAGGACTTAGCAAGTTCAAAGTGGGGGGAAATATAGCAGCCTGAAAATATTGTCTATTATTCAGAACTGCTGACTTGTGTTTTATATCCCCTTTGTACACAAAGACATCATTGATATTCCCACGAGCAATGATATGAGTTTCTCTTCCTTCTATCGGCTGGAGTATGGACCATACACAGTATCGCTGGACCATATTCAACATCCTTCCCTGTGTGACTAGTAGGTGGGACCAGCAGGGGGCGGTGTCTGGCAGAGAGTGTCGGAGAGAGATGGGACGTGATATATGGAGGCGGAAGACGGAAGGAGATCCTCTTCGGCAGTGAACTTGACCACGAACAGTCGCAACAGACGGGTGTTCAGGAGAGCCTTGTTGCAGAAGTTATGTTGGAGGGCCCCGTGGGATAGCGACGGGTGATAGGAAGTACTTGCTAGTTGACGTGATATCCTAGAAGTACCAGCGATAGTGTGTGAGCAAACAGTGCAGAGCCAAGCACTAACAGTATCGGGTTATAGTAGTTACTGTGTGCGATATAAGTAGCATGCGGCTAACAACATATCAAAGTCCTTAGTAGTCGGGTTATAGTAGTTACAGTGTGACGGTATAGAGTGCAAGCCCCGAGACGCGCGTGGACCTACAACCAGTCTGCTCCGGCTGCCTGCAATCAGTCTGCCCCGGTTACCTGCGACCAGATCTGCACCCGGCTGCCTGCAGCCTACGGGAGTTTGTCCCGTCCAGCAGGGGTCGTCATCGCCCAGCACACGCTCTCAGCCGGCGCTGCCTCTCTGCCCCAGCTCCGCCTGCTAGTATCCTCACCGAGAGCATTCGACGCCATCTTGCTTTCCGGACAACAGTGGCGCGGCGAGGCGGCCATTTCGGATGAGTACAAATGGGCATTGATGCTCCCGAGCTATTATACAGTATACAGTGTGGTGCAGCCTGCGGGCGAAGTTAACGTTGCTACTACCGTTCAATAGGGGAACCCCAAACAATATATGCCGGCATTAGGATAGGACTTTTATTGGTATTTTGTGGGCCCACCCTTTTGTTTTCTTTTTATTTCCTTTGAGTGTGATACCGTGTTGGTGTTTAATAATATTTTCCCATTCAGTGAACCCTTCTATTCCTTCCCTATGTCATCCCTTCTTTCCCCCTATTTGGGAGTACTAGAGCAGTATATGTAAACCCTTAGGGAAGGTATTGATACTGTGTCTAGCCCAGACGTGGGCAGCACTTAGTCTGGGTACAGCGAGAGCACTTGGTGCCTAGGGCGTAATTACATGATTACCAGACTGTAACTATTGTGTAACGAAAACCATGGTGCAATAATTACCAGACTGTAACTATTGTGTAACGATAACCATGGTGCAATAATCACCAGACCGTAACTATTGTGTAACGATAACAATGGTGCAATAATAACCAGACTGAATGGGAGCACGGTGTGTGTGTCTTTTACTGAGCCTAATCTTAACCCTTTTTGATGCGGGTAACATATATACTATTAACCCCTTCCTATTGAACCTTCCCTTTCCTACCGTAAGGTTTCTGGTGTTAACGAGGGAGGGTACTGCTTGCGGGGGGAACCAAGTTATCTATTTACAATCCAGTCACTAGGTGTGGGAGGGTGCTAGAGGAGTAACTGGGGGAAGTGAGAGCGTGTTGGGGAGTACTGCTGACCGCCCTGACGGGAGAGGAAGACCAGAGTACCGGACCAGGTTCGTAAATCCCGGACCCCATGCACTCCCACTGCCAGCCTCCAGTTGACACTCCGGACCCAAAGACGGAGGTGCAGCTACTGTGTCTCGCTACCCAGTGACTGTGCATACCCGTTCCCACGAAGCAGGGATAATCCACCCTGCTACAATAAGGAACACTGTTAGTTTGTATCTATGTCAGTATTCTGCACATAGTTGATATTTTGCTGGTTTAAGAATATCAAGATAAGGGAAATAATACATATTGCTACCCACCCCCCACCCCCCAAATAAACAATCAGCCAACTGTATGACTTCACAGCTCACAATGCTAATGTTGATTTCAGTGTTAGTTTGACGCACATCACTGCTGCCCCAGTCAGAAGCCTGGGTGTTGAGTGGCAGGCTGGGCTGCCCCAATCAGAAACCTGGGTGTTGAGTCGCAGGCTGGGCTCCAATCAGAAGCCTGGGTGTTAAGTGGCAGGCTGGGCTCCAATCAGAAGCAGTCTTCAGCTGGATGCACTTAGACCAGTCTGGCACCTCTGGCTAGGCCGCGTGTATGCCTTCGACGAACTGCATTTCCGCGTTCGAGTTTTGCGCTCTGATTGGCCAGGTCATGTGACATGTGCGCCAATCGTGGGACAGCAAGTTCTGCGCCTATTTCCGGGTCTAACAGCCTGCAAACTACCTGGCGTTCTATCGCCATGCTCTAAGACAAACTCTAACATTAACCAACTTCGAAAGAGTGCCTAAGCCTAACCAGTGTAGAAACTTGCGGTCCCACGATTGGGCGTACATGTCACATGACCAGAAATGACCTGGCCAATCAGAGACGCGGAAATGCAGTTCTGTTGTAGAAGGCATTCAGGCGGCTAGGCCAGGTCGCGTCTATACTTTCCACAACAAATTCGTGTTTCCGCGTTCGAGTTTTGCGCTCTGATTGGCCACGTGCGTTTCTGGTCATGTGACATGTGCGCCAATCGTGGGACGGCAAGTTCTGCGCCTATTTCCGGGTCTAACAGCCTGCAAACTACCTAACGCCTAGTTTATCACTGGTTAAGCTTAGGCGACTCTTTCGCAGTTGGTTAAGGTTAGAGTTTGGAATCAGGGCAGGCGTTCTATCGCCATGCTCTAAGACAAACTCTAACCTTAACCAACTTCGAAAGAGCGCCTAAGCTTAACCATCCAAAAACTTGCGGTCCCACGATTGGCGCACATGTCACATGACCAGAAACGCGTGTGGCCAATCAGAGACGCGGAAACACGAATTTGTTGTGGAAAGTATTCAGGCGGCCAGGTCGGCAGCAGCAGTAGGTCCGCTCTCCTCCTCCCTGTTTCACCTTCTAAATCTCCTGAGGGTCCCTGTTGAAGGTCAGGCAGGACCACTTACTTCCTGGAGATGGTGCCCCTGGCCAGCATCCACCACATCACAGCCACAGTGGATTGATTGATTGAAAACTTTAATGAACAGATTGCAGAATGGGTACAGTACAGTACAACTCAATACACACAATTGTTAAGGGGATGCAGACCAGAGAAAGACTTTCGTCTTGTTTACATCAGGGTCCCCCATTTTCAATTCATAATGACATTTATGACATACACAATATAGATATAAAAATGTATCTAATCTAACCATGACATTTATGACATATGTTACGTGTGGGGGGTGTATTTGTACCCTGATCAGGTGTTCCCAGTGTGATGTGTTATGTCTAGTTGTAGTTCCCTGTCCTGGTCTTGTAGTCCTTATCGTTTCCCTCCCAGGTGTATCCATTTGCAATCAACCCAGGTGTGTCTTGTCTCGTCATCCCCTCGTGTATAACTGTTCTGTTCTCCCCTGTGTGAGATGCTGATCCTGTTTGTACAGTTCTGTGTTTTGTTTGTCATTATTTTATGTTACTCCTTTTGATTACAAACCATGGTAATTATAATTAAATATCTTTTGTTGGTTACTTTGGCTACCGTCTCCTAATTATGTTACATTGACAAGACAACAAGCTCTCCTTCAGTCAATGGTAACCTTAACATACAGATATACAGTACTATTACATTTGTGACATACAAGATATGCAAATATACAGTACTGAGATCCTAACAGTAAATATATACATATGAGGGGGGGGGGGGGGAATGTACATTAGGAGTGGGTGGGTGGGTGGTCGGACATTTACGGGGGCCAGTTTATAATTGCAGCCTCCCGAAGGTGCTCTTTGAGAGCGGTTTTGAAAGTGGGTAGGGATTCACATTTTTTTACAGCTGTGGGTAGGGCGTTTCACATTGATGTGGCATAATTAGAGGAGGCCCTTGTTGCAGGGAATGGACATTATCCACATATGAGTGTGGACTCCGGGATGGACCAGGAGGACTGGATGACATCAGAGTTGGTTACTCTTACAAGTAAAAGTTACCTCTGGTTGTCAGTTTTGAGTAATTGCAAAGAGGAAATTTATTTAATTTGTAGGTTACAGTTGCATTAGAAAACTCTAGAAATAAGATATATAACTATCTATATAGTACCAATGTGAACAATGAATTATTTAAGGCAATTAAGTCATTGGGAAGGGATAATAGGGCTGTCTTAAATACTTTGAAGCTTTGTTCGATGGGCATGGGATTCGAACGGGAAAATAAAATTTGAATATATAAAAAAATTAAAATTAAAAATAAAAAAATAAGAATGTTTCATCCCCCCCTCCCACCTGCAAAATCTTGCGCCTCCAATGCAACGAACGTCATATGCCTCATTAACTCTGCCTCTCTTTGTTAACTACAACAAGCAATGCCGTTTGTTATTTAAGATGAGGTCAGACTCGGCACTGACAGATTTGTGTTCATTGTGCTGCTTTTATAAAGCCTCAAATGACGGCTTACAATATTTCATAAAAGCAAAGTGTTTGCTTTTATGTCTAAATTAATTTATGTCCAAATTAAATTTGTCTAAGATTTAAAAAGGTTTAAACTTTAAAAAATACTATAGAGAATCGTCAGTACTGTATAGTGTCCCGAGTCCCAACCCATATAAAAACATGTCTTAATAAAGAATTAAGTCGAATTCTGCCTTTGTCTCTATTAACTACATATAAATATTAATTGTTTGCTTTATAGACAAAGGTTGCAACATAATTATGTAATATAATGTTGTTGGCCGTGTAACGGAGAGCAGCCGCCCAGGAATTTAATTAAATCCACTTTATTTATAGAGCACATTTAAAAACAACAAAGGTGACCAAATTGCTGTACAAGTCCCACAACATAAGAAAATATAAACTTGAAGCTTCGAATTTAAATGGAATCTCGGCCCTGAAGCTTCAACGGCCAAAAAAAGCTTAGGTCAACCCTAATAATGACCAATGAGGTGCACATAAGATTGCATTAAATGTAAGGGCATTATCCTGCTTATACCACGGCCGATGGACAAAGATAAAAAAGAAGCATTTATTCATGTTTTCATGCATTTTGTATTCAAGATTTTATTTCACCTTGTTTGCCACTCAGCATTTTAAAAACTGGTCAGGATAGTCTCCCCCAGCATGAATCTACTTGCTCACCAGCAAAAACCTGCATTGCCCCAATTGAACCAGCAATAGATCAGCGTTGCCCAGCAAAATAACAGTGGTGCCTCTGATGAAGGCAGTAGATTGTACCAACATCAAGATAAAAAATACTAGATTAACCTATGCCTAATGTTGTGGCTGATAATAGCTATGTATTCAGGGATCACACATCCCTTTCAGATTACTGATAAATACTGAAGGAGCACTGCCACGGACTACCTTCTTAAAATAGGCCTATACATCAGACCGACAAATCATTTTTTTCTCTCAACCCTTTTCCTTACAGCAAGTCAGTTTTTGTACATTTCAGTTTGACATTTTTCAATACAAATTGATGCAAGTGATCCCAATTTTGTTCTCTCTACATGCTACCCCTTGGTTCAATCATTCAGAAGCACAACATCTCCTTTCATCGTTATGCTGACGACACAACTTTATTTCTCCCTGAAACCCAACAACCAGTCTTTACTTACAGTCTCATGTCTTGCCTTGATGACATTAAATGTTGGATGGCACAAAACATTTTGAACTAAATGAAAACAAATGTGAAATAATACTCTTCGGTCCCCCAGACAGTCACCACCCTTACCAACAGTCTAGGCAACCCGTCCTCCCTGGTCAAGCCCTATGTCAAGAACCTAGGTGTCCCCGGAGTCAGCATTGCTTGGGGCTTAGGCTGATCGCTATACTAACCCGTTTGGCTGGGTTAGGGGGAGGGCAAGTCATGGGTGGGAATCTGGCGTTGTGGACAGCGACAGGTCAGGTCTGGGCGCTTGCTCAGCGGAGGCAGGACTTGATGAAGGCAGTGTGCCCTCCCACGCGTTACACTTCACCAATGAGAGTCCTCGCTGCCAGGTGAAAAAAGAGTCACTGGCTGTCGGAGGAAGCGTGCGGATGACTTCAGGGTTCCCTTGTACCGACCAGTAGGAGAACATGCGCACAACAAACAGGTAAGGGAGGGGGGGAATTGGCACAACGACTAAACGACTAGGTGTCATTTGGGCGGCTGGGTGGCGCAGCGGAGATTGCGCTCGTCACCAATGCAAGAGACTCCGGTCTCGAATCCGGGTGTCAGCATTGCCCCCGGCTTGGGCCAGCCGTCATACTAACTCATTGGCAGAGTTAGAGGGTGGAAGTCGATGGGTGAGGATTTGGACGTTGTGGACAGCGACTCCTACAGGTCGGTTGGGGGACGCCTGCACAGCAGAGACAGGAAGTAGCGGGGGTAGTGTGAGCCTCCCACACGTTACACCTCACCACAGAGTCCGCGCTGGCAGGTGAAAAGATGTGACAGGCTGCCTCCTCGTGTACCGGAGGGGGATGCAAGGCTTCCATCCTCCCTACAACCGACCAGTGGGGGGCATAGTCGAGCAACGTTCAAAGACAGGAGAGGGGGGAATTGGAAACACGAAATTGGGATGGGAGAAAAAGTGGATAAAAAAAAAAGAACCTAGGTGTCATTTTTGATCTCCAATTTTAAGTTAGACAGTGAACTCAGTGGTGAAGGCATGTTTTCCAACTGCGCACCATTGCTAAGCTCAAAGCCCTTCTCTCCCCTGCATACCTTCAGAGAGTTATCCACACTTCTCATCTAGATTAGACTACTGCAACTATCTTTATTTATACAACGGCATGCAAATTTCTCGATTCTGATTGGCCATTTACACGTCTTTATTGGCAACAATCCACGGTCCTGGGCTCAGGACCCGCCCACAACCGAATCACATATCACTCCCCGGCTCACTCCGGGAGAAAACAAGATCGCGGACAACAAATGGTTATGTTGAAAGCACCATAACGACTAAATATGAAGCGATTCTGTCAAGGGGAATGTGTTAGTCCTTTAAACAATGTTGGATGATGTAATTGATGGGTCTTGAGTCAATCTAGAACAAAAGAAAAATCGGATTGATTGATTGATTAATTGATTGATTTAAATTTCTTCCTTCCTACTTTCTACTGACTGCAGCGTTCTCTCTCACACTGTCCGACGCTGGCGTACCCACAAACACACACACACACACACACCTGTCTGCAACAGCGGGGGAGTCAGACTGAGAGAGAAGCAGCGCTGTTTTAAGTGAGCATGGTCTATTGAATTGATTGATTGGTTGATTGCTAATTTTATTACTGTACCCCTGGTTTCCAACTGGTTAAGTTTAGGCTAAAAGAAATAAATAAAAAAAGAAGAAAACGTTTTTTTCCTATAGGGCAAAGAAAACGTTTTAATTTGTTTTACCTACTTTATATAGAAGCATCTAAGAATGAAGTTCTATGGAAAGTAGGTCTGCATTCCCTTAACAATTGTGTGTATTGAGCCGTACTGTATTGTACCCATTCTGCATCTGGTAATAACATTTTCAATCAATCATTCCAATAATACACAGTTGGATGTGTTAGTTGGTTGGATGCACTTCAAGCTGCTTCCACATGAGGCAACTTCTCTCAATCATTCCAATAATACACAGTTGGATGTGTTAGTTTGGTTGGATGCACTTCAAGCTGCTTCCACATGGAGGCAACTTGTCTTTTTTGTAGTTGTGGGAACTACTTAATAAATCTTTGATTAATGTGTGTTTATTGTATAGAAATAAGGTTGGATGAATCTGGCAGTTGTATAAAAGCTTTACACCACTTGTAGTCGTGATTTGTGACCACAAACCACTCCTGCGCGTGATGTAATGCTTAAATAGGCATCAACCAGTCTTCCCTGACCCGCCTACAGCTAGTACAAAACGCTGCTGCCAGATTGTTGACTGGAACCTGGTGAGGACCACGGAGCCGCAGCATACGTGTCCTCCATGAGGCAGGGCAGCAGAGACCGCCACCCACGGGTGGTCTCTGCTGCCCTGCCTTAAGGACCTGGGAAAAGCCTGCCGACATGAGAGATGAGTTGTCGGGCTGCTTACATTTTCCATCAGAGTTAGTAACGCAGCCCTGGTTTGTTTCAGGCACACATTTAGGGGGTGAAATGACTGCACGTTTGTTTAACACAAAATGCCGTTCGCACAGAGCGGGCTTTTTTATTTTTACAAAACAAAAGTACAGAGGGGGGGGGGGGGGGTGCAAGTGTTAACCCGGTCCCGACAGCCTTCACCTCCTCCTCAGTGCCGTGCGCCGAGGGGCAGGAGCCCTGGTGCCACTGGTCGGGGGTCACACAGCGGGGTATGGAGCGGCGTGGTAGTGCTCGGGAGCGTAGTGGGTAGTGTTGAGGGAAGCGCTGCGGGCCATGGCCCTGCGACGCTTGGCGTTGCGCCTGCGACGCTTGGCGTTGGGTCGGTCCTCTTCTCGGTCCTTCCGGGAGAAGAGGGGGCCCAGAATCGACCGGTACTCCTCCATCTCCTTGCAGGCCACCATCACCTCTTCAATGTACGACCCAAAGAGTCCGTCCTCGGAGAGGGGGGCCAGGAGGAGAGGCAGCTTCCGCACCTCCTCCAGAGAGGTCTGCTCCAGCCACAGGTGCCTATGGATGAGGGTGGTGAGTGCCGTCACTTTGCCTGAGGCTATGGCCTGCAGCTGCAGGATCGCCCCGGAGGCCTGGTCAAGGATCTTGGCGTGGTCTGGACCCAAGACCACTCTGCCCGACACCACCTTTGATGTATAGGCCGCCAGCTGTGCGATGTTAGTCGCAGCGGCCAGGTTTTGGACGGCGGCTATGTAGGCCTCGTCTGCCCACTCAGCCACCTTCCGGGCCGATTTGCCTCTGGGCAACGGCTTCTGTGTGGGGTGCCACATCATCTCGGGGCAGAGGATGGATGCCAGTGGCTTATCCAGCCGCGGCACGCCAGTCTTCAGGCCCTCGACCCGGCCCTCTACCTGGGTAAAGGGCATATAAGATCTGGTCAGGCCCTTGATCCGTGACACCACCTGGCCTTTGGCGACATAGGAGTTAATAGAGGGGAAACCTGGGCACAGCATATCCTGCCTGCCGCGAGGGTTCTTCTGGAAAATATGCCCCACCAAGTCATCGGGGACAGGCATCGGCGGGGGCACCGGCAGCGGAACACCGTTGGCCGCCGCCGCCATTAACCTGGGGAAGATGAACAGCAGCGTTGACTGCTGTCTCTCTTCCTCCAGGCATACGTCCCGCGGGGTCGGGGTGATTAAGCCAGACGGGCCAAGCGAGGAATATGTGTCGAGGTCTCTCATCTACAAAGATAATTTCACGTTAGCATAAACTTAAAAAAATAAAAACACAGGCATGTTAATTTAAGTGAAAAAAAGGATCCATGTCAGATTCAAGGTTGGCATCACTGAAATCAGGCATATGCTCGTCTTAATTTGATGATCATCCTGAACCCTTGTCATTTAGGGCACTTCACCGATGCAGATTTTTGCAAATACTTCATTCAAATCTTTAAAGGTTTTGCACGCCTTCATTTAGTTAGTTATTGAGGAAATTAGTTGACTATGGCCACCAGTGATGTCATCGGGGACCATTAATTGTTGCGTTAATCACAGCTCAATGAAATAAGGTAGCAGTTCCCTATAACACAAGGTATTGCCATAATTTCATGGAGCTGTAATTAAAAAATAAGGATTCAATGTCCCCGATGACATCACTGATGGCCACATTCAAAATGTCAATTTACCCTTCACAGCCAAACTAAATGAATGTGTGCAAAGAGTTTTTGGATGCGTGAGAGATTATGTGCAAACAGATTAAATCAGCATTGCTCTGGTGAAGTGCCCCTATAAAAGATTAAATCAGCATTGCTCTGTGGTGAAGTGCCCCTATATTAAACAGCAGCGCTCTGTGGTGAAGTGCCCCTATATTAAACAGCAGCTCTGTGGTGAAGTGCCCCTATATTAAATCATCAGCTCTGTGGTGAAGTGCCCCTATATTAAACAGCAGCTCTGTGGTGAAGGGCCCCTATATTAAACAGCAGCTCTGTGGTGAAGTGCCCCTATATTAAACAGCAGCTCTGTGGTGAAGGGCCCCTATATTAAACAGCAGCTCTGTGGTGAAGGGCCCCTATATTAAACAGCAGCTCTGTGGTGAAGGGCCCCTATATTAAACAGCAGCTCTGTGGTGAAGGGCCCCTATATTAAACAGCAGCTCTGTGTTGAAATGCCTATAAAACAGGGATACTCACCAGTCCAAACAGATTCTTTGGAGTCTTGCAGAAAGGCTTGGTGGCACATCTGTTCGGATACAGGTTTAACTTGTTAAATGGCACGTCTGAATTTCTTGAGCACAAAAGTACCGCATATTTCAAATAATGTGCTTTACTTCTAGCCCAAGACCCCAATTTTGACATATTAATCTAGTAACGTGGGCAACCGCCACAAGGCCTAATCGTGTTTAGTGTCCAGCCTGACAGAATAATGTTAAGCTCTTTAATGCTACTCAGAATCTGGTAAAGGGGTATCTTCAAAGGCTGATTAAGTAAGAGTTCGAGATATCACTAGCATTGAGCTCCAAGCAGGATAAACTGACAGAGTCCATGAATGAAGTCAACTAGACTGTATAAATGCAACAAGTGCACTGCAGATTTCATACTGTACATCTTAATAGATCATTAAAGTCTAAAGACACATGCGGTCAAAACCAGCTAGCAATGAATTAATACACACATGATATTAATATCATATACACACACTTCTTCTGAGGCGTCCCAGTTGTCCAAATAGGCCTAGTTAAGTTAGATGACGTTGGATCATCAATCTTTCGCCGTCGACTAAAGACGCACTTCAACCATTATCTGAATTTAAAAAAAACTGTCATGCACTTGTCCTAATAAACTAACCTAAACTGTAGCACTCAACACTTTGATGAACATTGTTACTCAGCTGATAGAGTTGTGCCCTTCCTGATGACTTGGCGTACAGAACTTGTAAGTCGCTTTGGATAAAAGAGTCTGCTAAATGACTCAATGTAAATGTTGGACAGCTAACATTAGCTAGGCAACCAAACCAGTCAACTGAAAAATATCAAGCACAATGTTATGAGCCATTTTGGCAGAATTACCTTCAAATAGGTGAATCTTCCCACGTTTAGCCATCATCTAAAGTAAAAACATGAGAAAAGCGGCGTTTAAATGTTAAGTAGTTGCAACTTAATGTCCACCTTGCTAGTAGCAACACGTGACAGTACGGTGCTAACTATACATGAAGGCCTGCAAAATGGCGAGTTTCTCCATAAATAATGTTGGTTGGACAAACAGTGTCCAACAGTCATTTAGAACAGGTCTGAAAATTCTCATCATTCCGAGCCACTGCAATGAGACTGTAATTTTAACTCTTTGGGTGCCAAAAACGTAATATCTCGTGTTTCACCGCCAATCGTTGGGTGCCAAAAACGTAATATAAATTTTTTAGATCCTTTGATATTTTTCCTTTGATCCCCGTTCTATATGGTCAGCCGGAGCCCTCTAGGTCTCCCTGGCTCATCTGCCTACGTTGGAATTGCAATGACGATCGAATATCACCAGGTGGCAGTATCGCCTACATTTTTTACTGGAATGGCTTGGTGGGGATACACCTTTTCCTTTTTTTTGTAAGGGCTCCTCCTCCGAGACAGAGTGACCGTCTCGAGATTTTGTTGCCTGAAGCCTATTTCCCGTATACACAAGGAATTATTCTTTTTGGAATACCTTCTGGCTAAGGTAAGGTATATTCCATGTCTATTTTACCAAACCTGAAACGCTTTTGTAACGATCACAGTGTCGTGTTTTACCGGCCATAAAACATGCTCGACAAACACGATGGCAGTTTCTAGTTGAAACGACCCCCCCCCCCCCCCCCCCCCCCCTTGATGATTTTGTGAAGGCACATATGTACATCATGGTATATACCTTTGATTTGAGAGTATTTGGGGTTTCAGGCGATCAACCAGAACGATCTATGGAAAAATACTGGATTATTTTGGAAAGGGGCAATGTTTAGCGTGTAACAAACTACAGTGTGTAGAAATGAACTGATTAGTCAGTAATGGACTATGAACAATGCCTGTCAAATGGGCCATACTATTGTCTCCATAGCTATAATACAGAGAACACGATGGGTCTGCAAACATCGCTAAAATGGTCAATAACGCTGGCGCCAGGCCGTACAGATGGGGAAAGTGTGTGGCACAAGAGTCAAGTCATCCGAAATTACCACAAGTCCTGAAAACAGTTAGTTATGGATTCCAACACTGCCGATCTATATGCAATGTGTAACTAGGCTCACTTCAACCATGTTGAATGCATAACACTACAACAATTTAACTGTACTGCAATTAGGGTTACACTTTAACAGCACTAGTTCTGAAAGTTAGCAAACAAGCTATGCACGATATAGAAGATGGAATCTCAGACAAATTACTTTCCAAACAAGAATCACAATTAAATTAGTTTGTAAATTCAAAGACATAACTTACCATGGAAGAGACAAACAACCACTGCTCTTCGGAAATGGAGAAAAATAAAAAATATATTATATAACCATTAGCCCAATCTACACATCTTGCACTAGGCCTCTTAATGCTTCAAGGAACAAGTCAACATTTTGGGAAATTAGCTTACGGTCTTCTCCAGAGACAGACAAGATAGATACCAGTTTCCTCTGTGCGACCATGTGCGACCAGTAGAAAGCCATCTGGCTGCATGTTAGCCTAGCACAATGTGGAAGCAGACATGACCGGTTAGCCTAGGCATTTGTCCAACCAACACCTCTCTCGTAGGCTAACCGGTCATATCCGCTTACATTCATTGTGCCAAGCTAGGGTAACATGCAGCCAGATGACCTTCTACTGGACGCACAGAGAGGAAACTGGCAACACAGGGGTCTAATGAATGTTAGCTTCAAACAATGGGTAAAACTTTAAAAGGATAACAAAAAGATAGAGGAAAACAGTCACAAGAAGAAAAAACAGCTCTACCACAGCTCTCCTCACACAACATACCCAAAAGGAAGAGAGAGACCTTAACACAAAGGGGACTATAACTATAAGGTGTTGGCAGTGGCGGACTGGCCATCGGGACGTTCGGGACGAATCCCGATGGGCCGGAACCAAAGTGGGCTGGTCAAAAAAAAAAAAAAAAAAAAAAAAAAAATTATAATATTTTCTTTTTTTTCCTTTTTTTTTTCCTTTTTTTTTTTTTTTGCCAGTGTGTGGGCCAGTGTGTGGGCCACTAATGTGGGCCGGTGTGTGGGCCAGTGTGTGGGCCAGTGCGTGGGCCAGTGTGTGAGTCGGTGTGTGGGCCACTAATGTGGGCCGGTGTGTGGGCCGCCTGTTCCTTAATGATAAGCAAGCAGTGCAAGAATGCGGAAGCATTCTACCGTAGTGGCGTGCGGTAATGCGCCTTTCATTTTCCGCCGCCCAGCGCCCAGGTGCGTGCACCGGCGGCGGCGTGCTCGCTCAGGTGCGTGCGTGCGCCGGCGTGCTCGCGCGAGGTGCCCGCGCATGCGCATGAGATCCCGCCTTGGTTCGACACGAGCGGAGCTCAATATATATAAGTCACCGCCCCTTATTCAGTATCGAGGAATAGCTCAATTGGCAACACTGCATGGCTGTGGATCCTACAGCTCGTTTGCTGGCGAGTTCGAATCCCATAAAATATATTTTTTTTAACGTGATTTTTTTTTTAACGTGTATTCTTTCGCCGGTTAAGGTTAGGCATGGTTAAGGTTAAGGTTAAGGTTAGGCATTGTTTCGGAGTTGGTTAAGGTTAGAACGGTTAAGTTTAGGCGCTGTTAAGGAGCTGGTTAAGGTTAGAGTTTGTCAAAGAGAATGGCAATATTCTTTCTATGGTTAAGGTTAGGCATGGTTAAGGTTAAGGTTAAGGTTAGGCATTGTTTCGGAGTTGGTTAAGGTTAGAACGGTTAAGTTTAGGCGCTGTTAAGGAGCTGGTTAAGGTTAGAGTTTGTCAAAGAGAATGGCAATAGACAGCCTATTTCCGCGCGACAGCTCCCAAAGCGGGCCTGAAAAGAAAGGCGCTTTACCGTAGTGGCGTGCGGTGACGAATGCTTCCGCATTTTTGCACTGCTTGCTTATCATTAAGGTAGACGCGTGTGGGCCAGTGTGTGGGCCAGTATGTGGGCCGGTGTGTGGGCCAGTGTGTGGGCCGGTGTGTGGGCCAGTGTGTGGGCCAGTGTGTTGGCCGGTGTGTGGGCCAGTATGTGGGCCGGTGTCTGGGCCGGTGTGTGGGCCAGTATGTGGGCCAGTATTTGGGCCGGTGTGTGGGCCGGTGTGTGGGCCGGTGTGTGGGCCAGTGTGTGTGACCGCGCCCCCGACCGCCAAGAACCTTGGTGTTGTCCTCGACGACCAGTTGAACTTTTCTGCTCACATTGCAGCGACAACCAGAACCTGCAGATTCCTCCTGAGCAAAGTCAGAAGGATATGCCCCTTCCTGACAAAAGAAGCCACCCAACTCCTCGTCCAATCAACAGTCATCTCCCGCCTCGACTACTGCAACGCACTGCTAGCTGGCCTCCCGGCCACTGCCACCAAGCCTCTTCAACTCATTCAAAACGCAGCGGCCCACCTGATCTCAAACCTACCGAAGTCGGCCCATGTCACCCCACTTCTTAGGGACCTGCACTGGCTCCCCATTGCTGCACGTATCCGCTTCAAGGACCTCGACCTAGCATACCGTGCGGCAAAGGGAACCGCTCCCGCCTACCTCCGGTCAATGGTCTCTAACTACACACCCTCAAGACCCCTACGCTTTGCATCTTCTGGCCGCCTCAGACCTACTCCTATCCAAGCTCCCGAAGGGTCATCAAAAAGAAGCCGCCTATTCTCAGTCCTTGCCCCACAATGGTGGAATTAACTACCCATCCCAGTTAGGACAGCCGAATCCCGTCCAATCTTTCGCCGTCGACTAAAGATTCACTTCTTCAACCATTATCTGAAATGATAATAAAAAAAGAAAGAAAGAAAGAAAATCTAACCCTGACTAACCTTACTGCCATGCACTTGTCCTAATAAACTAACCTACACTGTAACACGCAACACTTTGATAAACATTGTTACTCAGCTGATAGAGTTGTACCCTTCTTGCTGTCTTGTCGTACAGAACTTGTAAGTCGCTTTGGATAAAAGCGTCAGCTAAATGACTAAATGTAAATGTAAATGTAAATGTAAATGTGTGGGCCAGTGTGTGGGCCAGTGTGTAAAATACGGAATCGTCCCGTAATTGGAAACTAAAAGACGCGTTCCGTATTGAACTGATACGGACGCCCTTTGTCCCGTATTTTAAGGTTGCCAGTTTAATGAGAGAAATAAGCCAGCCGACCTACAAAAACAAGCAAAATTGTGTCCAAAAGTTGTGGAAAATAAACAGACTTGGCAACTCTGGTATGATAATTAGCGCTTTCACGTTGCTAAGAAGAGTTCTGTGCCGTTGTGCCAATCTTCCGTCAAAGAACCTGCAGATTCCTCCTGAGCAACGTCAGAAGGATATGCCCCTTCCTGACAAAAGAAGCCACCCAACTCCTCGTCCAGTGCGTTGCGTGATTTCTTTTCGAAGACGTTTTGAAAATGTCTACAGCAGACACTGTGACTCCACCGCCTCCTAAAAAGACAAAACGCCTCCAGAAATACAGACCTGAGTGGGAAGAGGCAAACCACTGGCTTGATAGCGTGCGTCAGTGGAGATGTTTACAAAGCAAACTGTAGAGTATGTAGGTGTTTTCTGTGGCGCATGGTGGACTGACTGACATCACACAGCATGCCTCAGGAGAACAATATTCCCGAAATATAAGAACGCAAAGGACCCAAGCACAGGTGTCACAGTTCTTCATAACTGAAACATCTCCTGAGATTGATTCAGTATGGGATATTACATCTTATTTATCTGGTTGTGTTTTTAACTAGATGTCAGTATTTCTATTTACCTGCCCTGGCAGCCAGGAGCCTACTGTGAGGTTTTGTCCGCTCCCCACCCACTCGCTCCGTTCCTTTAAGGTATTTTGTTAATTAATTGCATTCCCCGCCTCACGCTTCTTTTCTGTAAGATGCCGTGTTGATTGGTGCTCTCCCCACCACACGCTTCTGGAGCAATGATCAATTTCATCCCGCAGCTGTCACAGCTTGTCATTAGCGCCCCGTGGCTTTATATACCCTGATCTCCCTAATATCGATGTTGGATCGTTTTGAATATTCCCTGCATCTGCCTTTCTTTCCCGTCGCTGTCTGTTGCTCCCCAGGACTCTCGTGAAGTATCCCTGTTGGAGAACCTGATTCCCCGTACGAAGCTACGCCTCGTTCATCTGCCCGCTTTACGCGTTGCGTACTCTTCTTTGCACTTTATTTTTTATTAATCTTTTAATTTGGGTCACACAAGTTTCATTGTATTATTGTCCTCTTTCAGTAAAAGTGTTCCCAGGCTTTGTTTTTACAGCACTTTATATTCATACAGTATTATGCTCAAGTTGAGGCTATATTTCAGCCAATCTATTTAAACAATGTTAAATGCAAATAACGCACTTTAAACTTTAAGTATGACTAAATGCTTTCTTGACTATATATAGTAACTGTTCCAAAATGCATATATTTCTATGTATTTTAGGGGTTTGGGGGGCTAGCTCTTTTTAATATAAATGTCATATTGTTTTATTTAGATTTCATAGATTTCTATGCATTTCAGGAGTTTGGGGGGCTGGCTCCCCAAAATAATGAAATAACATAACCCTAAGCCTAACCCTAAAACCGAAATAAAGTAAAAAAAGAAAAATAGTGACAAAATCCACCCATTTTCGCCCAAAAAACGCCCCAAAACCGCAACAAAAAAATGTGCGCGCTACACGCACGCTCGATGATAGGTGTCCCTTATTTCTATTGGTCAAAGGTGGCAACCCTAGTGGGCCGGTGTGTGGGCCGGTGTGTGGGCTGGTGCATCTGAATGTCCCGGGCTGAATTTGTGTCCCAGTCCGCCACTGGGTGTTGGAATGCTTGATTGCTGATATGGAACAGGTGGTGGATGATGACTGAAACCAGGAGTACATCTGCGAAAAAGGAGAAGTAGAAACAGAAGAGGGAGACAAAAACAACAAGACAAAAACAGAACCAAATAAGATATGGCTACATACATACAGCATTATATAAACCCCATATGTAACACTTATGAAGGGTGCCATGATTGAAAAAAAAGGTTGAGAAACGCTAGATATGGTGTGGCTCTTTGTGGTACCACAGTCATTTTTGTGGCTCTTATATGGTCTCTGACTGGTTGGCCACCTTGCTCTAGGCAAAATATGACAACATGGTAGGCCTACTGCTTTTTGTTTACAGTTTTTGTTTTCGTGTGATGTGTGGGTTGGATTTCAGTGGGTATAGGGGAGGAGTTGTTACTGCTGGCCACACCTCAGGTTCTTTTTTATTTGATTTGATATTTTTTATTTTCGTGTCTTACATACAGATGTATGCCCAGCCCATATGGGCTTACAAGACACATAACAATACGTATATAATAATATACTTTACCAATTACTTAACAAATGACATATAGACCAAGATGGCCATAAGAAAATACAAGAAAATACAATAAAACGTAATATAACACAAGCTGTACTCAATGTAAATAAACAGAAAAACAAGATGAATTCAAATACAATTATATGGGATACAGTGTGTTTTGTCTCAAGTGCCATGCCTTCTCCAAAAATATTGATATTGATATTCATCCTCCACCACTCCCAGATCACACAGAACACACAACCGCTCCTCCTCAGGTTTACCCTGGAATCTACCCACTTCCACAGCCAATGGCAGGGTGCCAGACCTCAAACTGGGCACACAGAGACCTCCGTCTTCTCTTTAAGTTTAACATTACATAAGGTTCAGTAAAATACATTTTTTTAATTGCGACATATTTTCTAAGTTTAGGTTTTTTCCAAATCTCCACCTTCCACTTATCCTGATGGATTGTTGATAATTTTGTTTTAATTATGTGAACCTTACACTGCAGATTGTTCATAAAAATCATACTCAAGTCAGTAGAAGAAAAAATCATGGACATCTCTCTTGACCAGGGATGACTGTGTGCTCTGTCCCAATTAAAAATCTTTTTTGTCACCCTGCCATTTGGCAGCTGGACCAGGCGGTTCCATAACCTAACCATTTCACCTTTTTGCTTGACCAAGCAAGAGTCCCCTTCTATAGCCCCTTTTGGTGTGTATTTATGGACTCCTAAAAAGTATCTTATGGCCCGGTTCTGGATCGCATTACATTCAGGTGCATCATCAAAACCCCATACTCCAGCAGCATAAAATAAAACAGAACCCAGTACCCACCATTGAATCAAATAATTGTGTAAATGTTGAAAACCCAAGGTCAGTGCACACTTTCATTTTACTCAACACACCCCCTAGCGCCCTTCCTGCTGACTCAGACATTATTTTCCTTCCTTCTATGAAGCTCATGTACTCATTAAAGGTGAAACCAAGATATTTATAAGAATGTGTGTAAATCAGGGGCGTTGGTCCAAATTGAAACTTATGGCTACTCTGCTGTTCATGTTTTGTTCATAGTGTACTCATGAATGCATTATGTGGAGGGCTCCATCTAGTTGACATTCAGCTGCACAGATGGCTACCGAAAATAGCTATAGCCTACTCAATATGAAGGAAGATTATGTATTCCACGCTGTGCCAATGGGATGACTCCTAAAGAGGGTGTAGTAATACTGTGGTAAATATTGCCTTGGAATTTCATAATTAATATGTGTGAATAAATTGGAGAACCATAAATATAAAGCCAGATGTACCTTTCAATAGCAGAGTGGACTCAGTGGCTAAACAGTCTCAACTGTCAGTTGAGACAGCTGCATCAGATAACAGCTGCAACAGTTATTTCAACCCCCACTCAAGCGATGACTAAATTAGAGAACAAACGACACCTTCTCGAACTGACTGTATGTAAATGCTGATCAGAGAGAGCTGGGTTGACCACAGGGCAGACCAGTTTAGACTTGTTGAAGCATGGACACTAACTCACAGACAAAGTAATCTATTAATCAACTGTTTAGTATCAAAAGGTCTCATATGATGTCTGGTATCAGTCTTAGAAAGCACTGACTGTACTTGGATGATATTAGACATCTATAGCCATACCAAAGGGTTAAAGCGATCATGTCACACCCCCCCTTGTGAGACAAGCCAGGTCCCTTCATCTCAGCAAAAGATCACACGGACGTGGGCCACCGATGGGCCCCTTCTGTCTGTCCCATCACGTCCCCACAACCCCAAGGGGGGGGGGCTGCCAGCGCCCACAAGGACACCCCCCACAAGAGATCAACCCCCACAAGAAGACGCTAGGATTGGACCAGCCATATGTATTATTGGCTAGAAATGATAGGATATAAGGCCCTACATAGGGTTATTCAGGAGCTCTCAGGCCGGAACCACCAAAAGGGGGTCTGGGGGCTCCCCCACCGCTTCGAAACCACCCAGAAACAACTGTGAGCTGATTGCATTTTACGTGAGTAAAATCATGGGAAACACCAAATGGTTGTTTATAGATTAGAGTAATGTTGTACAGATCCCTGATCTGTAAACCAGATTTACTCATGTATAATGTGTACAGTAAACCATGTATGTTCAAATTATGTTAACCAAGTGACTGTTTGATGTGCAGTATTTAGGTTTGAGATGCAAACCTGATTGTGATATTTCTGTACAACAGACAGCTGTTAAATATTCTCTGATCATCTGTTGTATGTAGAAGTCAACCTTCTATTCACCTTGGACTCCTGGCTCTGATCAAATAAATCAGTTGAGTTGAACTACAATTCTGGTTTGTCTGGCGTACACGTTTTATTCTTCATCTGCATTAAGCCAGATGTGGAGACCAACCATTCTATCAAGTATGAATCTTTCCTCCTCCGTCCAGATAATCAATCTCATTGTATTGTACTACAATAACCTCAAATTATTGTATAAAGTCTGTGGGAATTTACTACAGAAATGGTGCCGTGCTGCCCTACCCTTCGTGTCTCCCCCTGGAAAGGTGCGGTAGGGTCTTGTAATATGTATCATATCTGGATCTTGCTGTGTGTTGGGGACACGGGGCGAAGAGCTGGGGTGTTGCTGCGTTTGAAGTGATTAACGATGGGCTTGTTGTCTGAATGGATGAGGGAGAGGAGCAGGATGGAGGTTGGTTGTGTACGCCACTGTTTGGGGCCCGCGGTGAATATGGCGTCTGCATGCAGGGTTGGGGGTTGCGGTGTCTTAGCTTGTGTGTCCGGAGGTATGACGATCGCGCTTGTTGTGCAGTGAACATGCAAACGTAGGCTTTTTGTGTTTGTGTGTTCATTCAGACACAGGAGGCCGGTCTCGGCCCAGCGGGCCACGGGGGTTAGTTAACTCGTATGGAATGTACTTTATGAACTATACGGGGGAGTTGCACCAAGAAGGGTGGTGGCGCACAGACTATCTGGTCATGTTGTAAAGGAAGATAGCGTCGCATGACGGCAGGTAAAAGGCTTTTCTTGCTAGGAAGCACGGTTATTCTGTTGTGTACGACAGGGGCGCGTTCTGAGTATGTAATTGCCCTAAAATTATTCTCAGGAAGAGGGCGCAGGTAAGACGAGGAGATTTGACTGTTCTGAAATGGAAGGGGAGCTGGGTCCAAGGTGCATTATGTCCCTGCTTTTAGTCGCAGATACGCGGGACGGGGACCGTGAGTGAGTGGACAGTGTGGGCATAAATGCGTCGGGCTCGATGTAAGTGAGCTCTGTTACTATTTCAGAACATGCAAGTCAAGTATGGTGAAAGGTTGTTTGGCCCTGGCATGATCAGCGCAGGGGTCTGTGCGATTGCAGGATTAAAACGTAGTAATTGATGGAAATGTAGGGTGCCGGCGTGTTCAGGGTGCGTAGTATGTTCTATGGTAGGATTATAGCACAAATTAAATGTAGATATATTTGCCGTCCTTAGGCATAGTATCCTTTTTAAGCTTGAGCGAAACCGGCCTGTTGATTAATTACGTTCGCTGTGATACAAAAACGATTCGGTCGAACTGACTGATAAGTACTTAATGAACTTATGATATTTTAATGACCAACGGACATATTATGTTTGAGGCGAGTCCCTGCTGTTGGTTGGGGCTAGCTGGCTAGCTCTGTGGAAAAGTCCGCGGTGAAGCTGGGGACGTTACGATGGCGTTATGAGAGAATTGATTAAACACTGTGGCGGCGATTACAAGTAAGAGGCGGTTGAGACGCAGGGTGGCAAAATTGTGGCCGTTTTGAGGGGTATTATTAATGCGGTAACGTGGTAAATGATATTAAGGATTCGCTGCTTGGTGACGTCATGGTGTTGTGGAGAGTATGTAACGTTCGCGGTGCTATGGAGTGAGGCGGAGAAGGTAGGAGAAAGGGTTCGTGTTGAACTATGTGTGCGGCGTTGGTTGGTGTAAATGTTTTAAAAATTATTTTCTATTAGAGTGGTTGGCTATTTGAAGCTTGTGTGAATTGTTTATGCTTTGGATGGTACTGAGCGAATTGCGTGGATGAACGGATCTTGAAAGGCACGGCTCCCGTGAGGGCCTTGAACGTCGCATTAGAGCTGGCTAAAGCTAGTTAGCTTGCATGCCGTTGTTTTTTGGCGTTTGGGGGGCGGCATATGTTACGTTTCGAGTTTTGAGAAAGATGTTGGGGAAGGGGTAAAGAAACGTGATAAATGTCGTGGCAGATTATGAATATCGTGGCAGGTTATTATGATTGTCGTGGCAGACCTTGGTTGTCATAGCAACGTTATAACAGCCGCATCGGTTGCCACTGCGCATGCGCGGTACAACGTGGATGGGGTCTCGTGCATTCGGAATAGTTCGCTCAGGGGATAGAAACGGGTAAGAGAATATTCTGCATTTTGTAATATGGCGGTGTTTGTATATTGTGCATTGTATTTTTGTGTAAGCAGGGGAAGAGGTGTAACATGTATAGGGATTGATTAGAAATATGTACAGCTCAATACACACAATTGTTGAGGGGATGCAGACCAGAGGAAGACTTTTGTCTTGTTTACATCAGGGTCCCCCAGTTTCAATTCATCAGATAGTCAGTCAGTACTGCTACAACTACATACCAGATTTGCAAATTCAGTCACCCGTGTTAAAATTGAGAGTGGCTATGGGCTGAATTTGGAAAATGGCTCTACACTAGAGTTACATGTTGCTTGCAGTAAAATCAATTTAGGACTAACCACTATAAATGTTATGCTGAGATGACACATGCTTACATGTAAAATGTTCTATAGTTGATAGCGTATTTCCAGTTTTTTAATTTGTGTAACGTGTACAATGGTAAGCTTGAGGATAATAATGTTGTGTTTTATGTAGCTTGAATTAAGATGCTTGTATAGAATGCATGGATGTTGAAATGTCAGATGTTGATACTTGATATAGCTTTAATGACACCATTGATTTAAATAGGATAATGTTTATATTAGTTGCTAAATGTTTTATAGTGAAATTTGATACAAGCCCGGTTGTGGAGCAGGATAATTTACTGATGCTTGTTATGCCTTGCACTATATAGTATTGTATATTAGTACACTGCACAGTATTGTATATTGTATGGTAACTACGTTTGGTTTATATGCTATTTTGATGACTGTATGATGGTGTACTACGTTTAGACTCTAGGGGACAGCTGCCCCTGGGGAATGAAATGTGTGAGTGTTACCCTTTTTGGTGTTTACAGGAGGGCCCGAGGGGGGTCGTGCATACAGCGGTTGTTTACAATGGCTGTTTGTTCTTTTATGACAGGATGGAGTGAGATTAGATGCAGCAGGAGAGGGTCAGAGGTGAAGATGAAGGAGACAGTTGTAGAGTGAGAGAACAGTTGGCAGTTATTTTTATGACGAGGGAAATGTTGAGACAGGAAGAGCGCTAATACAGAACACAGCTGGGTGAGTGAGTGAGGCAATCAGGGAGGTAGTCGTTCAATGGGATTATGACTTTTGGAGGGCTAGCTTTTTGGTTAGGGGGAATAGCGGTAGACTCTCAGGGTACTAGGACTGCTTTGAGGTTCTGTCGTTGAGGGAGAGTTCCTAGACTCTCTCTGGCAGTAGGTAGGAGTGTAGAAATTAAGTGTGAATTGTATTAGCCAGGGATGAGTGTAGCCGGATGAGAGAGTAGAAGAGATGAGCGCAGGGGAACTAACCCATTGTCGGTCTGTGGTTGATTAACGAGTGTATGAGAGAGATATATGTTTATAATATGAATGATTACTGGAGCTCGTAATTTTGGTTGAGCTGGTACAGATGGTATTTTTTATTTAAATTTAATTTTTGTATGTATGTGTGAGATTGAGATGTCCTTTAGTGAATGATTGAGCGGGGGATGGGGGCAAGGAGGCTTTGTCTACCCATTCACACACAGGCACACACACACACACCCATTCACATTCACACACACACACACACACACACACACACAGACACGCACACACACACACACACGCACACACACAGACACACACACACACACACAGACACACACAGACACACATTCACACAATTTGGTCACACATGCATGCACACACGCAACTTAGCTTTCACTTAAGGTGAGACTAGTCTTAAAAATAACAAAATGTGTTTAGGTAAGGAGTGTATCGAACCACTTGGGTTATACCATTATCATTTGTTTCATATCATTTGTTTTACTGCATTTGATTTGATTTCTGTTGAATGTTTTGTAGGGATGAGGTATTGAATTTAAATTTTTGGATTTCTTTTCTATTTTTATCTATGATTGTGTGGCCTGAATGGGTGTGAATGGAGCCTGTAGAGGGTGACTGTGCTGGCTTGAAAGGTTTTAAATTTCTTTTCTTTTCTTTTTTAATAACCATTGAGGTGGTCTACATGTGACATCTGTTGGAATGTTTTTTTGATTATTTGCGTTTTGTTTGTTGTTTCTCTATGATCTGGGGAGAGGACGGTTGGAGCGTGAGATACATTGGATCAGATCAATGGCAGTTAAGTGGTCCCATTACGTTTTGCATAATGATTAACCATTTGGCGTCTCTTGAGAAATATTTGACATATTGTATAAGGAAAATTTGTTCTGTGTTTTTGTTCCCTTGCAGTTCAGTCGGAGAGGGAGGATGGACCATCACAAGTGGGGGGATCATGGGGAAAATGTGTAGGAATACATTTCATTAGATTATGACACGATGGTGTGACCCGTTCAGTCAGTTCCTGTGGGAGATTGTTGGATTATGAAGAGAGGTCGCTTGGGACTCTACCCCTCCTTCAATATAAGCCCCGAATACAAAGGCCGGAGGTTGAGACATACTTCCAGACTGACGGAGTCGTTTGTCTGTAGATCCATGGAAATACAGTCATGGGACAGAATATGACGAGGTCCAGGCCTAAAAACAGTGGCTTCAGCTGAGGCTGGCCGACATGGGGTGGAGGGGGGGGGCGAAAACGGTCGGAGACTGTGCAA
Source organism: Notolepis coatsorum (assembly GCF_963971535.1). Taxonomy (NCBI): domain Eukaryota; kingdom Metazoa; phylum Chordata; class Actinopteri; order Aulopiformes; family Paralepididae; genus Notolepis; species Notolepis coatsorum. The sequence goes on along the minus strand of NC_140171.1, from coordinate 70,762,296 downwards.
CCAAAGCGTTGAACAAGGGCCTCTGTGTGATTGATTGGTGTGTTGGACGGGAAGTGACTGAACGGTAACAACTGGTATAGATTATGACACAACGCAAGAGTACTAAACTAAACACATACACATAGGTAGAGTAAAAAGTAAGGTGTAGGTTATGGCCGATATGGTGAAATTTTTTTTCCCTTGCGTGATGCTCCTCCCTCCCTGTCCGTCTGTGCGCGGAGGTGGTAATGTTTATGTCCATAGGGATGTTCATAAAAGGGGGGAGAGGTGAGAAGACCAACTGAGTTGATTGTGCAAAATGTGATTGGGCTGACTTGGAAAAAGAATTAACAGGAGAGGAGAAGCAAAATGTATGAAAGAATGAAGAATAATCTCTGTGTCTCCACAGATCATGTCAACGGATACCATAATTTAAAAAAAATTGTGTTTTACTTTAATGTGTAATGTTTAGATTACATTGTTTTAATTGTTTTCAACAAATAAGCCTCTGGCTGTGAGCCCAGAGGAACAAAGCCTGATGATAGTAGGTGGTAAACACTGTTTCATTAAGGCGCAGAATAGGTTAATTGGGGAGCTGGATGAATGGGTCACCAGGATTCCCCGGGAGGGGGCCATAGTCAGGGGAATGTGGGGGAGAAAAGAAGAAGACAAGAAAAAACTCATTGATGATATGTACCAAAGAATAATGGAAAAAGAAATGTGAGAAAAAAGAAAAAATTGAGAAATTTGAAAAAAAATGATTTTTATTATTATATTGTATGGTTAGTATGTATAGAAAATCAAGTCAATATACAGTATGTGACAATGAGAATTGTCAAAGTGGGGAAATGTGGTAAATATTGCCTTGGAATTTCATAATTAATATGTGTGAATAAATTGGAGAACCATAAATATAAAGCCAGATGTACCTTTCAATAGCAGAGTGGACTCAGTGGCTAAACAGTCTCAACTGTCAGTTGAGACAGCTGCATCAGATAACAGCTGCAACAGTTATTTCAACCCCCACTCAAGCGATGACTAAATTAGAGAACAAACGACACCTTCTCGAACTGACTGTATGTAAATGCTGATCAGAGAGAGCTGGGTTGACCACAGGGCAGACCAGTTTAGACTTGTTGAAGCATGGACACTAACTCACAGACAAAGTAATCTATTAATCAACTGTTTAGTATCAAAAGGTCTCATATGATGTCTGGTATCAGTCTTAGAAAGCACTGACTGTACTTGGATGATATTAGACATCTATAGCCATACCAAAGGGTTAAAGCGATCATGTCACACCCCCCCTTGTGAGACAAGCCAGGTCCCTTCATCTCAGCAAAAGATCACACGGACGTGGGCCACCGATGGGCCCCTTCTGTCTGTCCCATCACGTCCCCACAACCCCAAGGGGGGGGGGCTGCCAGCGCCCACAAGGACACCCCCCACAAGAGATCAACCCCCACAAGAAGACGCTAGGATTGGACCAGCCATATGTATTATTGGCTAGAAATGATAGGATATAAGGCCCTACATAGGGTTATTCAGGAGCTCTCAGGCCGGACCCAACTAGAGGGGTCTGGGGGCTCCCCCACCGCTGAACCACCCAGAAACCACCGTGAGCTGATGCATTTTACGTGAGTAAAATCATGGGAAACACCAAATGGTTGTTTATAGATTAGAGTAATGTTGTACAGATCCCTGATCTGTAAACCAGATTTACTCATGTATAATGTGTACAGTAAACCATGTATGTTCAAATTATGTTAACCAGGTGACTGTTTGATGTGCAGTATTGAGGTTTGAGATGCAAACCTGATTGTGATATTTCTGTACAACAGACAGCTGTTAAGGTTATCTGATCATCTTTTGTATGTAGAAGTCAACCTTCTATTCACCTTGGACTCCTGGCTCTGATCAAATAAATCAGCTGAGTTGAACTACAATTCTGGTTTGTCTGGCGTACACGTTTTATTCTTCATCTGCATTAAGCCAGATGAGGAGACCAACCATTCTATCAAGTATGAATCTTTCCTCCTCCTTCCAGATAATCAATCTCATTGTATTGTACTACAATAACCTCAAATTATTGTAGGAAGTCTGTGGGAATTTACTACAATACTTTCCTACCATTTATTACGTTTCTGGGGGGGGGGCAATTATGTAAGGGATAATGTATAGCTACGAGGTCATTGTCGCAAAATAATTGACCGACACGGAGTTTAGAACACCGAGGCGCCTCGCCGAGGTGTTCTTTAAACGTAGTGAAGGTCAATTATTTTGCGACAATGACAGAGTATAGGCTATACAGTATCCCGCTTATTACATGGCTAACTTTGTTATGTACTAGAGGCCTGATCACTACTGTGTTACCGGGCATGCAGGTGAGGGCTGCCAATTAGCCAATTAGTGCTGATTGGTTACCTGCTGGGAGCTTTAAAGGGGAGATGAAGCAGTGAACAATGTGATCCTAGTTTGTTTGTTGTGTACCTTGTGTAAGACAGGGTTCTATAATCAAATGTGAAATCTATCTTATTTGTCTGAAAAATCAAATATAATATCCCTGTTTTCAACATGGGCGCCGCCATTTTGTTGCTGACGTCATGGGGCTGGTTTGGTGTATACACTGCTGGTTAGCTGCCTATAGTGAATGGGTCAGTCAGTAAATAAAATGTTGCCTACAAAACAACGGGACCGCGGTGGTTCTGTTTGTATTGCTCCTGGCTGTTCAAACTAATTTTACCATGTGAGAGAGAGGAAAGTTGGTTAATTTCCACAAACTACCAGTGAAAAAAACAGTGTTGTTGGCACGTTGGCTCAGGCTGGCTGCACTCAGGCGGCGCAACCAGCCTGTTGGACAGGGAAGGAGGATCTGCAGCGAACACTTCATTGCCTCGGATTATGTTGTTGGGGTGGGATGTTTGTCCAGAAGACCACTAATCAGCTGAAGCCGGACGCGGTTCCCTCAGTCTTCGACAGACAGACCGGCCCAGGCAGTTCAGCGTCGCGGAGCATTCAGCCTGCTGGCTACCTAGATCCACTTCAACCAGCGTCGCGGAGCATTCAGCCTGCTGGCTACCTAGATCCACTTCAACCAGCGTCGCGGAGCATTCAGCCTGCTGGCTACCTAGCTCCACTTCAACCAGCCGAGCGTCGGGAGCTCCAGCAGCTTGTCGATGTGCTAATAGCCTGGAGCCAGCTACCGTTAGCTTGCCGAGGCTATTAGCACACCGACAAGCTGCTGGAGCTAGCTACCGTTAGCTTGCCGAGGCTATTGGCACACCGACAAGCTGCGTAGCCAGCTACCGTTAGCTTGCCGAGGCTATTAGCACACCGACAAGCTGTGTAGCCAGCTACCGTTAGCTTGCCGAGGCTATTAGCACACCGACAAGCTGTGTAGCCAGCTACCGTTAGCTTGCCGAGGCTATTAGCACGCCGACAAGATGTGTAGCCATCTACCGTTAGCTTGCCGAGGCTATTAGCACACCGACAAGCTGTGTAGCCAGCTACCGTTAGCTTGCCGAGGCTATTAGCACACCGACAAGCTGTGTAGCCAGCAGGCTGAATGCTCCGCGACGCTGGTTGAAGTGGATCTAGGTAGCCAGCAGGCTGAATGCTCCGCGACGCTGGTTGAAGTGGATCTAGGTAGCCAGCAGGCTGAATGCTCTGCGACGCTGAACTGCCTGGGCCGGTCTGTCTGTCGAAGACCGAGGGAACCGCGTCCGGCTTCAGCTGATTAGTGGTCTTCTGGACAAACATCCCACCCCAACAACATAATCCGAGGCAATGAAGTGTTCGCTGCAGATCCTCCTTCCCTGTCCAACAGGCTGGTCGCGCCGCCTGAGTGCAGCCAGCCTGAGCCAACGTGCCAACAACACTGTTTTTTTCACTGGTAGTTTGTGGAAATTAACCAACTTTCCTCTCTCTCACATGGTAAAATTAGTTTGAACAGCCAGGAGCAATACAAACAGAACCACTGCGGTCCCGTTGTTTTGTAGGCAACATTTTATTTACTGACTGACCCATTCACTATAGGCAGCTAACCAGCAGTGTATACACCAACCAGCCCCATGACGTCAGCAACAAAATGCCCATAATGATAAATGCTTCAAAAATGCACATAACAAATCGTTTTTTCTTAGAAACTGCTTATTTTTATAACGTGATTTTTTTCTGTGGCTTATCTAAATACTAATGTGATGCTATGAATATGTATTTATCGCTATGCTTCATCTCTACTTTAAAGGCAGACCTAGTAACACACATGCAGTGTCTGTGCTTGGAGAAAGAGCTGTTAGGTTCTTCAGTCCTTGTCCGTTGGGTTTGCACTAGTACCTTAGTTTACATTTACCTTAATAGTTCCTTGAGTTAGTAGCACTTTGAGTTAGAGCACAGGGTTTTGGTGTTGGTTTGCACATAGGTTGCGTGCCCCTGAGCCAGGGTCGTAACAGTTGGGCGCTCGTCCGGGATCTTTTACCCCTAGAACTTTGTTTGGTTTTTTTTTTTTTTGGTGTTACACGGGGTGTCATGGTATTATGGTTTGGGTGGTGTTCGTTACATATGGTGTAACGTGGGGGTTCGAGCCATTTCGTCAAACAGGTGAGTATGCCGTATTTGTTTGTAATTTGATGTGACTACTTCTTATGCTGTTAAAATATATAGTTTAGTGGGCACCACATGTAGATAGGGACATTATTTTCTGGTTGTTGGTTAGCGTCCTGTGCACCACGTACTCCTGGGGCGGTCAATGAAATGATTGGTATATGATCTTTGACTGGTAGCAGGTGTGGTTGAAGAAAGTTAGGTCTACAGGGCATTAGTTTAAGGGTAGGTAGATTAGGGCGGCCAGAAAACACAGGTAGTGTGGTAGGGCTTGACTTAGTGTTTCTTAGGGTAGACATGTGGTGGGCCGGTTTTTTCTGCAGTTTAGACGTAGAAGCATATCAGGTTAGAAGGCGGACCTGTTTGGAATTGTTTGTTGGATTTATTTTGTTTTTTTGAGTGTTTGGTGAGCATACCTGGTAGCACCTAACACCCTGCGTGTATGACACATCTATTTGGGGTGGGTGTGTTTTATTTTTATGTTTTTTTTGCCGTAGCACACATTTCCACTGCGTCCCTTTATGGTTATTATTAGTGGCTTTGGCATTCTTTATGGTTCTTCAGTGGTTCGTCGTGGTTCTTTAGTCGTTCTTCAGTGGTTCTTTAGTGTTTCTTTAGTGGCTCTTTAGGTAGGTTGTGTGTGTGCTAGGGTGCTTTTGGCAGCTTTTGTGACTCTAAAGTGAACAGGTTGTGGCGCTGGTGCAGGAAAGATGGCTTCCGTTAGGGATTTTGTTGATCTCCCTTCACATGACATGTTGGAGAGGTTTTCCAAAGAACAGCTTCTGGAGCTTGCTGTACACTACAAGGTGGAGCTTTCTCCCAGTGAGAAACGGTTGAAGCCAACTGCCTTGAGTGCTTTAAGGGTGTTACTCATTAGAGAGCAGGTGCTTGTGGCGAGGGTGGAGGAGCCTCCTTTGTCTGACGTGTCTCCGCTATTATCTGGTGCAGAGGGTGAGTGGAGGATTAGGGAGTTGGAGTTTAAGGAAAGGCAGCTAGAGCGGGAGCGTGAGGAGAGGAGAGGGGAGCGTGAGGAGAGGAGAGAGGAGCGTGAGCTTAAGGAGAGAGAGCACGAGCGTGCGCAGAAGGAGCGTGAGCATGAGCGTGAGCTTAAGGAGAGTGTTACGACCCCTGTGTGTCTAAGGGTAAAGGGCTGTAACATAACAGTTGGTTGACAGAAAAGATGGACCAGGTTTGTAAACAACAATGATATTTATTGAATAGAGGCAAAGGAAGCACATGTAGCTCAGGGGTGAGCCCAGGCCAAAACAACAAACAAACACCACTATACTCCAAATAAACACAATCTAATCTATGGTAAAAGAGATTACATTACCTAAACTACTCTTACCTAACCAAAACAGGAGAAAACAATGTCCAAAGGAAATGGCAGCTCACCCCATCTGTGCTTCCTGAGAAAGAGAGAAAAACACATTAATTATACAGAAACAAAAGCAGAATATATACAGAAACAAACTATAACTAACAATGCTCTCTCTGTGGCCATACACACACAAGGAAATTACTACTAAGCACCAAAGGCCAATAAACGAAATGCAATACTGTCAAAGTTACAGGTTTACCAAAATCACAACAGGCCTAGCCTCATGCCAGAGAGAGAGAAAGACTGAAGTGAGAAGCCATGTTTTAACAGGTGTGGGGTGATCCATGATTGGGTGGTGTGGATTGAGTGTTGGAGTCTGGAAAGCCATCCACCAATCGGTGCTGTATTGCAATAATGGAAGAATTGGCCTGGCAGGGACCAATGGTGAAGGGAACAATTTTATTTTTATTTTTATTTAACCTTTATTTAACCAGGAAGTCCCATTGAGATACAAGATCTCTTTTGCAAGGGAGACCTGGCCAAGATGACAGCAATAACACCCGAAAACATCAGACAGCAATAAAATGTGCGGTACATCACACAAGAACATAATAAAAGTGCATGTACACAATACACAATACATCACACGTAAACATAAAAACACAAAACAGAACAGTCTACATAACAGTAAAAGTGTACGACAGTAAAATACAGGGCAATACAAAAAAAAAAGTTTTGCAGCTGGGACCCGACTAGAGAAAGCAGCGACACTCTTCCTGTAGGAAGTTATGTAATACAGACCTAAACTCGCAGAGGGAGACCAGGGTATCTAAGTGGATATGGTCCTGTAGCCCATTCCATGCCGAAGGTGCGAAGCTTGAAAAAGCCGTTCTTCCTAATTCAGTGTTTATTCTCGGTTTTTTTAAAAGTAGCCATCTTGTGGACCTGGTATGGTAGCTGCTAGAGGCAAAGCTAATTAGGTTGGAAAGATATAGGGGAAGCTTCCCTATGATTGCCTTATATATAAAAACAAACATGTGGGATTTCCTCCGTACGTACAGAGAGGTCCATCCTACCATTTGGTAAAGCACACAATGGTGAGTAAGCCCTTTGGCACTAGTGATGAAGCGCAGAGAAGCATGATACACACTGTCTAGCTTTTTTAGCATTGAAGAGGCAGCATGCATATATATTATGTCACCATAGTCAATTACAGACAGGAATGTGGCTTGAACAAGTTTCTTTCTGGCCTCAAAAGAAAAGCATTGTTTGTTGCGAAAGAAAAAACCAAGTTTTAGTTTAAGTTTCTTTGTGAGGTTTCCAATATGCACTTTAAAAGATAGCTTTTCATCCAGCCATAGCCCAAGATACTTGTAGGATGAAACATTTTCTATGGTTGCTCCCTTTAGCGTAACGATATGAACATGATTCACTGGCTGTGAGCGAGCCCTTGTGAACATCATGGATTTAGTTTTCTTTGCATTTAAAACTAGTTTAAGATCAAAAAGGGAGGTTTGAAAACAATTAAACGCAGTCTGGAGGTTCTCAATCATGTTTGACATCTAACACCAACTAAACATGTTTTTTTTTTCTTTTTCTAACAACGAGATAACATCCCCGAGATAACATGTACTCCAAAACAAAGAGCTATGAAAAACTAGCAGTCGGTACAACCACACGGGTCAACAATGACAGAACGAGTTGACAGCAACAGACAACGAGTCGACAGCAAAATAGAACAAGTCGACAGCACGAGAGATTTAACTCCGAGATAGAGCATCCGCCAACACATTCTCAGACCCCTTCTTATGCTTTATGCTGAGGTTATAATTTTGCACTATGAGCGCCCAACGCATGAGGCGCTGATTGTGGTTGTACATCCGCGACAGAAAAACCAATGGGTTGTGGTCGGTGTATACTACCATTGGTAATACGCTCAAACCGACATACACCTCAAAATGTTGCAACGCATACAACATAGCCAAAGTCTCCTTTTCAATAGTGGAATAGTTTAGTTGATGTTTGTTAAATTTCCGGGAGAAATAACAAACCGGGTGACTGACACCATCGTGATCTTCCTGTAATAACACCCCTCCAGCTCCCACCCCGCCGGCATCCACCTCCAGCTGGAACGGCAGGGAGAAATCTGGAGCAGAGAGAACAGGGGAACTGCATAAGAGAGCTTTAACACCATCAAATGCATTTTGACAATCAGCTGTCCAAATGAATGGTTTGGACGGGCTACACAGGCTAGTGAGAGAAGTGACGACAGAAGAAAAGTTCCGGCAAAAACCACGGTAATACCCAGCCATCCCAAGGAATCTACGCAATTCCCGCCTAGTAGTAGGCACCGGAAAAGTTGTGATTGCAGATATTTTTGCATCCACCGGACGCACTTGGCCTTGTCCTACCTGCTTACCAAGATAGGTAACCGTAGCCTTGCCGAACTCACACTTGGCAAGGTTAAGGGCCAGGGAGGCTCCAGCCAAGCGGTCAAAGACAGTTTGCAAGGTTGTCATGTGGTCACGCCAGTTGGTCGAATAGACAACCAGGTCATCGAGATAGGCATTACAATTTGGAACACCAGCCAGGACTAGGGTCACCAGTCGCTGGAAAGTGGCCGGGGCATTACGCATTCCAAAAGGCATTACAGTATATTGCAAAAAATTGTCAGGAGTAACAAACGCCGAGATTTCCGAGGCACGGGGGGTCAAAGGGACCTGCCAGTAACCCTTTAACAAATCTAGTTTGCTAACATAGGTGGCAGATCCAAGGTTGTCAATACAATCTTCCATGCGGGGCAGTGGGAAGGAATCAGGCACGGTGACAGCATTTACCTTTCGGAAATCAGTACAAAATCTAGGAGTTCCATCCGATTTGGGAGCTAACAAGCAAGGTGAACTCCAGGGACTGCAACTTGGCTTGGCTAAACCATGTTTTAACAAATAGTCAACCTCCTGTTGCATCATGGCCCTCTTGGTGATGTTAACACGGTATGCATGTTGCTTGATAGGCACAGCATTGTTAACTTTAATATCATGGGCCAATACAGAAGTACAGGAGGGAACATCACCAAACAGAGCCATGTAGGCCTGAATCAAATTTGTGATGTCCTCTCGCTGCTCCTCAGGTAAGTGTGCTAAGTGAGTGGGCAGGTTCAATAACATCTCAGTGTTGGACAATCTAGCACCCTGATGGGCTGCATTGCGCAACTCCAAGCCATCTACATCCTCACCACCAACGTCAGGAAAGTCCGGAACTATTGGAGTTGAGGCAACAGCAGAGACGGCCAGTCCGGCTGTCTGGTCTGAGGTCTTCACCTGCACACTATCTCTGGAAAAATATGGTTTAAGCATATTGATGTGGCAAACACGAGAGTGACGTTTACGATCAGGGGTGCGAACCACATAGTCTGTATCACTTATCTTCTTGTCTATTGCATACGGTCCGGAAAAACGAGCGGAAAGAGCAGAACCAAGGATAGGTAACAGGACTAGAACCTTATCACCTGGCTGGAAAGATCGAGAAACAGCTTTCTCGTCATAGTGCCGTTTCATAGTTCTCTGGGAAGAAGAGAGCGCTTCTTTTGCGAGAGAGCACGCCTGATGCAGTCGCTCTCGAAACTGGCTAACAAAATCTAGAACATTAGTGGGTGTGCTGGCACCCTTTGACATGAACCGTTCTTTAAGAACTTTCAGAGGCCCTCTAACAGTGTGCCCAAAAACGAGCTCAGCAGGACTGAAACCAAGAGACTCCTGTATGGTCTCTCGCGCAGCAAATAGAACAAGGGGGACACCCTCATCCCAATCTTTCTCTGTGTCTAAGCAATATTTACGCAGCATGGACTTTAAGGTCTGATGCCAACGTTCTAGAGCCCCCTGAGTTTCAGGGTGGTAGGCACTGGACACTATGTCGGATACCCAGGGACTGTAACACTTGCTCAAATAACCTAGACAGGAAGTTGGTGCCTTGGTCCGTTTGTACTACCTTAGGCAGTCCAAACGTGGAGAAGAACTTCGTCAAAGCCTTAATTATTACAGGCGCTGTAATTCTGCGAAGAGGGATAGCCTCAGGGAAACGGGTGGCGGTACACATTATTGTCAACAAAAACTGATTGCCGGCTTTGGTCCTTGGCAACGGACCAACACAGTCAACTATGACATGTTCAAATGGTTCACCGACCGCTGGTATAGGACAGAGGGGAGCAGGTGGAATTACCTGGTTTGGCTTTCCGGTGATCTGACAAGTACTACAGGTACGACAGTACTGTGCTACATCGGACTTCAAACCGGGCCAAAATAAATGTTGAAGTATTCTGTTGTATGTTTTAGTGACTCCCAAGTGTCCAGACCAAGGGTGGTCATGGGCCAAGAACAGTACATGCTGACGATAAACTGCAGGGACAACAATCTGATAAACAGTGCTCCAGTCTGGTACCTGATCTGGTAGCCCTATCTCCGATTGTGCATGCTCTGCCAGTCTAGTACCATGGGACCTCCATGTACGCATCAAAACGCCTTCATCCACAAAATAAGAATGCAACTCTCTCCTCTGTTCTGTTTCAAGAGAAGAGAAACATTTTGCAAGAGAAGGGTCAGCCTTCTGGGCAGTAATTAGCATTTCACGAGTAACGGGTAACTTCAATGCGTCGGAACTAGTTACAGTTGTCTGTGGGGGTACCTTACTATGAGTCGGTGGTTTGTCAGCGGTATCAGAAGTTGGAGCCAGCAACTCCTCCCTGACAAAGGCTGAAGCAAAAACAGAGTCAGACAAATTAATTTCATCACCTCTCTTTTTCAATTGAGCCCGAGTGACAACACTTGCAGAAAAAACGTCAGGGAAGTTCTGTGACAAGTCATCAGGCAGAGAATCTGTGTCTGGGTGATCCAACACTTCCAGCACAGCGTTCACCTGTCCTCCAGCTAAATCATTTCCCATGATAAAGGAAATGCCTTTAACTGGCAAGGAAGGTCTCACCCCTATTTTAAAGAAACCAGTGACCAAATCAGATTGTACATGAATACAGTGTAACGGGGCTGGCACGAAACCCATCTCAATACCTTGAACTAGGACACTAGAACCACAGGAAGATTTCTCAGACAGAGGTAGTACATCAGAGAGGATAAAGGATTGTGAGGCTCCAGTATCTCGTAAGATCTGAACTGTACACTGATCTTTTGGATCCCCTGTCAAGGAAACTAAACCCTTGGAAGTAAATGGCCTGAAACAAGGATCGAGAACATCCTGATCATTGTGCATCTGTTGATCGGAATCAGGTGCCATTTTAATCAGACCAACCCCTTTGGGTGGTCTAAAGTTCTGAGAGGACGGTTGCTGCTTACGTTTCAATGTTAAACAGTCAGAAATAACATGACCAGATTTATGACAGTAGTAACATGTCCGCTCCTCTTTTGAGCGTGGAGGTGACATTTTTGGTCGGGGGTGTGTGAATTCTGAATGGTTGGGGACAGAAGGTCTCCGAGAGAAATTGTTACAAAGGGTCAGATTAAACCGAATATATATATTTATTGCCTGAGATCCCATGTATACTATTTGTATATCGTTTGATATCCCTTGTATATTCTTTGTACAATATGCACGGAATATCCCTTTAGTCTAGCAGGACAGACCATAATATTCATTCCCCTATTGGAAGCGATCCCCTGGCGCCAGGTACCGAGTAAAGCCTTACCCCCTCGGGCTGACTTGAAAGCTGCCGCCGGGACTCGCCCAAACATGCCCGCTTTCGCCCACGGCTACGAGACCGAGAGGCGACAGAAATGAGATAGGCACTATTTGTCCACCGTGGATATAAATATGGCGCAAGAATACAGAACCCCCCTTGCAGTTCTCTTTCAGTTCGCCTTCAGTTCAGTCTGGTTCAGTTACCGAGTAAAGCCGTACCCACTACGCAACGTGCGGTACAGCAGGGCTCGTATCGCCCCAATATAGTCTCGTGTTATCCAAATACGTCTGTTTGTCGTATCGTTCGCTATTTACTAGTAAAGCCTTCATTACGAGTCAAAGACCACGTGAAGTGAGTAAATTGTGCGTCTATACAGAGCACTTATAGCCGCGTGCAAATAGGAGAGACCAACGTCAAGTTCAACTCTGAACCACCGCGCACTACCGCGCAACACGGAGGATTTACCCCGCCAGCAGAGCCACTTTCCGGCAAGGATTATTCTTCAGTGCTTTGACTGTGGCGGCTGGAGCAGAACCGTCTGCCCGCTGCTGCTGTGGAATCTACACATCTACCGTGAGGACCTCCACTCGAGCCCGTCTCTGCCGGAGCAGAGACTCCACGGCTCCCATCTACGCGGCGCGCATCCTGGGACCAGGCTGCTTCTCCCCGCTGCTCCAGGGTGACATCGCCCCCGTGAACCATTGACTTGCATAGAGCTTTGGCCCCCTCTGCTGGCTTACAACCGGTAGTACCCCCCATCCCAGAATAACCATAGAGACAATCCTTAATATGCACTATTGATTTACCTGCACATTCTATTTGCCTTATAAGCGCATCTAAAGTGACAAAGTAATGTAATCTAATATTCCCTTTTATGTAATAAATATTCTAAACTAGTATTTGTGTGGAAAACCCTGTTATTGTGCGAGTGTTGTCATCTAGAATACCTTTGTACGGTATTGGCCAGTAATGTACAAGTCGATAGTGATTAATGATATCAGTACTTGATTAATACAGTCAGGGAATTGTACCCCTCAGTTACAGAAATCATGGGGGAGAAACGAGTCACGCCTATCTACAAACACAGTTTTATGGGTTAGCGCAAACTCATCAGCTAATACAGCAGCTTGCTGCAGAGTGGACACTTTCTGCTCACTCAGGTAAATTACAATACGCTCTGGCAAACGATTCTTAAACTCTTCTAATAGAATGAGTTCTCTGAGAGAGTTAAGATCTGAGGCCTTGCTTGCTGCACACCATTTATCAAAGAGAGTTCCCTTCTCTCTAGCAAACTCTACAAAGGTCTGGTTGACAGCTCTCTTGTGACTGCGAAACCTCTGCCTATAAGCTTCGGGCACAAGCTCATATGCACGAAGGATGGCAGCCTTCACAGTATCATACAGTAAACTATCTTCTAGGGAAAGTGTTGAACAAACCTCTTGGGCTTTACCAGTCAATTTGCATTGAAGCAACAAAGGCCAGACCTCTCTTGGCCAGCGCAATGAAGCAGCAATACGCTCAAACACATTAAAATAAGTATCAACTTCTGTCTCGCGGAACGGAGGCACCAAAGCAATGTGTTTACTTATATCAAAAGTGTGTGATGAATAAGCTGTGGAGGAGGACATACCCGGGCCTTGTGGAGGAGTCGGTGTAGCAGAGTTGGATTCACTCCTTAGGACTTCCAGCTCCAACCTCCGCAGTCTGAGCTCTTTTTCCACTTCATGCTCAAGCTCCAACCTACGAATGTTAACAGCCCTTTCATTTTCTGCCTCAAGCTCCATTCTACAAAGCCGATACTCCGCCTCACGTGCTTGTGCCTTCTCCTGAGCCTCCATCTGGAGACGTGCTATTCTAACCTTGACCTGGGCCCCTTCTCGAGACCCAGTTGACACAGGAGAGGTCAAGTGAAAATGTGGCAATGTGACGTTCACACCTGCCTTTTCAGCACCATGGGCTTGCTCCTCAGAAGGCTGTGCTTCCGTAGGTTCACCAGGAGGACTTGCATGTTCATCAGAGACCGCAGGTAAAACAAGCGTCCCCTGCTCCAACAGCTTATCTACCACAAGACACCTGATATCCTGCTTAAGATGCTTCTGTTGAACCGAGAGTTTAAAATGTGTGGCAATCTCCACTAAGTCTGCCTTGCGGCAGCTATCTAGCGCTTCCCAAGTAGGATTGCTCAAGAATTTCCCCAGATCAAAAGTACTAACTGCCATTTTTTTTTTTTTTTTACACAAATGCCATTTTTACACACAAATCAATTAATTACTATACAAGTGTAAACAAACACAGTTCACCAAATCCATCAACCAACAATTGAACACGGGTTACAAGATCCAGGCAGAGCTCCCATTTATGTTACGACCCCTGTGTGTCTAAGGGTAAAGGGCTGTAACATAACAGTTGGTTGACAGAAAAGATGGACCAGGTTTGTAAACAACAATGATATTTATTGAATAGAGGCAAAGGAAGCACATGTAGCTCAGGGGTGAGCCCAGGCCAAAACAACAAACAAACACCACTATACTCCAAATAAACACAATCTAATCTATGGTAAAAGAGATTACATTACCTAAACTACTCTTACCTAACCAAAACAGGAGAAAACAATGTCCAAAGGAAATGGCAGCTCACCCCATCTGTGCTTCCTGAGAAAGAGAGAAAAACACATTAATTATACAGAAACAAAAGCAGAATATATACAGAAACAAACTATAACTAACAATGCTCTCTCTGGGGCCATACACACACAAGGAAATTACTACTAAGCACCAAAGGCCAATAAACGAAATGCAATACTGTCAAAGTTACAGGTTTACCAAAATCACAACAGGCCTAGCCTCATGCCAGAGAGAGAGAAAGACTGAAGTGAGAAGCCATGTTTTAACAGGTGTGGGGTGATCCATGATTGGGTGGTGTGGATTGAGTGTTGGAGTCTGGAAAGCCATCCACCAATCGGTGCTGTATTGCAATAATGGAAGAATTGGCCTGGCAGGGACCAATGGTGAAGGGAACAATGGCTGGAGGGAGGAAACAAAATGGAGAACACACACACATGGAGACACACACTGGGGAATATATACATTGGGATGTAACAGAGAGGCAGCTACAACAAGAGCGTTACTTGAAGGACTTAGAGCACGAGCGTGCGCAGAAGGAGCTTGATTATAAGCACGCTGTCTTGCAGGCGGGTGCTCTGCATCCAGAGTCACGTTCCGGTTTTGATGTAGGCAGGAATATTAGGATGGTGCCTCCATTTTTTGAGAAAGACGTGGAAAGATATTTTCCCCTTTTTGAACGGGTGGCAACCACATTGAAGTGGCCTGATACCGCCTGGACACTGCTGCTGCAATGTGTTTTAGTTGGTAGGGCACAAGAAGCCTACACTGCTCTGTCCCTTGAACAAAGCGCTGATTATGAGCTGGTTAAAGCTTCCATTTTGAGGGCTTATGAGTTGGTCCCCGAGGCCTATCGTCAGCGTTTTAGAGGTTATCGCAGGTCGGAGGGGCAGTCTTATGTTGAATTTGGAAGGGAGAAGGAGAACCTGTTTGACAGGTGGTGCACTTCTCAGAAGGCAGAGTCAAGAGAGCAGCTTAGGCAGTTGATTCTCCTAGAGGAATTTAAAAGATGTGTTCCTGATACCGTTTCCACACATCTAAATGAGCGTAAGGTATCGAAGATAGGCGACGCCGCTGTCTTCGCTGATGAGTTTGTGTTGACACACAAGTCCGTGTTTTTGGAGGACTACCGTGTTGAGTCCGGGGATAGGCGTCCTGTTCAGGGGGGCCGTTTCCCAAAACCTGTGTCTGCTGGTCAGTTAACTTCACCTCCTAGGCGGGGTGGTTCTGCTGGTGCATTCCCAGAAGGGATTATCTGTTTCTACTGTAAAGAACCTGGTCATATCGTTGCTGGGTGCCCGGTGCTTGAGCAGAAAAATTTCAGAACCGTGGCTCTGGTAGAAACCATATGCAGAACGCCTATGCCAACGTTAGATGGGGATGGGGGAAGTATCAAACGTGTGGACAAAGAGCTCGAGGGTTCCTCAAGGTTTATGATGAATGGATTTGTTTCCCTGACTAATGCACTAGAGTCCAAATAGGCTATAACAATTTGGAGGGATACCGGTGCTTTTCAGTCCCTCATTCTGGAGGGGGTTTTGCCATTTTCAGAAAACTCTTCTTTGCATTCCGGTGTCGTTGTTCGGGGCTTTGGGGGTGGATTTGTGGATGCACCTTTGCATGAGGTCACGCTCAATTCTCCCTTAGTATCAGGCAATGTTGTTGTGGGGGTATGTTCTCACATTCCCATAAAGGGGGTGTCCTTCATTCTAGGGAATGATTTGGCTGGTGACAAAGTGCTGGCTACTCCGGTTGTAACTCCCATTCCTGTGGTTTCTGAGGTCTCTAATGAGCTGGCACAGAAACATCCAGGAGTGTTTCCTGTGTGTGCTGTGGCACGAGAAATGTCAAAGGACAAAAGTGATGTTGTTGATACTTCGACTTGGGACATTACACTTAGTGACACATTCTTTGTTGAATTAAAATGTGTACCTGTTGAGAATTTTGGAAAGCACACGGTGGATGTACCTCTGCATAATGATTCTCTTGATTGTGGCTTTGTGTTAGGCCCGGTGGTGAAACCAGAGTTGACATGCGTGCCGGAGAAGCATGTGACAGGAGATGATATGGCAGCGCAGTGTCTCAAGGTCTTCCCAGCCTGTACGGTGGCTGAGGCCACGAACGAATTGGAGGATGAGTGTGGGAAGGATGCTATGAGAGGTGCTGTTGTTTCATGTGACACCGTTCTAGTTGGAGAGGCTACTGAGCCTGACTTAGGCTGCCAGCCTTCCCACAGTAGCTCTATTGTCCCTAATGTTTCACTTGTGGGCAGGGATGGTCCCAATATGTCAGTTGATGATTCTGACATTGATCCACATGTCCACACTGATTCTCTGCCATGCACTAGGGGTGATGGTCAACCTAGTTACCTGTGTCCTGTGGAGCAGGAGCCGCCTTCGCGACCTGGTCTGTTGAGTGGCAGCCATTTTGTTTTTGATCAGGACTGATTGATTGATTGATTGATTGAAAACTTTATTAACAGATTGCAGAATGGGTACAGTACAGTACAGCTCAATACATACAATTGTTAAGGGGATGCAGACCAGAGAAAGACTTTCGTCTTGTTTACATCAGGGTCCCCCATTTTCAATTCATCGTAACATAATATATGACATACATGACATACAGATAGACAGTACTGCTACATCTATACATTTATGACATACCAGATTTGCAATTACAGTACTGTTTGTGATACAAAAAGAGTAAAAAAAAAAAAAAAAAAAAAAGAGTATATACATTTGACGTAGAAACTGTACATTGGATTGGGTAGGTGGGGGTGGGGGGGGACTGTACATTGGAGGTGGGGGGGGGGGGTTGGGTAGGAGTGGGGGGGGGGTTGGGTAGGAGGGGTGGGTGGGGGACACTGTACAACTGTACAAACAAAACTGTACATTGGATTATTGACAAGACCATACTTGGTAATTTACTGTACATTGGAGGGGGTTGTGTTCGGACATTTACAGGGGCCAGTTTCGAGTTGCAGTCTCCCTTAGGTGTTTTTTGAGAGTGTTTTTGAAAGTGGGTAGTGATTCACATTCCTTTACAGCTTTGGGTAGGGCGTTCCACATTGATGTGGCATAATTGCGAAACGTGTTTAGTCCCTTGTTTGAGCCGAATCTGGGTTTAACATGATTTGTGGAGCTCCCTCTGGTGTTGTGATCGTGGTATTCACTGACCTTTGGGAAGTATTTTGTCATGTACATGGGTACCTTGGTTGTGTAGTGTATCTTGTAGACCAGGCCCATTGCAAGTTGCTGTACTCTGTCGTCTACTCTAAGCCATCCTAGGTTGTCAAAGTGGGCAGGGGTGAGGTGGGTTCTAGGAGTAAGGTCAAGCAGTAGTCTGACCAGTTTGTTTTGAGATGTTTGTAATTTTGTTTTTAGCGCCTTTGAGGTACTTTGGTACCATGAGGTGCAAGCATAGTCGTAGTACCCTTGAATGAGTGCTCCTGCTAGAGTCTTCAGGGTATTCTTGTTTACCAGTGAGGAGATCCGGTACAAGAATCAAGTTCGTTGGTTGACTTTTTTTATTACATTGGATGCCATTTTGTCACAGGAAAGATTTGCCTCTAGGATGGAACCCAGGTAGGTAATATCTTCTTTCCTTGTGACAATATTGTCACCCACTGTAACTGAGAAGCCGTCGGTCTTGCTGAGTTTGTTATTTGAACCGAAGAGAATGGACTCTGTTTTGCCCATGTGTAATGATAGTTTGTTATCAGCGAGCCATATGCAGATTTTGCCTAGGGTTTTTTCAACCTGTAACTTGTTCTTGTCAGAGACCAGCAGGGCTGAGTCGTCCGCAAACAGGAACAAGTTGCAGTCACAAGCTGACGACATGTCATTTGCATAAATTAGGAACAGTAGCGGACCTAGTATGCTTCCTTGTGGAACACCACAGCTTACTGTGAGGGGGGGGGATAGGGTACCGTTTACCTCCACCATCTGCTCTCTCCCCTCCAGGTAGGATTGCATCCAGCTCACTGATAGACTATCAAAACCAATTGCTTTTAGCTTGTCAATCAGAATGGTGTGATTGACAGTGTCAAAGGCCTTTTGTAGGTCCAGCATGACCATGCCGCAGTATTTGCCCGCGTCCACCTCTTGTTTGATGTGGTCGTTTAAATAGAGAAGGCATGTGTCAGTGGAGTGGGATGTTCTGAAGCCAGATTGGAATTCGTAGATTAGATTTTTTTCCGCAAGTTATTTTTCGACCTGTTCGTATACAATTTTTTCCATGACTTTCGAGATGGATGTAAGGATAGAAACAGGGCGGTAGTTGCCTGGGTCTAATTTACTGCCTTTTTTGTGCAGAGGGGTCACTCTCGCAATTTTGAAGTCCTTGGGGACGTGTCCCTGTTTTATGGAGAGGTTTATTATGTGTGTGATGACTGGGGTGATGGCGGCTGCTGAGTCTCTGAGGAATTTGGAGGGGATGTTGTCATGGCCAGTGGCCTTGTTGGGTTGGAGGGCGCTCAGTTTTTTGAGTACCTCATCTGTTGTTACCATTTCCAGTTTGAAGTCGTCTTTGTGGACCCCTAGGTTCTTGTAGTATGCTACTATGTGTTCTACCCCATAATGCCCTGAGTGGGAGGGTAGTTTGTTTACCAGTGTTGTGGCTATGTTTGTGAAGAAACTATTTAAGTAATTGGCTACATCCACAATGTTATTTTGGGTGACGCCATTTTAGATGGTGTTCCAGACGTTATTGTGACTGTCGTACTGCCATGTTCCCGGTACACTGGGGCTGTACCTGAGGCGGAACATCCTACTCTGGATGTTCACGGTTTGCAGTATCCTGAACTGCCAGTGCCAGGTGGGATGGATATGGGTGCGTGGTGGTATCAGTGATCTATGGTTTTTGTTGTGCTGTGTTCTGTTCTGTTAAGCGCAGTTCTCAGGTTGATTTTGGTTTGCAGTATAATTTTGACAGATCGGTATCGGTGGTCGTGTTCGACAGGGGCCGACCCGGTTCTTGCCTTGAACCATTTTGATGTTTTTTATTTTTTTTTTACTTTGACCAGTCACCTGGTTCTTTTAGCGTTTATCGCTTTTTCTTCGCATTCATACTTGGTCAAGTTCGACCGACAGAAGCAGGCTGAAAGGGTTCAGATGGGGGGGAGAGACACTCTGGGAAAGGCACGGCTGCCGTCCGGGATTCGAACGCGCTCAGCCCCAGATCCGCGCGAGCGAGGTTGTCCACGGCGCTGAAATAGCACTTGCGGTACGTGGTGAGCTACTGGAGCTCCCCCAACCATTTTGATGTTTACGTTGGATCCTCCAGTTTACCCCTTGTTGTGTATACAGACCATAACCCTTTGGTTTTTCTTCGCAGCATGGTGAACTCGAACCATCGTTTGATGCGATGGAGTTTGTTCCTCCAGGCGTATAACTTGGATATTCGCCACATCGTGGGAGGGACAACGTGCTAGCAGACGCCCTCTCACGATCATAGTACCGGTGTTTGTGATACCCGTTATCGCTGTTGTGGTAGTGGCCCTGACAACTAAGGGGTCACAGTTGTTTTTTGTTTTGTTTATGGGTTGTTGTGTAGTGGTTGCCTCTTGGGCAACCAGTTTGGTGGGGGAGGTGTTATGTACTAGAGGCCTAATCACTCCTGTGTTACCGGGCATGCAGGTGAGGGCTGCCAATTAGCCAATTAGTGCTGATTGGTTACCTGCTGGGAGCTTTAAATGCAGACCTAGTAACACACATGCAGTGTCTGTGCTTGGAGAAAGAGCTGTTAGGTTCTTCAGTCCTTGTCCGTTGGGTTTGCACTAGTTGACTAGTACCTTAGTTTACATTTACCTTAATAGTTCCTTGAGTTAGTAGCACTTTGAGTTAGAGCACAGGGTTTTGGTGTTGGTTTGCACATAGGTTGCGTGCCCCTGAGCCAGGGTCGTAACAAACTTACTAACAATATACCTAATTCATTTTACACCATCGACAAGACGAGATCAAATGCAGACGCAGTTCTGTTCCGGCAGCCGGCAGGTCTGTGGTCTGATTGCACTGATGACTGAGTGCAGCTGTGCATATGCTGAGCAGCTTTCATGACTGCGATCTGTGTGTCAGTGGGCTTGATTGGTCCAGCTGCGCACAGCGGTCATTATTGCTCTGCAAGAGGTCCGTTATCGAGTAATAACGGACCTCTGACGAGCGCTATTGACCAATCACAATCGAATGTTAAAACGCCATGTAATAAAGTGTCTTATTACATGATGTTTTAACATTCGCCGAAATGCTTGATTGTGATTGGTCAATAGCCTCTGACAGCGGTGAATTATTTTTCGATAACCACTGGTGATTGTTTTTTGCAGCTGGAGCAATCAAGCCCACTGACACACACTGTTTCAGTGCAATCAGACACACCTGCCGGCTGCCGACGATAATAATAATCACTTTATTTGGGCTGACAGAGCCACAGAACTGCGTCTGCATTTGATCTCGTCTTGTCGATGGTGTAAAATGAATTAGGTATATTGTTAGTAAGTTAGCCATGTAATAAGCGAGATACTGACTACTATAGCCTATACTCTTGTCATTGTCGCAAAATAATTGACCTTCACTACGTTTAAAGAACACCTCGGCGAGGCGCCTCGGTGTTCTAAACTCTGTGTCGGTCAATTATTTTGCGACAATGACCTCGTAGCTATACATTATCCCTTACTTAGACACCAGGGTTGTGATAATATCATATTATGGTGAATATATATTATATTCTTTCTATTAATTGAATTTAGAAAGTTGATTTTCTTTCATATTCAAACACTGAAAAACGTATATACAAGAAATGTACTGGTGACAGGGCCAGTGGCATCGTTTAAGTAAAAGGTGAAGGGGGGTGGATTTTTTTTTTGTCAAATCAGTTGTGCAATAGTCACTTTTGGTGAGTTGTTTCTATACAATTCAGTTATATGACTTTAGGTATGACACAGGACTACACAAGCATTTTTAGTATAGAAATGTGTCAACAGACTAAAGCAGGGAACCACAATATTTTGCATACGAATTATGCATTGATTGATTGAAAAGTTTATTAACAGATTGCAGAATGGGTACAGTACAGCTCAATACGTACAATTGTTAAGGGGATGCAGACCAGAGAAAGACTTTCGTCTTGTTTACATCAGGGTCCCCCATTTTCAATTCATCATAACATATATGACATACATGACATACAGATACAGTACTGCTACATCTATACATTTATGACATATCAGATTTGCACATACAGTACTGTTTGTGATACAAAAGTGTCCAGAAAAAGAGTGTATATACATTTGGCGTAGAAACTGTACATTGGAGGAGGTTGGGTGGGGTGGGGTTGGGTGAGGGCTGTACATTGGTGGGGGGGGGGGGGGGGGGGTTGGGTAGGGGACACACATTTTACACTGTACATTGGAATACTGACAAAGCCTTACTTGGTCATTTACTGTACAACTAGGTTAGGACATTTGTAGGGGCCAGTTTCGAATTGCAGTCTCACGTAGGTGTTTTTTGAGTGTTTTTGAAAGTGGGTAGTGATTCACATTCCTTTACAGCTTTAGGTAGGGCGTTCCACATTGATGTGGCATAATTGCGAAACGTGTTTAGTCCCTTGTTTGAGCCGAATCTGGGTTTTACATGATTTGTGGAGCTCCCTCTGGTGTTGTGATCGTGGTATTCACTGACCTTTGGGAAGTATTTTGACATGTACATGGGTACCTTGGTCGCGTAGTGTATCTTGTAGACCAGGCCCATTGCAAGTTGCTGTACCGTCTACTCTAAGCCATCCTAGGTTGTCAAAGTGGGCAGGGGTGAGGTGGGTTCTAAGAGTTAGGTCAAGCAGTAGTCTGACTAGCTTGTTTTGAGATGTTTGTAATTTGTCTTTTAGTGCCCTTGAGGTGCTTTGGTTACATTTGGCATAATGTAATATCATAACTGTCTATTACTTTTCAGGTGTGTGTTCAACAGAATGTAGTATCAAAAACACATTCACAAAAAGTATGGGTTACTGAATGCTGAACTGCACTATTATAATCACTAAGCCAGACCTTACCTGTGTCCCTGTATCACTTGTCTCTGCTGCCCTTTGATTAAAAAACGTCGGCATGTCCATTTTCCTTTGGGCATATTTCAGTTAGTCACAGTCAAAGTCACCTAGTAAAAGTGAGATAATTGACAATATCAAAACATGCTAGGGCTGTACCGAATAGTTCGAAGCTTCATTCATAATGTTGACATTCGAATTCTAAATCAACATGAAAAATATTTATAAAAAAAAAAAAAAAACCCGACAGGCCACCCTAGTGTCAATCAGCATGACATTTCAGTTAAGCCATTTCTTAATATCCAGTGACTTTATTTGTTGAATCGGTGTTCTTAAGTCTGTTTTAAGCTTGGTCTTGAAAGGTTTGGAAATTATGTAATGTAAGAAATCAAATGTATGGAAAATGTTGCCGTTAAGTCCCGATGCACAGATGGGCTCCTCAGATAGTTCACATGGCTAGTAAGCTCCTTCTTTAGGACTGGGTCGTCTTTCATTTTGTGTATAGAATGTATTTATACACATTACTCACTTGATAGAAGGTAGGCTACTACTACAAAAAACTAGTCCCTCAGGGAACAGCATTGGAATGTGTGCGTGTGTGGGGGGGGGTCAATTATTGGCACGTTAATAGATGTAAATTATAACCACCACAAATGTACGATAATCACGATTAAAGATAATTTTTTTTATTCGATACCAGTATAAAATAAATTAATGACTCAGATTTAGGTAAAATAATACAAAGGTGCTGGTCCTGTGCTCAAATCCTGCCCGGGTTGCAGGTTATTCCCACAAGCTGCTTTGATTGACTTCCACATTCTCTTCTCACGCTTACTATACCAATCATCTCCATAAATTTGCGCCATCTAGCGGCAATTCTTTTATTTATAACATTACTTTTAATCTTCCCATCACAGCCGATGCAATTGTTCCGTCGTTAATTTCCTACCAACATGGTGCCATGCCAGACGAAGCCCATTAGCCACTTGACTCGGTTCACCACCCAAGATAGCGACCGTGATACTAAGTTATAAGTTTGAGAAACCTTTAAGTCTGTCCAAAAACCACTTGCACAGTACTTTTACTAGACATAAAATGGCATTCATTTGAAAAATTCAAATTTTCCACTGAGAAATAATTTGATTTGCCAACAATGTCTGCCATCAATAACACCAGGGTCACTTTCTGGACAGACTTTAAAGGAACCCTAGTTAATCAATTGGAGAGCTCGTTAAAAAACCAACTCATCCATTTTAAAACTTCTTAAATGGACAAATCTCTACAAGAACCAGCAGATTTCTGCCTGACACAACAGCCTGGATCTTGTAAATAGAATACAATCTCATTTAGCTAATGAAGGCCCGCTCAACATTAAATACATGTTCAAATATGGAAATATAAAAAAAAGGACCGGTCACTATAGAATAGAGGCGAGTAACAGAAGACGCCAGCAGAGTTCAGTCATTTACATTTTTTATTAAATCTGTCAGGGGGTGTTTTCAGACTGTCTCCTGGATGGGGGGCTCATAGCCATCAGCCCTCTCCACCTTGGCCCCGGTGTCATCTCCAGTTGCCTTGGCAGTGGTGGTGCCTCCACCACCCTCACCGTGGAGCTCCATTAGTTTGCCCACTGAAAGAGAAAAACAAAAAATTACATTAAACATTTAAAATACCTTTCTACCTACATTACAAAAAATGAACATGAATTAAGTTCCATTTCAACGTTGCAATCCAAAATAAACACTTGATTTTAGGAAGCTGGGATTTCAAGCCAAACTGAAAGGGGAAGTTATTGTACTTCGATGCCACAAAGTACCCAATTTGTTGCTTCCAAATGGAGAACTAAACAGAACTTGGTTTTTGAATGCTCTGAACAAGATCGATGTATCCCATCACTGGACCCTGCCAACAAAACATCTAACTAAATTGGAAGGAGTTTCAGTCTGTCCTTTGATTTCTCAAGAACCATTCATGCGATCAGACTTCAGTTCACACTTGGCGGGTGTGTTGCCTGAGGGCCCAAGTAAGGGCAGTGCCCAGCGTCGTTGATTTGATGAGTGGTTCTCCAGAATACCGCAAGCAAAAATACCAGGAGCCAAGCAATTGGTCCATTCCAAAGAGCCACATGTTCCGAACAGGCATTGCACTAGTAAATTGGGAAATGTGGCCCATTAACCTCCCCTATAATCTCACAAGTGTTCATAAGGTCAGTCACCTGGATCATCATGTTCCCACATGAGCAAGCAAGTGCTAAAGAGTCACCGTTCACTTACACTCAAACTTGGGCTTCTTCAGCATCTTGACCTTCCTGACATAGACGTCGTGCAAGGGGTAGATGGACTGGCAGGCCTTCTCTATGTCCTTACCAACACTGTCTGGGATCCTGGAAGAAAACACAAGTGTACATCAGTAAAAGGATTCAGTGGTTGAGTTGAAAGACAGGTTAGTGAAACGCAACAGTGGCAAGTCTACTGAAAAACATCTGCTTTACACAAAAGAAAATGTCATAACTGGATAATAATCTAAAAGATTGGATACACTCAAATTCTACAAGTATAAAATGTAATTAAAAAGCTAGGCTAGCCTTTTACTGAACTCAGACAAAATTAGTATCCATCTTCTTGTCCGACTGAAGATGTAAGCACATTTCCCATAATGTTGGCGTGTTCCTTTAACCTCGTAACCTTTGTGTACCCCACTAAAACACTGCACACGGTGTACCCTTTGGGACTTTTTCTGTCCCATGTAATATATATATATTTACTTATGATTTTTTTTAATGATCAGTCCTCAACATGCATATAAAATATTCATTTTCAGGATTTTAACCCCTTAAAGTTTGTGATTGAAGCGTGGCTTATTTAAGACAAACACTAAGGGTTAATTATTTTCCATCCCATAAATGCTAATGTCATTTTTTTGGGGTGGGATTATGAGAGCCTGGAGTGTCGAAGATAAGTAAAAATGTGTGCAGTGACACTGTATAAAACACTGCACACTGTGTACCCTTGGTCAAAAAACGTCTCTATTGACTCCCATGTTAAACACGTTTTTTGAAACGACGAATGCTAGTACAGTAATGGCTAATTTTCACATAATTGCTGCAAATGACCACATGCACACATTAATTTCTCAACACATGCATGCACACCACACTAAGACCTCCATAAAACATTCTCAAATAATTTTAGATAAAAATATTTTTTGAACGGCATTGCAGGATATAAGCAGTAAACGCACAAGCTGTGGCCGCCGGAAATGGATGACGCAATGCGGCCATCTTGAAAAAAAATTGTAATCATGCATATGTAAATGCCCATAAAGTGGCCTAGATGAACAAATAATTTCTCTCTAATTCAATCTGCAATGGCGTTGTTTTCAAAAAACGTGTTAAACATGGGAGTCAATAGGGACGTTTTTTGACCAAAGGGTACACCGTGTGCAGTGTTTTTTTGCAGGGCTTTTTCTTTAGAGTAATTTTTTTTTTTTTTTTTTTTTTTTATAAATGCAGACTTCATCTTTTGCCCCAGAAAAACTGCCCAACTTAATTTCAGGGGATATGCAATAAATCAAGACAAGATTATCCCAAGTACAGTATGTACAGTTGGGAAGTTGTCCCAGGGGTGCACGAAGGTTAAGCAAGTCCATTTGCATGTTCTTGGTATCTAGGGACATCTATGGATCTCAGGGAATGTATTCCCAGTATCAGAAATGGTGTCCATTACTAGGCTGAGTAAATTGTAATGAACCAAAGGATAATATCAATTATATTTTTAGTCTTTGACAGTGAATAACGCCATGCTAAAAATGACCAGACATGAAAAACTGCCACTGAGCTGGTTCCGCACCTTCTTGAGATCACGTGTACTAAAGATCTAAGCAAATTAATAAAGGGAAGATGATTAAACGGAAGATTTTGTAGACACAGAATTCTGCCATCCGGACACATGAAATATTATAGAATATCAGGCCTATAAATTACATTATAGCCAAGTTGCACATCTATGGATCGGCCAAATCTCCGCTTTCCAATGGCAGAGTTTAATCTGGATTTAGTATCACCAGGCATGCAGCAAAAACCGTGAATGAAATCTACTGTAAGTACAGTTACTCGTTTATAATGTAGATTTCACTGCCATTTCATCATATTGCAACGCAGTTTTTGCTAGACGTTCATAGAACGGTAGATAAACTAACTGTTCTAATTTATGCCAATAACGTTTAGGTTTGTGGTAGATAATCCCAAAAAATAAGATAAATAAAAAGGTTATTTCCACAAGTCATTTGATTGACAGGAGCCGAGCTGGGTAGTGTAGTTTTTCGAAATTCCAACGGCATTCAAAAGCCCCGGGTCTCCTCACATCATAAGTCTACAAACAAAATGGCGGCGAGAATTTTTTTTATAGTCTATATTCGCCTGTTTCCGAATAAATTTCCAAAAATAATATTTCACTAATAACACTTTAACCTATTGGTAAACAAACGTATTGCTGAAAATACACACTATGGCTGCTGTTTTGACAGGGTTACGGTCTTTACTACATTTGAAAAAATAAACGCATCATCAATTCATAGTCTAGAGATGGATTTATGACAAGATGTCATTTGCAGACCGCCGACGGACCGCTCGGGCTAAAGGTTAATACAATACTATGAATTAGGGATGTCCGATATTGGCATTAAAATGTAATATCGGAAATTATCGGTATCGGTTTTCAAAAAAATATATATATATCTTTACATTTATTTAACCTTTATTTACCCAGGCAAGTAAGAACAAATTCTTATTTCATTTATTGTCAAAAGTATGCATAATTGTGTTAATTCCACAACGAGATAAGTAATGTTAATTACCTGAAATTATTCAGTTTTTTGGGGGGAGAAACCCTGCATATATCGGTTGATATCACTATCGGAAATTAAGAGTTGGACAATATCGGTATAAAAGCCAATATCGAACATCCCTACTATGAATGAACAAAATGCAATAAAGTGAGACTCAGGATGGAATAATGTACACATGCCTAACGCCCAATTTATACCCAGACGCCAAAGTGATTGCGAAGGTTGTGGCGAGCCTACAGAGCTCTCACAAACCTACAGTGACGCCTACATTTAATTCACCCCCCCCCCCCCCCCCCTACATTACCCACCCCACCTGGAGGACTATGGTAAAACCATATGATTGACAATCACATGGTCCCTTTTAGGTCTGTGCCAGCGATTGAGGATAGAACCAGCAGACAACACACACTGGTACCGAAGACATAGCACTGGCTTTGTTCTACCTCCATACATACAAACACACATGAGTACTGAGCAACAGCATGTGTGACAAGAAATGGAGGGATAATTCATTTTTAATGACCATCATCCGTTTGTTGGACAGGGTTAATGCTGTGTCCGCCTCTGACCGATTGTGTCCATTCCAGGCGGTTTTGACGTGAGCGAGTGGGTTTTAAAATGAGTCGGCGCGACATCCGGAGCGAGAGTTCTCCTCCGCTCCAATCCACTCCGTTCACAGTGGTTTAACACTGATGTAATATACATGTAGTACAATGCCAAAGCAACAGATGGCGATGTAAAAAACATGAAGGCCATTTTCAACCAATGAGAAGGGTGAACCTGTGATATCCTGTTCAGGCTTTGTCACTCACATTCTGTTAGAAAAAGTGTTGACGCCATTGTTGTTGTCGTTAGCTTACATGCTAACGTTAATGGCAGCGACCATAGCAGTGTGGCTAGGCTAGCTATCATCGCTTAACACTTTGACTGCCTAAAAACGATTTACAACGTCTTTGCTGGCGATGCTAAAGTTGCCGGGGGACGCTGTACGTCGTCTTTATATCAATATTTCAAAAATCTGCGATCTGATCCATAATGTCCCTCCGCTGGCCTGAGAACCACCAGCAGGACCCACTGAGCTCTCTGGCGGTTCAGGAGCGCCATCTGGTGGCCGATCGCGCAACCGCTTAACAGGAAGCACAGTGGAGGTTGTGCTAGATGTCCGTATTGCTTCCGGCCACTCGGGATAGGTTCCGGCACTCTACATAACGATCGATTGCCAATAACTCGATAAACAACATGATTTGGACGTATATACCATTATACAAGCTGGAGATGGACCGGGTAATAATATATCCCATAATGATAAAATTTCTACTCGACGATGATCGCCCAACGGCGCGCGGACACTGGGGTGAGTTTCAGCGTGTAACGTTACCGTCTTCGATAATAACTGATATTATCAACATTTGACCCACATTAGATGATTGGTATAACGCTGCCCACGGAATTATAAACGCCCCCTCGCCCATCCGGTCAACATCAGATGACGTGTAGTAACTTCTAGAAGTACGTCTAGTTGGAATTTTTTATATCGCGCGGATTGCCATCAAACTGTATTTCATCATCAATATAATGCATTTGGGGCTATATATCACGTTCTGGAGAAAGCTGCAGAAAGAGATGAAAACATACTTATACATTAGACCATACTTTACTATGAATATGTGAATGAAAAAGTTTAACGTTGCTACACAATGAACAATACATATAGGACTTTGAATGGGCCCTAATAATGGCAATGTAGCAATAGAATTTAAAAAGTTATAGCCCTGCAAAGGGGACTTTCTCCATAGACAAATAGCGCTGGCAATCTATGGTATATCATTAATTTAACCCATGGCAGCCAAAGTGTTAATAGAGCTAGTGAATGGATAAACAACGTTATTTAACATTGCAGAATGGGTACAATTACAATGCGGATCAATACAAACAATTGTTAAGGGGCCCAGGGGGTGTAGACTGTTGTAGTTTGAGCTAATTTACACCATGCTTATCAAAAGGAAAAAAAGAAAAAAAAATCTGCCGAGCGATGTAAGGTGAGCGACTTGAGGGCGGGGTCAACATGAGCGATTAGCGGAGCGGACCAAGCTTTAAAGAGCGAAGAGCGGATTTCTCGCCCGTGCCGATCCGCTCACATGGCCTGGTCCATTCTGATTGACAGAAGAGCTCGGAGGGTGACGTTTTTAAACCGACTGACACGTTACCATCCGCCGTTTCTACAAAAGCATGGTTACCTGGTTAAACCAACGGACAGTAATACCTTCTGTACATTTTCTATCCATTCATTGATGGATCCATAACACATTGAGTGCCACGTACGCGTTTTGTCGTTAGTTCATGCCGACCTTTGAGTGCCCCCAACGCTATATAGTGTTTTGTTTTTTTTAGATTTGAATATATTTCATCAATCGAGCCTCGGGTTAGTGCTGCAGTCTCTGAGCTCAATTGAGAAGATACCACCCCCTATCGTCTCTCCCTGTGTAACTGCACCCCATTACTTTACACTGATGCAGGGGGAGTGGCCAGTTTGCTCATTTAACTTTTCAGTCAAGCCAACTGAAGGATCGATTGTGCTCGCCGGCCCGGAAAACACGTGGATTATGCATTTACTGGACCCAACACTGTAATCAATAAGCATGATCGCTATTTGGAATGGCGATCAGGAATTGGAATAATCTTTTACAGGACCCAACACTGTAATCAATAAGCATGATCGCTATTTGGAATGGCGATCAGGAATTTGAATAATCTTTTTGGATAACATCTGATCTCAGGTAAGGAATTTATTTTACCAGTCTTAGGATAATCAGAGCTTTTTTCACAGATATATCAGCGTTTGCCCTATGCGTGTGTGTGGCTGTCATCGCTGATGAGGAAATACATACTATTGATAATCTAGCGTTTATTTGAAAACGATTCATAAATAGGCCGAAAAATGACAACGTGTTTGTGTATGCTAGAATATTCAAGTAAATGCCTTTTATCACAGAATCTATATATTTTCCTGAAAAACTAGGGCTTTTCAAAATGGTATAAAACGAAAATGAACCAACAAAAAAACAATCCGTTTCGACAATGTTTACTGCAAACAAGTCATTGATAAACGACAGGCAGACTAGGCACTCAAACTGTTAAGAATAATTCAGTCTTATTTTCAAGCAAGACCATATTTTCTCATCCATTGTATATTACAACAAAGATGAAATGAGGGCTAATAATCCTAAGTAGTATGTTTAATAGGAAATTATGACTCGTCAGACTATGGTGACACCTAAATGAGTTACTTAATAAAAAAGTCGATGGACAATAATTGTTGTCACAATAGTGTTTTAAATGTTTAAAATGAAATCCCAATGTCAACTTTGTGTGCAAGAGGGTTCATTTGTCTATGTCTGGTTCAGAAGTTGGTAAAACTGTATATCACTTGTGATATATTCCAAGATAGTACTTCATTTGCATATAGAATTTGTTACCAATTTACAGATGCCAAATGGGACAATTCTTTGCATTGTTAACATTAACAAACAGTAAAATTAGGGCCGGGAGGGTGAATGACGACAACACAAACAAAGTTAATGAAATGACGTAATGAAATTGTTTAATCTAAATTATCCAATATTGATTCTTAAAATCCTGAGATCTTTTAACCTCTTAAGCCCGGAGCCCTATTTTCTGAAAATTTGCCTAAAATACATACCTAAGTAAATGGAATATTGCTCCACTTCCACAAGGTGCATTTGCATATTCTTGGTATCTAGGGACCTCAGTGAATGTATTCCCAGTGTCAGAAATATTGTGTCTATTACTAGGCTTGCTTAAATTGTGATGAGAATATGAATTAAGATTTCTTTGTATCTTTGACAGTGAATAACACCATGCTAAAAATTAACACTATGCTAAAAATTACCAGACATTAAAAACTGCCACTGAGCTCGTTCAGTACCTTCTTGAGATCACGTGTACAAAAGAAATCTAAGGAAATTAATAAAGGGAAGATGATTATCTTTCAAATGCCAGAGTTCTATTTGGATTTAGCACCACCAGGCGTGCATAAGAACAGATAATGAAATACTGTGTTATTCTTGCCAGAGTGCCGCCATTTTGAAACGGATTTCAAAACCGGATTGTTGCTAAACGCTCAAAATAGGGGAGAGAAACTAACTGCGCTCCAATAACGTTGAGTTTTGTGGTATATTATCCCGAGAAATAAGATTAAAAAGAATTTATCACATGGGACAATCTTGCAACAAAGAATGTTCATCCAGCCTGACTTTAGATGGTGAATATTTGTTGCCTGGTTCGGATCCAATTAAAGCTAGGAGAGGAGCAACCAACTCAAGTGTCAAAGAGTGAAGCCCATAGAAACATGGCACTGATCATGGGGCCCACATGTACATGGAAAATAGCTGAAACAAGTGGGGGTTGGGAAAAACAGGGCATTACCTTCAGTGTTGCAACTGTTGCAGCAATTAAACTACCAATATTACAATATTAACAGATATGAACCTTTTATATATCATCAAACACATAACAAATGTTCATGGAACCAACACAATACTTCAAAACATGACAAATATGTTAATTAAAAGCAACCCATGTCATTTCACAATACTTGTGAGTTTGGCTTGTGGGATTTTTATAGTCATGCAAGAACACTTGACAATGGGCATCTCTGGTTCAACTAACCTCATCACTTTACAAATATTTAGTGCTTGCGTTTGCAAATGTGGCTTACATCTTGTTGACGACTTCCTTCAGGTCGTTGGTCTGGACTTCTCGGGTCATGATCTCCATCATCTTCTTGCGGATCTGGCGAACCTGTTGGTGCTGAGCGTACGAGGTCTTTCTGATCTGGTTGGGGCGCTTCTTGGTGAAGCCCACACAGAACAGCCGCAATAGGTAGCCGTCGGTGGTCTTCACGTCCACATGGGCCTCAATCATAGTCTGAGTAGAGGAAAACCACAAAGTGTTTAATATTACTGACCGCAGGGAGTGAACTTAAGTAATGGTATACTGACAGCGTTTAATATTTGGGACGAAAATTAAGTTATTTAATTTCCATCGTCTCACCTATAAATATAGTGTAACCAATATCCAAGTTTACAGTGGAAACGTCATGAGACCTCATGCCCAAATGCAAGAGGGAATTGTGCCTCATCTACCCGACAAGTGGCCTCTTCACAACCAAACTTTTAAATAATCCATGCATGTAAAACTATTCAGGGACACTGAAGCAGCAACTTGAAACATTCACTGTAAAATACTAGTGCACTTTTATGAGCATTCTGTACAATTAAGTGCTTTACTTTTGTATTATGGCCTTCGTTCAATAGGATTTTTTTCCCCTCAGTGCATGGGTTATTTCTACCTGCCCTGTCGATCATTAAAAACATCCAGTTTTACCAGCCAGCTAGTACAATTTAGACTGTCCCGTGTAAAATTGTCTTCAAGAGGACTCCGACAGCTCCAGTGAGCTGGTGGCTAAAATGGTAAATCTCCATTACTGCCCAACTGAATGAACCATCCATCATCAACCCCAAACAGGCCATAGAAGAAAATACATCTTAATATCATAGCAATGTAATTATTTCCCTAGATAGCTAATCTTATATGGGAAAATAAATGGGCCTATCACTTATCACCGCCATTCCAACAGACTGTCCATTGTTCTTTCAGCATCCCCATTTGCACGGAACAAAGATGGATGTTCCCTCTATTGTGCTCTACATCAGTATGCAGCTACATATGAGATTTCAAATTCAGATCCAACGAGTAGTATCCGGTTGTTGAACAGGGTTGAAGTGTCATCTCTGCCAGATTTGAGTCAATTTTGATGGACAGAAAGGTTTAGAGGGGGCTTTTGGAAGTGAAGGACACGATATGCAAAGCTGTTAATTCTGCTACGGCACAATTCAGTTAAGTTAGGTTAGGTTCCAATTTTAAAATAAACAACGGACAGTAGTGCCTTCCATCAAATTTCTATCCATTTATTGACGGATCAATGTAGGCACAGCCTAATTGCATACCTTTCGAGGAGGTCGTTTAGACACTGCTCATAGGGCTGGGTGATAAAACGATAACGATAACTATCGCGATAAATTATTTCCTCTAAATAAACATGAAACGTGGTCGCAAAGTTTCGCTATATCGATTTTCCAAGCTTGGATATGAGCACACGCACTAACAACCAATCAGTGAAGGAGATGGCCGAGAGCGAAGGAGACCCGCACTGCACCTTTGGGTAGAGAGGTAGGACTCAAGGCTGGCTAGGATAATTAGCTTGCACGGCGCAATTGTATAGTTTGGCTGGCTAGGATAATTAGCTTGCACGGCGCTATTTTATATATTTACGTGCCGAGTGTGTGTGGCGTGAATTCTGATGCCACGTTATAGTAGTGTGTGGTATACGGTGGACGTCGTTGCAATGTATTGGGGCGGAACAGAGTATTTTAGGGATATTTAGTACATTGGAAATATGGCTGGCTAGGATAATTAGCTTGCACGGCGCTATTTTATATATTTACGTGCCGAGTATGTGCGTGGCGTGAATTCTGATGCCACGTTATAGTAGTGTGTGGTATACGGTGGACGTCGTTGCAATGTATTGGGCGGAACAGAGTATTTTATGGTGATAGTTAGTACATCGTCATGGGATACACTGCTCGCTCTGGCTAACTGCTAACGTGCGCGGACTGATGACGACATCAACTCGAGACATTCGCAGCAGAAAAACAAGTCTATTAATAGCCCGTCGGCGCCGGGCATAAGAAGTTAATTAAACTTGAGACATTATATCGACGATAATAATCGATCGAGTTATATGAATTTTATCGTGATAACGTTTTTGGCCATATCGCCCAGCCCTAACTGCTCATAAAGCGCAATCGTCAATGCACTAGGTACAGGCTTTTCCACTCATTATAGGGAAGCACTGGTACTGCATATAATTGGTCTAAAATGCCACCTCGTTAGAATAGAAAGCTTTATAGGCATTCAAGTTTCAAGTACTTGATACTATGAAATTAGGGGTGCTACTCGTGATCAGTCCAGTTAACACTTGGGTGCCGGAAA
The DNA here is from genome assembly GCF_963971535.1 of Notolepis coatsorum. Classification (NCBI taxonomy): domain Eukaryota; kingdom Metazoa; phylum Chordata; class Actinopteri; order Aulopiformes; family Paralepididae; genus Notolepis; species Notolepis coatsorum. The sequence goes on along the minus strand of NC_140171.1, from coordinate 70,728,134 downwards.
ACGCTTTACAGCGTCATTCCCGGCCATGCTCAAGTTGCCGAAGGACGCTTTACAGCGTCTTTAATATCAATATTTCAAAAATCTGTGATCGGATTCATATTTCCCCTACGCTGGCCTGAGATCCACCAGGAGGACCCACTGAGCTCTCTGGCGGTTCAGGAGCGCCATCTGGTGGCCGATCGGCGCAATCGCCAAACAGGAAGTGCTGTGGAGGTTGTGCTGGTCGGCCATATTACTTCCGGGCACTCGGTTTGGTTACCGACACTCTGGCTCGTCACAATATATAGCGATCCATTGCCAATAACTCGATAAACAACATGATTTGGACGTATATAGTATTATACAAGCTGGAAATGGTTCATCAGGATAAACATCCCATAATCGAAAACGGTCTACACCACGCTGATCGTCCAACGGCGCGAGGAAGATCCGGTAAGATTCAGCGTTATTTTTGAACGTGTTCCATATAAACTGTTATGATGAACATATGACCCACACTAGATGAATGATATAACGCTGCCCACGGAATTATAAACGATCCCCCGCCCATCCGGTCATCATCAGATCATACGTAGATCATTCTAGAAGTACGTAGATCATTCTAGAAGTACGTCCAATTGAAATTTTTTATATCGCCCCGATTGCCATCAAACTGTATTTCATCATCAATATAATGCATTTGGGGCTATAGATCACGTTCTGGAGAAAGCTGCAGAAAGAGATGAAAACATACTTATACATTAGACCATATTTACTATGAATATGTGAATGAAAAAGTTTAACGTTGCTACACAATGAACAATGCATATAGGACTTTGAATGGGCCCTAATAATGGCAATGTAGCAATAGAATTTAAAAAGTTATAGCCATGCAAAGCCCCTTCTTCATAGGGGTACTTCTCCATAGACAAATAGAGCTGGCAATCTATGGTATACCATGAATTTAACCCATGGCACCCAAAGTGTTAAAAAAACCAAGGTAAACGGAACTACAAATGCATATCTCACCCCTCCATGCTACAAATCATATCCCCCAAGGGGATCAATAAAGGAATATCTTATTCACCTCCAGGGGAGGAAATTAGGCCACTTTACTCGCCAAATGAGTATTTTTTACGTTTGGCGAGTGATTCATGAAGACCACTCGCCAGTCTGGCGAGTTGACAGTGCCACGAGAGCACTGCACGAGACCTGCGGACATATGTTTAATAAAAGTTCCCGCAGTACTGGCCAACCCGCGGACATATATAATTTTTTTTTTTTTTTTAAGTTGTCCCATCACTGATTGAGATTAGTCAGCCATAGTAAGTCACTGCCATCTCACCCACAGTGATGATCTCGCTATTCCCTTCATCGACAACTCACCCAGTCACTGACCAGACCAAGCAAGTGCTTTTTTGAAGGGTAAAACATATATAATGTTTAATAAAAGTTCCCACAGTACTGGCCAACCCGCGGATATATAATGTTTAATAAAAGTTCCCACAGTACTGGCCAACCCACGGAAATATAGAATGTTGAATAAAAGTCAAGGAAGCACTCGCAAACAGATAACATTAAACACAGCAGAAGATGGAAAACAGACGGACCGACCAACGGGGAACTGCATCCAACCCTAGTACAACCCTCGAGTCTAAGGCAAGGACACATTAAAATCACAGAGGTGTATGTTAGTCTATTGGAACTGTATACAGTGGTTAGCTTCTAGTTAGCGTTTTAGCTATAGCTGCTTGCTAGCTAACGTTAGCCCTGTGTGCGCGTGTGCTCAAAGCAGCCAGCCCCATGTTAGCTAGGTGTATCTGTTATGACTGTTTCCAAAAACGCACCGGACTACGACGTAAGGTTAGACATTTTATTTCATGCTCAAAAGCCCCTGGCTTGCACATCGCAGTCACGAAAGGGGCTAGCTCAACAGCACACCAACCCAACTGACGTTACCACAACACTTGACGGTACTTCACAGCACTGTCGTAAGGCCACCGTGCCGTCTTAAAGGCACAGTGAACACTGTTGTGATGCCACTCAGATGCATACACAACATTGACGCGGCTTGACAACAGAGGTTCAAAGTTAACTTGATTGAAAACTTTATTAACAGATTGCAGAATGGGTACAATACAGTACGGCTCAATACACACAAATGTTAAGGGGATGCAGACCAGAGAAAGACTTTCGTCTTTGTTTACATCAGGGTCCCCCATTGTCAATTCATCATAACATACACGACATACAGAACTGCTACATCTATACACTTCACAACATACTTCGTTTTTTTCTTTCACTGCCCAACCCAGTATCTTTCACTACCCAGTTCAGCCCAACCCAGTCCAGAATAGATCCCTCTTTCATGTTAATGTTTTATGCTAATAAATATTTTAAAGAGTAGAGACACGGTGTGATTATTACTATGATTGAAAATCAATTTAGACAGAAGTAATTATCACAATTAGCGATTTTTTTTGGCTGGTAAAAAATCTGTTTGGCTGGTAAAAAAATTAAAATTATCAGATACTCACCAGTTGGCTGGTAAGCCAAAAAGTTAAGTTTCCTCCCCTGTTCACTTCATACTATACATATCACTCACATTTATTGAAATGGTTTACAAACATTTTAATGGTTCTAATATGAACTAAGCTATTTATTAAAGCCTTTTTTATATACAAGAAGAGTGCCTGGAACTACCTTATTCCTCATCCAAGAGCACCTTCAAAAAGACACAGGATTCACACCACAAAGACGCTGCAGCCCTCCTTGTTCATGACTACTGTCCCATTTGGAAAACAGTACCGTATTTAATTTTAATTAACATGCCATTTTGGAAAACAGTAATGTTTGAGCGTTGAAGAATAAATTATTTCCAATTTCTACTTTTACGGCTTGTCACTTAGTCAACAAGTACACATCCCTAGTGCAGAGGGCACAGCATTTCTTGATACTCTTACCCAAACATTAACAAAAATGTGATAATTACCTGCCATTTCTTGACCATGGAGCACATCTTGTCTCGGGTCAGGTCCATGCCGTGGAAGTTAGTCAAGCAGTTCTTGCCCTGGACATCCTCTGTGATGAGCTTGAATTTGCGGAAGGCCACTTCATCGTTCTGCAGGTCAGCAAGGCTCACCTCGAACACACGTCCCTTCAGACCATCGGAGGCAATTTCTTGGTGGGGAGGGTTAAATCACATGTGTCCCATTAGAAACTACAGTGTTTACGGAGTCAAGTCAAGAGTTTTATTTGTCACAGCATACAAGGCATACAGTGAAATGCAGGTGGTCATGCCCGCAGAGATTGTGCAATAATACAAGTAATAAGACATAACAGGTATAATGTACATAATTTTTTTTAAATGCATGGTAAAAGACACGCTAAGGTCCTGCGATAGTGCCTCATCCGTAGCTTAACACTGTATTGCACTGAGTCTTATGACTGTACACTACTATACAATTATACTATATACTAGTTACTTATATACCAGTCATGTCGTACCAAGAGAAGGTCAGTTAAGCTCATCAGTAATCAGTGAAAATCATATGACTGAAAACATTAATCATTCCAAAAGTGTCAATTGTTAAATCAAGTGCGACCGATTGCATTATTGCTAGTATGCTTAAAACTCCCACTTGACCCCTGTTAGTGTAGCTTGACTGTACTCAATACCATTCAGTTTGCTACAGAGAAAAACTGGTGGTTGTCACCAGTTGATCACATATCTCAATTTGTAGATATTTCAAATGCAAACCACAACAACTTACTGGTTCCCTGAGTCCTGGTGACCAAGGTCTTGCCAAGATTGCGGATGTTGAACATGGCTGGTGCCTTGACATCATACCAATCCTTCTTGGAGAAAGGGTCGACACTGATGGGAGACATACAGGAGCACAGTCAAAAAAGGGCAAAGACGTCCAGACACTTCCAAGATGTGCATGCATTCATGGCTAACGTTAATTAGTCAGACGATGGTGACATGCCAAGTTGACATACAATGTGCGTTGATTCAAAGGACACGGCATAGCTAGGTGGCACGCTCGTAACGTTAATTACAACTCGACGAAAGACCTAAAAGCTGACGTTAACCGGCATTCTTACTGATAGATTCCAACAGGTTACGGTTACACTTCTGGCTAAATAGTATTGCCACTTGCCAGCAACGTTCTGCTCGCCAGGGCTTCAGTGGCAATACTCGACTGCCATCTTGCTAGCTATCAAGCTAACATTCGCTTTACCCCACTACGATTACGTATAACTCGAAACACTAATGTTACATTTAAAATAAAAGGCGTTAGCGGTGATTACAGCACAGAACCAATGTTAAGATTTGACAAGAGGAGTTAAGAGTAAATTAGCTACACGGAATGGACATGACAATGTGACAACTCCATTCAGCACCACTCGCAGGCCGGTGAGCTGAGCAGCTTAGTACAGGACTGCAGATATCTAATCACCATCAGTCCCATCCTTCATATTTTATAACCACGCGTAACATTATTGAAGACAGCAATGTCTGCTGCATGTCATGATACATGAATTGTGCTACTTACATCTTCTTTTTGGCACCTTTTTTGCCGCCTTTGGTCAGCCTCTTATTCTTGCCGACTGCCATGTTGGCTACAGGGAGTGAAAGAGGAAGAAGAAGGAGTTACCGCGAGAAATAAAGAGATTGGAGCTGGTCATGTGATCTCACGTATCTCGCGAGTCGTTGTTTATGAAGGCTTTGGCTCCATCTACTGATGAATGAATGAATGAATGAAAACTTTATTTAACAGATTGCAGAATGGGTACAATACAGTACGGCTCAATACACACAATTGTTAAGGGGATGCAGACCTGAGAAAGACGTTCGTCTTGTTTACATCAGGGTCCCCCACTGGTCTTCAACACTACATACGCTTATCATAGATATATCCATGCTCACATATAAAACTGTTTTATATCTATGCATATGGTAGCATACAGTACTTATATGGAAAGAAACTACCAGCAGAGACAGTCTATATGCACATTTCATACGGTGTAAAACGATGTATTTTATTGATATGAAATTGATATGTAGTCAAATTACCAGTACTTAAAGTATGTTGATGTTTTGTGATTAAAGGATTCTGTAATGTTTGATTGATTGATTGATTGATTGATTGAAAACTTTATTAACAGATTGCGGAATGGGTACAGTAGGCTACAGTACAGCTCAATAGTACAATTGTTAAGGGGATGCAGACCAGAGAAAGACTTTCGTCTTGTTTACATCAGGGTCCCCCATTTTCAATTCATCATAACATATGACATACACGACATACAGATAGACAGTACTGCTACATCTATACATTTATGACATATCAGATTTGCAAATACAGTACTGTTTGTGATACAAAAGAGTCCAGAAAAGAGAGTATATACATTTGACGTAGAAACTGTACATTGGAGGGTAGGTGGGGGGGGGGGGACTGTACATTGGAGGTGGTTGGGACATTTACAGGGGCCAGTTTCGAATTGCAGTCTCCCGTAGGTGTTCTTTGAGAGTGTTTTTGAAAGTGGGTAGTGATTCACATTCCTTTACAGCTTTGGGTAGGGCGTTCCACATTGATGTGGCATAATTGCGAAACGTGTTTAGTCCCTTGTTTGAGCCGAATCTGGGTTTAACATGATTTGTGGAGCTCCCTCCGGTGTTGTGATCGTGGTATTCACTGACCTTTGGGAAGTATTTTGACATGTACATGGGTACCTTGGTCGTGTAGTGTATCTTAAAGATTTATTTTTTTGGCGTTTTATTTCTACTGGGCAGTCCAGTAGGGAGAGACAGAGGAGGAATGGGAGACAGAGTGGGGGGAAGACATTCGGCAAATAACGACGGGTTCGGGAGTCGAACCCGGGTCGGCCGTGTCGCGGCTGAACGCGCTATGTGGTTCGCCACTGGGGCGCCCCGTGTAGTGTATCTTGTAGACCAGGCCCATTGCAAGTTGCTGTACTCTGTCGTCTACTCTAAGCCATCCTAGTTTGTCAAAGTGGGCAGCAGTGAGGTGGGTTCTAGGAGTAAGGTCAAGCAGTAGTCTGACCAGTTTGTTTTGAGATGTTTGTAATTTTGTTTTTAGCGCCTTTGAGGTGCTTTGGTACCATGAGGTGCAAGCATAGTCGTATAGTACCCTTGAATGAGTGCTCCTGCCAGAGTCTTCAGGGTATTCTTGTTTACCAGAGAGGAGATCCGGTACAAGAATCGAGTTCATTGGTTGACTTTTTTTATTACATTGGATGCCATTTTGTCACAGGAAAGATTTGCCTATAGGATGGAGCCCAGGTAGGTAATTTCTTCTTTCCTTGTGACAATATTGTCACCCACTGTAACTGAGAAGCCGTCGGTCTTGCTGAGTTTGTTATTTGAACCGAAGAGAATGGACTCTGTTTTGCCCATGTGTAATGATAGTTTGTTATCAGCGAGCCATATGCAGATTTTGCCTAGTTCCGAGCTGAGGGTTTTTTCAACCTGTAACTTGTTCTTGTCAGAGACCAGCAGGGCTGAGTCGTCCGCAAACAGGAACAAGTTGCAGTCACAAGCTGATGACATGTCATTTGCATAAATTAGGAACAGTAGCGGTCCTAGTATGCTTCCTTGTGGAACACCACAGCTCACTGTGAGGGGGGGGGGATAGGGTACCATTTACCTCCACCATCTGTTCTCTCCCCTCCAGGTAGGATTGCATCCAGCTCACTGATAGACTATCAAAACCAATTGCTTTTAGCTTGTCAAACAGAATGGTGTGATTGACAGTGTCGAAGGCCTTTTGTAGGTCCAGCATGACCATGCCGCAGTATTTGCCCGCGTCCACCTCTTGTTTGATGTGGTCGTTTAAATAGAGAAGGCATGTGTCAGTGGAGTGGGATGTTCTGAAGCCAGATTGGAATTCGTAGATTAGATTTTTTTTTCGCGAGGTACTTTTCGACCTGTTCGTATACAATTTTTTCCATAACTTTCGAGATGGAGGTAAGGATAGAAACAGGGCGGTAGTTGCCTGGGTCTAATTTACTGCCCTTTTTGTGCAGGGGTGTTACTCTCGCAATTTTGAAGTCCTTGGGGACGTGTCCCTGTTTTATGGAGAGGTTTATTATGTGTGTGATGACTGGGGTGATGGCGGCTGCTGAGTCTCTGAGGAATTTGGAGGGGATGTTGTCATGGCCAGTGGCCTTGTTCGGTTGGAGGGCACTCAGTTTTTTGAGTACCTCATCTGTTGTTACCATTTCCAGTTTGAAGTCGTCTTTGTGGACCCCTAGGTTCTTGTAGTATGCTACTATGTGTTCTACCCCATAATGCCCTGAGTGGGAGGGTAGTTTGTTTACCAGTGTTGTGGCTATGTTTGTGAAGAAAATGTTTAAGTAATTGGCTACATCCAGCTTGTCTGTGATGAGTGTGTTGTCCGTCTTTATGTTTATGTTTGAGAATCTGGTTTTAAGTTTTTTACTGCAGCCTAGTTGATTATTGAGTTCACATGGTTTGTTTTTGTTTTCCTTTCAATGTCTCAAGACCCCTCTGAGCCCCCTGGTGCCCCCCCCCCCCCCCCCCCCCCGACTTAAGGCTATGGAAATAGCCTATGAGCTTCACTCCATTAGGAAAAATGGTCCTGTTATGTTTGTAAAGGTTTCAAATAAACAAATAATCTTTACTCTCCAGGATAGAACTGTGCATGACAGGGAATGGAAGGGAGATTTGCTCATATTCACAAATTGAAACTGATATGATAGAAATAACATTTGTGAATTATATTTTCCCCTTAAATGACCATGCCAGTTTAGTTTAGACCTCTCACCATTATCATAGATTGTCCCTGTCCTTTGTGTTCATGTATATATATATATATATACATGATATATATATGTATGTCCTTGGTGTATGGTATACAGTGTGTTTTAGCAGATTTCAGCCTACCTCGCTAAACACCATTCCCACTGCCGTTGAAAAGGGGTGGAAAATAGAGAGAGAGAGAGTTTTTAATTGTCACGGCATACAAGTATACAATGAAATGCGGGTGGTCTTGCCCGCAACGATGTGCAATACAGTGTTACAACATATAATAGAATACAATAAAAAACAACATTGTGCAATAAACAGGTAACAGGTAACATGGTGTGACATCTCGGTATCTGTACATAGTTATTTACAGAGCATATAGGACATGCTAGGTAGCTTTGGTAGTGCAATACACTGTTCCTGTTATTCTAATTTAAAGTGGCCTTTCCTTTTGGCCATAAGTGTGCGATAGTCCATGAGACTTGAACGTTGCTAGGTAATCCACCACTGGGGCTTTACCTTTCACTTTCGATTGATTTGAAAGGCTTGTATTAAAACGAATACAGTAACCTTAGTAAAAGGCACAGTGATATTCACAAGGGAGAATTATCTATTGAGTCGACCTTTGAGTCTTAGAGCATTTTTCCACTCCCTTTCAACATCAATGGTATAGTGTGAATTTATCAGGGACAATCTCTCAAATCCTGGAGCTGCTCCATAGTGAATAATGCAACAACCCCTAGGAGACTATACGACAGTACCCATGGTGATTTTACTGGGATATGGGTACATTTTCTGATTCAGAGCTGTAAGCCCTACATTCTTTTAAACTCACTAGTCACTAATTCATTGACAATGAACCAACACCAAAAAGTGTCACTTGATAACATCACAAATTCAAGTCTTGAGGCTCCCAGCTTAGGGAGACAGGAAACGTTCGAGACTGGATAATATAGTGTGAAAGGACACTTGAGGGACAGGATACCATAGGCACAGGACACTTGAGGAAAGTAAAATGACAGACTCTTAAGCAACAGGACAAGATACACATTTAGCACAGGAGACTATAGTGAGAGGATTGATTGATTGAAAATAAATTGTATAACAGATTGCAGAATGGGTACAATACAGTATGGCTCAATACACACAATTGTTAAGGGGATGCAGACCAGATAAAGACTTTTGTCTTGTTTACATCAGGGTCCCCCATTTTCAATTCATCATGACATTTATGACATACACGACATACAGTACTGTTACATCCAGACATTTATGACATACAAGACAAATATACAGTACTGTTTAAGAGACAGAGATTATAAAATAAAATATATACATTTGAGGGGGAGGGAACTGTACATTGGAGGGGGTTGGGTGGGGGGGGGGGGGGTGGACATTTACCAGGGCCAGTTTCAAATTGCAGCCTCCCGTAGGTTATAGGATATATTGAGTGACAGGATACAGTAGTGAAAGGACACTTTAGCAACAGGAAACTATAGTGAAAAGACACTTTAGCAACAGAAAACTATAGTGACAGGACACTTTAGCACCAGGAAACTATAGTGAAATGACACTTTAGGAACAGGAAAATATAGTGAAAGGACACTTTGGCAACAGAAAACTATAGTGAAAGGACACTTTAGCATCAGGAAAGTATAGTCAAAGGACACTTTAGCAACAGAAAACTATAGTGAAAGGACACTTTGGCATCAGGAAAGTATGGTGAAAGGACACTTTAGCAACAGAAAACTAGTGAAGGGACACTTTAGCATCAGGAAAGTATATATAGTCAAAGGACACTTTAGCATCAGGAATTATAGTGAAAGGACACTTTAGCAACAGAAAACTATAGTGAAAGGACACTTTAGCCACAGGAGCAACAGGAAACTATAATGAAAGGACACTTTAGCAACAGGAAACTATAGTGAAAGGACACTTTAGCCATAGGACACTACAGCGAGAGAACACTTGAGAGGACACGATTTAGAGAGAGACAGAATACTTAAAAACGTAACATATATCTGTGGATATGAACAAATTATTTGGGTTTATTAAAGGTCCTGGTTTTCTGAAGTTGGACATACAAGGTTTTCATAACTGTGGCCTTTACACTTGGTCCACACCGGGTAACTGACGGTTGCCCTGCTGAACTGCATCATCAACAGAGCATTTTCACTGACGTTCCACAGCACACATGCAGTGTGGGTTATAGCCTGACATTTGTTCGGGATTCCGTGGGACAGGATCCAATTTCACTATCAATGGGATGGGATGGGAAAAGATGTCATTGAAAATGGGGGACCCTGATGTAAACAAGATGAAAGTCTTTCTCTGGTCTGCATCCCCTTAACAATTGTATGTATTGAGCTGTACTGTACTGTACCCATTCTGCAATCTGTTAATAAACTTTTCAATCAATCAATCAATCATGCACCTCCAAGCCACCAGGCTTCCCTTCCCCTGTCTCCCTTGTTTCCCCCCCCCCCCCCATCTGTCTCCATCAAGCAGGAGTGGATCCACCAGGTGTGGGGAGTTGTAGGCCATCAGCTGTTCATGTTCAATCAACAATGCCATAAAAGACTGGTCACTACTCCTTACCTCCCTCTCGGCCTGACTACCCCTCCTGGTGAATCTCCTGCCTGCTCCTTTAGGTTGTCCCTGGATTTTTACTCTTTGTTTTGTCCCGTGAGTTTTGAAATCCTTTTGTTCCCACGCAATTGGACTTTAATTGTTCCTGTGGTTTCTTTTGATATTTTGTTTAGTTTTTTTGACAATGCTCTGCGTTGCTTTTTGTTTGGACGTTTATTCCGTTTACCTCTATTCCTAGTATTTCCTTGTTCAAAATACTTCCCAAAGGTCAGTGAATACCACGACCACAACTCCAGAGGGAGCTCCACAAATCATGTTAAACCCAGATTTGGCTCAAACAAGGGACTAAACACTGTGGAATGCCCTACCCACAGCTATAAAGGAATGTGAATCACTACCCACCTTCAAAACTGCTCTCAAAGAGCACCTACGGGAGGTTGCAATTCGAAACTGGCCTCCATAAATGTACAAACCCCCCCTCCCACCCACCCCCTCCTAATGTACAGTTTCCTCCCCCTCATATGTATATATTATCCGTTAGGATCTCTGTTTAACATAGGCCTACTGTATATTTGCATATCTTGTATGTCACAAATGTAACAGTACTGTATACCTGTATGTCAAGTATTGTCCTAAATGTCATGATATATATCTGTATGACCCCCGTAAATGTCCAAACCCCCCTCCCACGCACCCACCCCCTCCTAATGTAGTTTCCTCCCCCTCGTATGTATATAGTTTCTGTTAGGATCTCTGTTTAACAGCACTGTATATTTGCATATCTTGTATATCACAAATGTAACAGTACTGTATACCTGTATGTCAGAAATGTCATGATATATATCTGTATGTTGCGTATGTCATAAATGTCATTATGAATTGAAAATGGGGGACCCTGATGTAAACAAGATGAAAGTATTTCTCTGGTCTGCCTGCATCCCCTTAACAATTGTGCGTATTGAGCCGTACTGTATTGTACCCATTCTGCCAACTGTTAATAAAGTTTTCAATCAATCAATCAATCAATCTTCCTTTGATTGATCTTTGTATAATAAATATATCCACTGTTGGGTTTTACTCCATTCCTCATCTCGTTCCGTCTGCGCTTGGGTTCTGGCTCTTGACTTATATGTTCTTTTCAAAAGAAGTCACAGGAGTGGGCAGGATGGGGAAATCCTTTTTAAGTGAATTTCTCTTATGTATATATTGAATCAGAAGGTTGTGTGTTCAGATCACGTCAGGGTCGCCAATGTAGGAGTGCGGAACAAACGGACTATCAGACGGCTGTTAGATGCAATACAAGTAAAGTGCAATGTTTACTTCCACTTCCTTATACAATTTAATACGTCATCACGTCAACCCGTGTGGGCTGTCCCCGACTAAGGATTTGGATGGTCGACTATGATTGGCCAAAATTTGCCGTTAGTCGACTAAACTAAAGTATAATATAAAAAAAAAAAAAAATTAGTTTAATTTTTTAAATTTTTTATCATTCCATTTGGGCTGTGGGGGGTGCTTAATGTCTGAGGGAGTCGACTGAAGGCTTCTTGTCCTCTGCAAAAGCATGCAATTGGTCCACTGATGGATACATCTTGATATTTGTCTAGTCTAGTGTGTTCATTAGATGGGTGAAATCCTCTTTCAGTGCCTCTGTGCCTGTTTTCGTAGGCAGTTAGCCTCTGGTATGCGTGCCATTAGCGTTAGCCACGCTTCTAGGCCTCTTTTCTTTTGGAAAGAATGATAAAAAAATTATATATATTTTTTTATATATTCGACTAAGAGGTTGGCCAGTCGACTACGGCTCCTTTCGACCGATTAGTCGACTAATCGACTAATAGGGGTCAGCATACACAACGTCAATGCCCTCTAACCACACCCTGTGCATAACATTGAATGTGGATGTGACAGAATGTGAATTTATTGTCCATTATTGTCCCCCACACCACTATGAATATACACGTTTTCGTGAATCTGAATGACATTCTGGCCATTATCTGTTTCCAATTCAAAAAGGTTTCATTGCGTAATGGCTTACCCACTTATAAAACAGGAACGGAACGGGAGAATCTTATAAAGATCCCCAGGCGCTAATGTGGACCGTCCTCGTTTCTCATCACTACTAATACCATAAAAAAAGGCATAGACCATAGAAGCTGTAGCAGCCTTCTCATAAAAAAGTGGCAAGAGCTGTGTCAGAGCAGGCTGTAAATTGGATACATGATCCTGTAGAGATGCATGATAGGCTGACCAGGCCACAATGTCCCCCTTGTCTAGCTCCTTCTTTTCTATCAGCTTCGTTGAATGCTCAAGCCAACATTTCTTTCATATGTGCTCTTCCTAGATGTCCCTCGAAAGCTTTACTCAAATTGCGTGTCTTGGGAACAGCCACATTTTCCTTGGTGTAGTTGTCAGGCAACCAGTGATTCTTGTTTGTTTTCAGTGCATGTATGCAGGGGCGTAGCTGGGGGGGGGGGGGGGGGGGGGGTAGCTTAGAATGATTCCAAGGGCCCAGCACTGGGGGGGGGGGGGGGGCCCAAAAAACAAAACAATTTTTTTTTCTTTTTACTAGACATCACTCAGGTGTATGATTGATGCTCTCATTGATACTATGTTTGTTTCTGAAGTGTGTGTGTGTGTGTGTGTGTGTGTGTGTGTGTGTGTGTGTGTGTGTGTGTGTGTGTGTGTGTGTGTGTGTGTGTGTGTGTGTGTGTGTGAGATATATAGAGAGAGGGGGGGTGAGAGAGATGAGGAAGGGGCAAGAAAGAAAGAGAGCTGGGAGAGTGTGTGTGAGAGAGCGAGGGGGGGGGGGTGATTACTCAGCCCTTGTGTGGGTGAATGTAACAAGTTTCTTTCGCCAATTATTTCATGCACACTTTATTCATTGTTTTAAATTATTATTTTCTTTTAAGTTATTTTGTGCATCACTCTGTTTTGAATTTGATGCAAATTTGCAATGCATGAGGGTCATCCTTTTGTGTTAAATGGCTGCATAAAGCAAGCATTTGTTGACTCGCATGTTGATAAGAGTATTAAAACTTGGAACTTGAAAAAGATCTGTTTAAGGTAGAAAAAAAAGAGAAAAAAGATTTGATTCAGACTGTCCAGGTCCGCTCCCACCACAGAGCTTGCTTTTTTGACCAGTTTGTTCATTTTGTGTGTGTTGGTGTATGGTGTTGCCCCCCCAGCATACCACAGCGAAGAAAAGGGCACCAGCAACCACAGACTAGAACATCTGCAGCAGTTTGCTGCAGACATTAAAAGACCTGAGCCTTCTCAGGAAGAACAGTCTGCTCTGTCCCTTCCTAGGGCCTCGATGTTGTTCATCCAGTCCAGTGGTCAAGGTATGGTCAAGGTTGTCGAGGGCACTCACAGTGAATAGCTCTTTGCGGAGCCGAGCAGGACACACAACACCATTCTTCTTTATGTTCTCACAGATTGCAGTAGCCAGCTGATTCTCCACTTCCAAGACCCGATCATAGCTTACACTAAGACCCAACTCATGCATCTGTGAAACAAGTTTCTTTGACCTGGTTTGAGTGTGCACACTTAGTCCCAAGTAAAGGGGCAAGGGTGGTTCATACACCGATGAATGACATTGAGGAGATTTGTTATTTGGGGCCCTCTTCTTACAGTTAAACAGGATGGTCTGTGAGACAGTCAGACAGGCTTGGGAGTCAGTAGAGCTCTGATCCTTCAGGTCAGCTCCGACCAGCATCATGGCCACCAGGGACTTGAGATTGTTGGGCATGGACTTCTGCTGGCATTCGGAGGGGAATGAGGCATTGAATTTGAACAAGTAAAAAATGATGTAAATATGTTGTTAGAATGGTACAAAATTTAATATTCCTCTGGTGACATTCTTTATAGCATTAACACATTTATTGACCCAGAAAATGTATAGTTTGACACCAAAATGTATCTTCAACAACAAACCCTAACCCAACATTCACATTTTTGGCAGTTGTTAGAATGTTCGACACATTTGTACCACATGCACAAACCTGCTTGATTATTGCTCCAAATAGCATGCAAGTTGGACAAAGTGGGTATGTCTGGAAAGAAGAGGCTTGTGGGTAAACCAATGTTCACTCTGATATATTCATGTGAACGGCCAAGGGACCTTTTGGAAGATGAGCATGGCAGTTTTTTCTAGGCGAAAATTTTACATAATCTTGAATCATTGCCTATTAAAACCCTCTTACCAACAGTTGGGCTTAATGAAAATGGTACCAATGGAAAGCTTAGCTTCTCTAGTTTACAGGGATACCAATACCTTTGTGTTCGCTCAAATATTGAGCGCGCTAGGACCAAGATATTGGCAGAACCTTGATTTTACATGGCGGCCATCTTGAAATCCATCATGATGACGTGGCCCCTACCCCAAAATGAAAGCTATGATGACATGTGGAGAAAATTTGGTTCTTTTATCTGGCGCGTCCACATCATTTTGCTAAGCCACCAGACTATAAGCGAATGGAAGCTCTTGTTTGCTAAGGGAGATGTGCCAAGGGATCTGATGGGACTGCTCAGTAATGTGTATCTGGCTCCATCTAGTGTCTGCCCGTTACCATACATTTATCTATAGTCTTATATCTATAGTCTTTTGTCCCAGTCATGACCCTGTATAGAAACTACAAGTAGAGCAAACTAACCCCAAAAGTGTTCTGATTTGTAAATCTGATCATTTTACACACTTGTATTTGATACATTGTACACTTGGAATTTGGTTAGTGTATCCAGCTTATACTTATAATGCATAATTCAATAAAACCGAGTTAAATGCATTTCACTCGGTTTTATTGAATTGATCTTAACTTGAACAGGAAAAACTAGGTGGGTACTATCTTGTCATCCCATCCACTCACTGTTATTGTACCAAAGGGAGGATATTTCAGTTGACAAAGCAAATATTGACATCAATGTATAATCAAGATATTTATTTGTTCAATATGCTGACTATCCTTACAAAATGTTTCCATAATTTTGTGGTCACTATGATGATTGTAGTGACATTGAAATACCATGATATTACTATCAGTATCATGGTTTAACTTTTATGGTATGGAACATGGTATTATTTAAGTACAAAAGTGGTACCATGGTGATAAATAACTTTTTACTAAACGTATTTATTTATACAATGCACAATTGTACATTTACCTTATCACAAGGGGACACAGTTGTGATGAATGCTATGTCTCAGTGTTCAGAGCAGTTGAACAGCTATACGTGTGGAGTTGAGCACTGAAAGCACCACATTGCTGTGCAGATGCTCAAAGGCATAGTGGAGACTGCAATAGAAACACCAACTGTCCATAAGGTTTATCATTATCCAGGCGACTGGAAATTCTACCAGCATGAATTCATTATCTTGTCATTCAAAATGTCTCAAAGCTGGCTTACTAATAATAAAATGACTGCATATTTCTAACATAAATATATGCATGATTAGGAGAAGCATTTGTCATCACAAGGATGAATTAAATCTCTAAAGGATTTTAATTCCCTCTTGTCATCAGAATACTTCCCTCAGTGCTCACAGGGTTCAAAGTCAATCCAAGCTTCACTCAGACATCATGTAAAATCTCTCGACACACATACGTTGTGTTGTTGTTTTTATACTGTGTGAAAAAATAAACTAAACTAAACTAAGAGGGGTCCAAGGACCGAGCCCTGGGGGACACCCATCCAAAGGGGGCAGGGGGGCCAACAGGGTCCCTCTCCATGATACTCGGTAGGAGCGGTCGTCGAGGTAGGATGTCAGCCATGCCAGCGCAGAGCCAGTCACTCCCATTCTTGCGAGGACGATCTGATGGTTGACTGTGTCGAAGGCTGCCGACAGGTCCAGAGGAGAGGCCCTTTGCTTTTGCTAAGGTCTCTGTGGAGTGACCAGTCCTGAATCCTGACTGATTAGGGTCTACTCTAGGAGGTCATTCTGTAAGAGATGATCAGTAAGTTGGTTGGATACAGCACGTTCAAGTGATTTAGAAAGGAAGGAGAGAAGAGAAACAGGACGATAGTTGTCTATGGCGGTGGGGTTCATGGTTGTTCATGGTTACGAACGATGTGACTCTGGCTTGTTTTAGGGAGGTGGGAACCACCCCCGAGTTGAGGGAGGATTTGATGGTTGCCGTTAGGAATGGGAGGATCGGGTCCAGCTGGCATGTAGTGGGACAGTTCGATGTTAACAATGTCGAGGCCTCTGTGTCTGTAATGGGAGAGAAAGATGACAAGGTAAAGGATGAGGTTCTCGATTCAGCATTTGGAATGGCTGGGGGTTGGGAGAAGCAGTTGCGGATGCTCTCCACTTTTTTCTCGAAGAAAATCGCAAAGTCTTCGGCAGAGAGTGAGGAGGGAGGACGTGGTGGCATGTAGTTTGCGAAGGTTATTTTTTATTTTTTTTTTTACTTTGACCAGACAGCTGGTTCTTTTAGCGTTTATCGCTTTTTCTGGTCAAGCATGACCGACAGAAACAGGTTGAATGGGGTATAGATCGGGGGAAGACACTCTGAGAAAATACGGCGAGAGGTTGTGATAGGTGGTGATGTCACCAGTGAGGTGTGACTTTCTATACTTCCTCTCAGTTTAACCACCTCATCAGTGCTACTATACTGCTGATGCTGCTGCTATTCATGCATAGCTTGGTACATAACGTTCGTTTGAGCTTGTTCTTGCTTTTGGTCATATAAAACGTCCACCTATAGCATGTCTGGTTGAGTAATCATGTCTATCTAAATGGAAAGTTAATTCAGTTTAGACAAAATAAATGGTATCTTTGTTATAGAGATGTTTCTGATAAATACAAGTAATGAATAGAGTAATCTTAACATATAACCAAGCAAGACAATTATGCATTGCAACATTTGTTCTGTATTCACAACGGAGCGCAATATGCGCTGCTCTGTTTTGTACTATTAGCAATTTCTTAATCTTACCCAATGTAATATTATACCATACTGCTGGCCAATATTAAAGCTGGTACAATATTAAAGTTTGAATCACCTGTCTAATTGTGTAAAAAATGTCTCATCCTTTAATAACAGAAATGATATTTCCCATCTTAGCAACTATCCTATTTGTGTGTTTTGTCCATAACTTACTATCTACAAATATTTAAACCTGGTTTCCTACTAAGAGTGGTTTGAACCACATAATGCCATTTGTCTTAGAAACATCCATGACCAATTTGTTATCCCTTATCCATTCAACCACTGATTGCAACTCTACATTTAAAACTGTACTGTGTTTTAAACTGTGCGCACATGCACAATTTCCCCTCCCCCGACAATGCACCCATAGTGCACCTTTAGCAGTGAGCCTAGATCAGGGGTGGGCAATTATTTTTCCCAGGGGGCCGAATGAGCAACTGAAAATATGTTGGAGGGCCGGGCCAAAATTTCAATTATGCATAATATACATTTTATTTCTATATAAAAAACAGTAAATGGCATTGTTTTGACCCCTGGTAAGAGTGTATGTTATTATTTGGCAATTAAAATGTGAGGTTAGCTTTCAAAAATATCATTTATTCAAATAGAATTTATTTCCAAAATGATAAACAAAATGTGAAACATTAATAACAACAGGCATTTTGAGTTTCATATACTATTGAAGCAAGGATTTTCTTAGCTTTCTAAAGACATCACATCATCTTATAGCCAAAATAAACAAGACATGTCACTGAACTGTGTAAAGAAAAGTGTCCCAGTTGTGTAGCCTTTTCTACTTTACATGCATATATTAAACATTTAATGTTTTCAGAACTGTGCAAAAAAAAGATCAAGTGTCCCATTTCACTTGTTATATTTCCACATTTTAGTGTTCTTCAGTTCTTTTTTTTTTCATTCAGTGTGAGAAATCCAGTCTCTGTTGAGCTTTAACAAGTCCATCAAAGTCAGGTTGCATGTCTGAGGTGGAGATGCGAAGCACAGCTGCCAGATGTTCATCAGTGAGAGAGGATCTGTACCTGGACTTGGTAAACGTCATGACTGAGAATGTCTGTTCACATATGTAGGTGGATCCAAAGAGAACCAACATCTTCTGAGCATGTCTCCTCATGTTTGGAAAGTTCTCCTCCTTGAGAGCAGAATAGAACTCTAGCAGTGATGCTGACTTAAAGTGCTCTTTCAGTAGTGAATCAGACTGCAGGTCAATGAGTTCAAGCTGAACAACTATCAACACTGCAGGTAAAGGGAGAGGAAACCAGCTGCATTTCAACCTCAACCTTTTTGAAATCTTGAAAACGCCTTGAAAATTCATCATGCAGTGCTCCCAACATGGATGAGTACCTGTGCCGGTGATCAGCTGATGGTTTGACTTCTTTCAGGGTTTTCATGTGTTTGAGATTGTTGCTGCCTAGTTGCCTTGAAATTAATTGCAACTTTGTCATGAAGGCTTTCACATGGCTATGCATTTCATGAGCAAAAATGCCCTTGCCCTGCAGTTGTGTGTTCAGTAGGGATGGGTACCGTTCACATTTGAACCGATACGGTACCGGTACCTGTGAATCGATACCGGTACCCAACGGTACCTTTTTTCTGTACTTTAGTCTCTAGAAATGTAATCTACCTACCTCAGTTGTGAAAAAAAAATCCAAACTTCAAATAACCACACTTTCGACCATTTTCGGCTTGCCCCAACTGCTTTGTTGTTGAATCAAGTCAAATCCTAGGTAAGCGTATATTGTGCATGTGAACGTTGACATGAAAATAAAAAAATAAAAAAAATAAAAAATAAAATAAAAAAATTCCCAGGTCTGGCCTAGATGGACATTGTCCTGAACCAAAGCCATGTTATAAGAACCCTTAAGCTCTTCTACAGTAATTCCAAGTCATTGCAGCAGAGAGAGACTAGGCACGACTCTCCTCTGGTGGTGATGCTGACTACCATGACTCCCAGAACCCCCAGGGTGCTGCCTGGGCCTGGGGGGTCAACAACAGACCTGTGACGCTGTCCGCCTCGCTGCCTCTGTCTGTGGTAACAGCGCTTGGAGCCATCCCACTGAGCAACCATGAAGTCATCGCTAGAGAAGGAAGAGAACGCCACTGGCAGACGCATAATTATTAAGCATCATCAGCACAGTGGTTGGAAGGTGCTCTTAGGTTGTGAGGTCAGCTGAGTCATTTGAAAATAGATTTAAATATAACATACATAGATTAATAAAGGCTTTGCTTATGAAGTGCATTGGTCATCCTGTTTTTTTTATAAAGTCACCAGCATTCATAATGTGGGAGAGAAGATAAAACAACACCAAATACTATTTTTATTCACCCAAGCCCATGGGGGTAAACTTACTTAAACTTACTCCCTGTGGTACTCGTAAGTGGTATTTTCAAAGTGCTTTTAAAAGTGTCCTTGAGCAAGACACTTAACCCATAATTGCTCCCGATGAGCAGGTTGGCACCTTGCATGGTTGCCTCCGCTGTGAATGTGTGAGTGAATGGGTAAAATGTGAGGAACAAATTGTAAAGCGCTTTGGATAAAAGCGCTATATAAATGCATTTACCATTTACTGCAGAGCTGAGGGACTGGGAGACCAGAATGTAGAGCTATTTAACACATATTTTAACAAATAAATACCACTTACAGCACCTTTAAACTCAACAGAATGTTCAAGGTTGTATTAAGGCATTAATTAGCTTGCTTACATCCTGTAGACCACCATTCACAATCTGAGAAAAGAGGGGGCACCTTTTATTCACCCAAGAAAAGTAAACACAAAGGCATTATTAATTCCACTGCTGTTGTCATTATCTTACATGCATTGACGACAATTGACACCTACTAGACTTTGTATAGGTCTTATACAACACTGTTACGGATTTGAAAAGGCAAGCGAAGATGAGCAGGCTGAGCTGTCGACTTTGCTTTAATTTAACTTCTGGTTGGATTCTATATCGCCTCAGGGTGCATGCATCTGTCAACGTTCCGCTCTGAATAACAGAGAAGCCTGGATACAAAATTACATTCTACATACATTTTAAATAGTCTATGTTAGTTTATGTTAGTCTTATATTTTGATAAAGTGAGATAACTGCACAATGCCTTTATATAACCTTGGGTAAAAAGATCCAGGACCTGGTCCGTTTGGAGGTCTTTAGCTTGATGCTAATTGGGATCACCACTATTTTCTTTCATAACTTTTAAATGGTTGCACTGGGGTTAGTAGGGTAGACTGGCCAGTGCAGTGGCCCTACAGTACATATCAAGGAAGTGACTAATATGGATCCAGTAAGTCATCTGTAAATTGATATCCTACCTACACAGTAGCCCTGCTGGGGCCACATAATGAAAGCTCTCCTGTCTTCCCTCCTCTAGTCTAGATGTCTCTACATTGCAACATGAGGTGAAATTTCACCCTGGCTTGTGTGTCCCATTGTAACTGGATAGTGGCTCCAATAACGCCCCATCCCCCCTCTGCTGAATCCGTCTCATAGCAGCATCCGTCCCCAGTCCCCAGTAAAGCGACATGTGAGAGAGCCACCTCTTAAAGAAGGCGAGCCACCTGTACTACAATAAACACACCTGAGCCACCCAGCCAGAAGAGACTCAACTCCCACTGCGCATGCGCCACTCGCTCAAGGGATATACTGTCATGGCGGGGACGTGCTGAAAAAGCAGCAGGAAGAGAATGCATTGCAAGTGGGGTTATCGTTGACATTTAAACTAAGTGTAGGGGTTGCCGGGGGAGCACCGACTGGACCTCTCTGTCCCCCGCCTGTCTGTCTCTCAGCTGAGCTGCCGGGCGGAGTTGTTGAGCCCCGTCTCGGAGACAGTGCTGCTCGCGGCGGCTGCGCTGCTACCTGTCAAGTGTTACAGCAGCCCGGCGACAATACAGCAAGTTCCTCTGCTCTGCTCTGGTGGAGAGAAGTCTGGTGAAGAGAGGCTGAGGACGAGGAAGGAGAGGACAACAACCTCTGTTTCACTTTGCTTTTATTACTCTCGCTGCTGGCAGCACGGTCCATTCTCCTGCTGGAGGCTTCTAACGGCATTATTCCAACACGTCTCGTATCAAGTTTCGGACAGTGGAGAGAGAGAGATAGAGGGGAATCGCACCGACAACTCCAGCCTCGTAGTGTCACTGGCTACGAATGTGACCGGTCCTCGCTCTTTGTGGCCCCGTGGTACTCGAAGCTTGTTTGCTAAACTGTAACTGTTGTGGATGGGGAGCGGGGTGTCTTCTTTGTTTGCTTGTAGACTGTCAACATAACTCGGCTGGAAGGAAGGGGGTGAGATCAGCAGCACTACCCGCCCGTCGGGAGTGAACAGGTGCCTCAGCCTCACCTGTGTGGACGCCACCTGTCCTCTTGTCCTCCACCATGGCTAGTAGCGAGGAGACACCGGGCGCACCGCGGCCAGGCGACGGGAAGGCGCTCCTCAACCCCGGGATCCCGATCAGGGGGATCAGGATGAAATTCGCCGTCCTCACCGGCCTGGTGGAAGTTGGGGAAGTTTCCAACCGCGACATCGTGGAGACTGTCTTCAACCTGGTAAGCTGATTACTGAGGGCTCAGGATAGGCCTTGTTGTAAACCACGAGCACGCTGTGTATCTGTCACATACCTGCTGCTAATAGCCTACCGATAGTCCAGGACATGTTTGAGAGAATACTCTCTTGGCTTTTGTTCATGATGCATTATTTGCATGAAAGACCATGTAGGACAACAGGGTAGTTGCCTGATGGACAGCGTACTATGGATATGGCCTAGTATTATCTGTAAAATTAGATGTTTTATGTAGCTTCTGTAGTGTCACAGTGCATTAGTGCCTGCATGACACGCGTGCCACACCTGTGGTTACATATTAACCTATAGTTGTTGACATTTTTTACCTATATTTAAGTCAGGTGTATGTGTATTATATATATTTCTATTTGGTCCTCTAAATGGGAAGACATGGTGTTCATAATTGGGTGAATTGACCTTAGACATGACATACAATATCACGGTCAACAGTGTCTTGCCAGAGCAATTCAGTCTAAGTGCTGTGGGGGACATATCCAGGCCACGGTCAGTCAGTGACGTGTCTCGTCTTATCTCCATCTTCCTTTGGGCCACCAGTGCTCTATGCTGGACCCCTCTGTCTGTGGCCCTGAGCTGACAGTGGTGGAATGAATGAATGAAACCAAGAAGGAAGTAAAGCCCAATGGGAGAGTAAGCACGAGCTTGACCAGTTTAGGTGGAAAGAGGAGGAGAGAAGAGAAGGGGGAGGAGAGAGAGGAGAAGGTAGGAACCTGTAAAACTGCTTTGTCATTGTGGCGACAACAATGGAGTCCTTCACAGACGCAGGCTCATCCTCCTCCGGCTTGTGGCCATGCGGTTTTGCTCCATCACCTGCAGAAGAGGCAGCGCTCTACAGGAGAGACGGGCAGACACCGGGGTTACTCCCCGTAGTCCTTCATTCAGCCAGCTAGTCGCATCCT
The DNA here is from genome assembly GCF_963971535.1 of Notolepis coatsorum. Lineage (NCBI taxonomy): Eukaryota > Metazoa > Chordata > Actinopteri > Aulopiformes > Paralepididae > Notolepis > Notolepis coatsorum. The sequence continues at coordinate 70,705,351 of NC_140171.1, read as the reverse complement.
GCATGGGGACCACAAGAGGCTGCCACTAGGTAACCCTAGGTTGTTGTAGTAGGGGTGGGGGGGTCACCAGGGGCCTTAGGGTCCATATACTTCTAAGAGTAGGACCACTGGCCTAGGATCAGTGCTCAGGTCGTATGGCCAAATAGACCTCAATGATTTATGAGCTAATCTTTTTTTTTTATCCTTTTTCTATTTTTTTTTCTCTCATCCCAATTTAGCCGTGCCAATTCTCCCCTCCCCTGTCTTGAACATTGTTCACATATGCCCCCCACTGGTCGGCTGTAGGGAGGATAGAAGCCTTGCATCACATCCCCTACGATACACGTGGAGGCAGCCTGTCCCATCTTTTCACCTGCCAGTGCGGACTCATTTGGCGAGGTGTAACGTGTGGCAGGCTCACACTACCCCCGCTATTTTCCTGTCTCTGCTGTGCAGGCGTCCCCCAACCGACCTGTAGGAGTCGCTGTCCACAACTTCCAGATTACCACCCATCGACTTCCACCCGCTAACTCTGCCAATTGAGTTAGTATGACAGCCGGCCCAAGCCGGAGGCAACGCAGACAGCCGGAGCCGAACCCGGTGTCTCTTGCGTTCGTGACGAGTGCAATGTCCGCTGCGCCACCCAGCCGCCTATTTATGAGCTGATCTCAGATCAGCACTCTTGCTTTGAGATGCTTGATAAAATGTTGTTATATTTAATACAGGCCCAGGATTCCCATTACGATTTTTGATTAGATTGCATTGAGATTATTGTGTGTGTGATAGCTGTTGTGATTACAGTTATTTGTAATACCTCTAAAATGTAATTGTTACTCTTATCATGATTAAAACTGAGTCAGTCAAATTTACAATAAATTGTTGTATCCTAAATGGAAACACATCAGGTCTACGTTGGAAATAGAGCACACACAAAGCACGTCATCAAACTGTAAGAGTTTTAGACAAGCTCCCAGTGCCAACAAAAATAACTATAATAATATAATAATTGAAGACCCATATACCTGGACAAATAAAACTAGATGACTGAGATGTGTGCAGCGATGCAGCGTCGCTAAAAGGTAGAAGCATGATTCCTGATAAATACATTTGTCATCTAGCCCTCACCTTCTAGGTAGCATTCATAATGCTGTTTCAAATGTCAAGCCCAAGATAGAAACTGGAATATGAGATTTTCTTTTTGTGAAATTTTTGCCGCTCTTGACCATAACCATCTCTGTGCTAAGATGTCCTTTTGTGCTATTGTAAGCCAAAGGACCAAGATAACACTTGGCATTTGGTGGACTGACTCTTCTCCGTAGCTCCTCACGGTAGCATCAGCATGGGCCTCAGTTGGGAATGAACCCCTACCCTAACACTGGCAGTGTTGCTGCCCTGCTTCGAACTGTGAGCTACACAGTTCTACACGGATGGTCTGAGTGCTGACATATTATTTGTTCTATTGTAATCCAGTAGACTAGACACAATGATCTTACTGCCTAAAAGGCTTGGGGAACCTGGGCCCAGGCCTCTTGAGATGTAAGAAAGGCTGTAGTGACATCACTGATCACTCGCTTTTATTTTGAAAACCTAGGCTAAGCTAAGTCGTACAGTCTCTAACATAGTCGTGGTGATATTTTAATTTGTGTCCAGAAGTTTTGCCTGTTTGAAAATTAACAATTATGTTGAGTACACAGGCTTGAAGGCCAGTGGTTGATTAGACATTCATTCTCAGGGTAGCTAATGCTTGTGGTTGACTGCTAATTAAGTCATGTGGTATGTATGTGTGGTATGTATGCTACAAAGTGACACAGTTCTACCAAGGTGAAATGTCACTTTAAGTTGTTTGCTGGCATCCAACATTAACAAGCACAACAGCACATTTAGTGCATGCATTATCATATTTGTCCTAATGAGGCAAATGTGTGATTACCACCACTACCACAGACACGGGGGAAGAGAGACAGCAAGCCCTCTAATGTGATGAAAGGCAGGACTTAAGCTATATCTGACTATGTCTTGGCTTGGGGCTTCAGATGCATTTAAATATGGCTCCCTGCCGCCACTTTTTTGTGCAGCGTGGCCAATGCCATTTGAGAGTGTTGAGAGATTGCACTTTACATTCATGCTACCTGCTTGCAACTCCTGCCCTTCACTCCCTCCCCCACCCCACCCTCACATCAACCTCTACCTCCCCCTATAGGTGAGTAATCATTTGATTTATCAGAGGCCCAAACTTCCCCTTCAGAAGTGGCTAATTTGTGGCTACTCTGTGTTTGGTCAAATTATTTTGCAACTAAGCATGCAAAAATATTTCCTCTAGAATATCTGAGTTTAGACAAGGGTGCTACTGGCTAGAGGATAACTCAACGGCCTGGACAAAGCATATTGTTACGGCAGCCTTGTTTTTGTGCCTGGAGATGTAGGAGGTCATGCGAGAAACAAGAAGGAAGACCAGATCTAATTTCCACAAGCTCCAGCGAAGGCCTCTGTTGTCTGGTCAACGTGAGCCTGATGTACAGACACACTGTGAGAGCTGTGAGTTTAATGATTAGTGTGTTGCCCTCTGGTTTAGTTCAGTATCTGGCTGTGAGTTTAATGATGAGTGTGTTGCCCTCTGGTTTAGTTCAGTATCTAGCTGTCTCTGCCTGCATTACATCTGCTTTAATGTAGCAGAGGAAACTGTATGGCTGAATAGGCCTAGATAAGAGATTGGACAGTTGTTTAATATTGAGGCTACCTTATTCTTAACAATTGGACCATTTTTATCTTTTTCTTTTAAATCATGTTTGCTCTATTAGTTTGTGCTGCTGTTCAGGACATAATCTAAGGCTGTTAACAATGCTTAAAACAATGTTATCCAGAGGTTACCTCCCAGCAGGGATGCATTAACAACAAAAAAATCTAAATGATTGAAATTGCAACAGGCCTACAGTTCACTACCTAATTACCATTTCTCATTAGAGGGACAGGTGTTCCCGACAGCCTTCTCTAAACAAGAGTACTGGTGCTCTGCAGAGCAAGTTGCATACCTAATCACATTAGCACCAACCAATCTCTCGTCTTTCCTCTTTCTTGATAATCAAGCAGATCAGTTCATGAGCATTAGCATCATTCGGGACCGCTGCAAATATTTCGGACAAAAGAAAGTGCTGAAAAAGGTGTGATGCAGAATCCATGTCCTCACAACGATTCACATTGCAATCTCAAGTAATTTCTTTGTCTGTGTTGTTCAGTGAAGTGGAGAGAAGGCCATGGTGCTAGTCTGTAAACCATTGACTACTGGAGAGGTTGTGTAGACTAGAGCAGGAGGGCAGGACAGAGGCAGGCCACACTGCCCCTACTGGAGAGGTTGTGTAGAGCAGGAGGGCTGGACAGAGGCAGGCCACACTGCCCCTACTGGAGAGGTTGTGTAGAGCAGGAGGGCTGGACAGAGGCAGGCCACACTGCCCCTCTGGTGAGGTGACACAGGAGATGGGGATTTAGCGTGTGGAATGCAACCTAGGTTTTACCTCGCGACAAGGTCGGAGGTGGTTGCGCTGGCAACCAGGTACAGGTGTACACTAAACGCCTCCCCCCCCAGCCCACCCCACATGTCAGATTGTTGGCAGAAAGTTAATTCCTTCCAGATGAAAATCAAGCAAGATTTGCGTTTCAGTTCTCCTAGTGCCACAGTGTAGGCTTTGTGTGTCAGATTGTGCTTCTGTTCACATTTCACCTAAGATCCCCACCCCCCACACACACACACGCACGGATACACACAAATATTATTTACAGATTGATATGCTTTCTTAGATAGAATACCATGGATGGTGAGAGGAGAGAACCATGGATGGTGACAGGAGAGAGAGAGACAGACAGACAGACAGACGGGTCACACAGAGCATGAGGTAGATTTGGACTCTCCACATCACGACTTCACGAGTACAGGATATATAATATCTCTTGGTCCACATCACAACTACAGGATATATAATATCTCTTGGTCCACATCATGAGTACAGCATATATAATATCTCTTGGTCCACATTGATTGAAAACTTTATTAACAGATTGCAGAATGGGTACAATACAGTACGGCTCAATACAAAACAACTGGATGCAGACCAGAAAAATACTTCGTATTGTTTACATCGGGGTCCCCCATCATGTGTACAGGATGTATAATATCTATTGGTCAACATCACAAGTACAGGATGTATAATATGTCTTGGTCCACATCACAAGTACAGGATATACAATAGCCTATATAATTTGGCTCAGTCCCAGAAATCCGCAGCAAAGGTATTTCTAAACTTTGTTCAACTACTCCACCTGCCTCCAGTCAATAATTAGGTTAGGTCCAGGTTGAGTCTTTCTAGATTCCTCCTGCTCTCATGGCTCAGGTGTTTTAATATTTCATGCTGCCTGTATTGAGTTTCAGTGAAGTGAGTGAGCAGCTTGTTTCAGCCTGAATCTTTCCTCTCTCCTGCATCTCTCTTGTTGGTGGCAGAAGAACCCAGATTGATGTTAAATGCATCACGTCTACCAACTCGCTGGCTGGCAGAATAAGCAGTGTCTCTCTGTTGTTGCCCACTTTGTCACCTATTCTGCTGATTATTGATGACAAGGATCCTCCTCTAAGACGGCTTGTCGGAAGTGGAATGAGCTGCTCCAAACTGGAGCATGTCTGTCTGTGTTGCTTTAAATAGGCCAGGGAGTATTTTCTCCAACCGTACGATGCCAATATGCTCACTAGATTAACATAACCATCCATCAGAACTCTGATCTCTGTGATGGTAGGCGAGTGCTTAGACATCTACACTACGCAGCCATCCGTATTTACACATATTTGAATTACAGATGTTGGGGACATAATTGTTATACATATTGTTAGGGGTGATCCTAAGATCGAATCGTGGTCAAATGAATATTGAATCGTTGCCTGAATAATCGTAATCGAATCGTTGTGGAGGCAAATATTTACACCCCTTTTATTGACTTGTAGTCCATTCATGCTGAGTGAATCCGTTCCCCCAGCCACATTTGTGTATACATTTTTTTTGGCGGAATTAACTGATCGAAAATGTATCTCATCGAATCGAATCATGGTGAAATGAAGAGATTTCATGATGCATTGAATCGTTGCCTGAAGAATCATAATCGAATCGTTGTGGGGTCAAATATTTACACCCCTCATTGGGCCTCTGGTGTCTCTGTCTTTCTCTTGTGTAAAAACAGTCTGACTCTCAAGTATTTAAGTTATCAAGACCCCTGTTTGACAGCTTGCTTCTAACAGAAGACAGAATTTCAAAAGCATGCGTTTACACACATACACACATACACACGCACACAAAACCGTTAGCACTGTGCGCCCAAACTGGTTTTAGATTGCTATACCAAGCAGCAGTGTCTGCTTTCTGCGTGTGTACCTTTATTTAGCCAGCAGGAGATCAGATAATGTACCCACAGAGCTTCAGCTCCCTGTGTGTGTGCTGACAAATGGCAAACGGACGAGACAGCCTCAGGAGAAGAGTAGAAACAACATGGTTCATTCCTACCAGAGAAAATGTTTTTTATGTTGGAAAAGGACAACAATGAAGGTAGGCGGTAATGAAGGTAGAAGGTAATGGTAGGAGGAGGTAATAAAGGTGGTAGGTAATGGTAGGAGGTAATAAAGGTAATACAGGTACATTTACATTTAGTCATTTAGCTGACGCTTTTATCCAAAGCAACTTACATGTTCTGTACGACAAGTCATCAGGAAGGGCACAACTCCACCAGCTGAGCAACAATGTTCATCAAAGTGTAGGTAGGAGGTAAAGGGACTAGGAGGCAATGAAGGTGGAAGGTAGGAGGTAATGAAGGTAGGTAATAGTAGGAGGTAATAAAGGTAATACAGGTAGGAGGTAAAGGGACTAGGAGGTAATGAAGGTAGGTAATAGTAGGAGGTAATAAAGGTAATACAGATAGGAGGTAAAGGGACTAGGAGGTAATGAAGGTAGGAGGTAATGAAGGTAGGAGGTAATGATGGTAGGAGAGGTAATGAAGGTAGGAGGTAATGGAAGAATGAGAGAATGCTACTACTATGCTATATTTGGTTCTATTGTGTCCTATTTGTATATATTTTAATGAGATGCTGTTCTCATTAAGTGGCTGCAAGTAGGCCTATCCTTTGTCTACTTTAGCAGTCTAACACACTGGGACTCTCCTCCTGTTCTCGCTCATGGCATGTTATTTTCTCGCTCATGGCATGTTATTTTAAGTCCAGTGATTGATTTATATTTGTATTTAGGTTAAACGTCTCATTGTTACCATGGTGATGTTGTGTTTCACAAACCACAGACTTGGCTAATTGTATTGACCTGTCATGATAAGGATGTGATGTGTGGGCTACATAAAATCTACTGAGCAGAAACTAAACCTGATGTAATTAGTACACTATTACTAACTAGTTTGGTGTTTAATTGCCTATTTATGTCTGAGGAAACTGATTCACACTGATCTACCTGAACTTACATGTACCGTTCACCCATTTCTAACTTGAATCCTATCATTTTGTTGTGAGGATGGCGATGATAATCAGACATAAAACCAACCAACGCGTTCTGCGTCTGGAGAACTCTGCAGCATTGTGCTGGTGCCCCCCGGCAGAGAGCAGACCTCTAGTGCAGTGTTTCTCAACTGGTGAGTCGCGACCCAAAAGTGGGTCGCCGGGCCATTTTGAGTGGGTCGCGGATGTGCGTGTGTAAAAAAAATATTCTTTATTTTAATTTTTTTTAATAAATTTTTTTGCACTACCTATCTTTGTGTAAGTGGCTTCTCAGCTCTGGTCCATCTGAAGACGAAGCGGAGGAACAGATTGGACATTGAGCATGACCTCAGAGTTGCTTTGTCTACCATCACCCCAGACTTTGAGACTCTTGTGACAGGAGCAAACAACATCCCCAGTTATCCCATTAGTTCCCTTGGATGTTAAGCTAAGAAGTCTACTAAGAAGGATATATTAATAAATTTATTATTATTATTATTATTATTATTATTATTATTATTATTATTAAGCCCTTAGTTGCACTTTTGTTGCAACCCCAGTTATCCCATTAGTTTTCCCAAACTTACTGTAGGTATGTTATGTTAAGCTAAGAAGTCTGCTAAGAAGCATAATTATTTATTATTATTTTATTTCATTGGGTTTTTAGCCCTAGTTGCACTTTTGTTGCAACCCCAGTTATCCCATTAGTTCCCCCAAACTTAGGTATGTTATGTTAAGCTAAGAAATCTGCTAAGAACCATATTATTTTATTTCATTGGGTTTTTAGCCCTAGTTTTACTTTTGTTGCAACCCCAGTTATCCCATTAGTTCCCCCAAACTTAGGTATGTTATGTTAAGCTAAGAAGTCTGCTAAGAAGCATAATTATTTATTATTATTTTATTTCATTGGGTTTTTAGCCCTAGTTGCACTTTTGTTGCAACCCCAGTTATCCCATTAGTTCCCCCAAACTTAGGTCTGTTATGTTAAGCTAGGGCTGGGCGATATAACGATAACGATAAATATCGCGATATATTTTAATAATCGATATCGAATATCGAAATTAAAAAAAAATCGAAAAATCGTTTTTTTTTTTTTTTTTTTTTTTTACCTGCAACAGGGCAGTTTTAAAACCAGAGACAGTGGACAGACTTGTCTTTCTTGCCTGCAACTTAAAGTAATGGCTTTGCTTGTCCAAATGACAATACTGACCAAATTCAGATTTCTTTTTCTCTTGTCCATTTATTTTGTTTGCTTTCTAATTTAAAATACATTTTGAAACCGTCTGTACACAGTAGGCTATGTGTGCTAGCAGAACTAGACTCCAGTCACGAGTCACAGTGCACATGTGCGGTGGTTTGTCCACCAAAAAAGCGCCAAAAGATCGAAAATAAACTAGCAGAGCCAGAACTGTTCAACTCCTCTGGAGCCACAGCCAGCAGAGAAGCCGGTTTACTTTAGCTTTTAAACCAGCTGCAGCCTGAGAACTGGTGTGAGGGGATGTAACACTAAAGATGGCGGCAATGACAAAGAATTGCTGCAAAATAAACATACAGCTGTTGTTAAAAAAAAAAAAAAAAAAAAAAAGTTTTTTTTTTTTTTTTTTATACTTATAACAATTCGATAATTATCGATATCGAGAAATAAAATAAAATTATCATATCGTTATCGTTATAGCCCTATGTTAAGCTAAGAAATCTGCTAAGAAGCATATTATTTATTATTATTTTATTTCATTGGGTTTTTAGCAATAGTTGCACTTTTTTGTGTTTATTTCATGTTTTGAAAGATTGCGTATTACTGCAATTATATATTTTTTTACATAAATCATAGTGGTTAAAAATGTTGGGTCGCGACTTAATGACTAAGGAAAATGTTGGGTCCCGAGGCTAGACCAGTTGAGAACCACTGCTCTAGTGAACCACAGACACCATTTCCTATAGTAGATTGCATAAGGGATAAGGCGGCAGTAGGGCCTAGCAAACAAAAAGGTTTGGTTCTGGTTGCCGACCGACCCTGCCGATTTAGGTGCGACCCAAATTATTTTATGAGTTAAAAATAATAAAAGTAATAAAAAAAAAAATCTTTTTAACAATAAAGTTTAGTTAAATATTAGTCAAAGTGCAGTCCATGTCAATAATGAGAATATATAAAAAGCAATATTTGCACAGCTCTCTGACGTCAGGATATTTAGTGAGAAGTATTTAGGGGTGAATGAATGAGAACTTTATTTAACAGATTGCAGAATGGGTACAGTACGGCTCAATACATACAATTGTTAAGGGGATGCAGACCAGAGAAAGATGTTGTCTTGTTTTCAGGGTCCCCCATTTTCAATTCATAGTGATGGCATTTTTAATACTACTACCTTTGTACTTTTGTAGTACAGTGTCTTTGTATTTTAACCTTTAGTATTATGGATATTAAACATGCTGGCAGAGTACATGCATCCATGTTGTCGTGAACATTTTAATTAAATAAAGAAATTCCCTATCCATAGTCGCAGTGGGAAAACATTTATTAATACAAATAAATTCCCTACCTACCCATGGCCTTAACTGACAACCAACAGGAACCAAACAATTTATTTTGTTAGGCCTAGGCTGTTTTCAAATGTAGTTGAGGAAATAGCTGAGGACCGCCGCTGCTATGAGCAGCGGTTCCCAAACTTTTTTGGCCGTGCACCCCCTGTCACCTCCCGACCTAGCTGACGCACCCCCCAATGGGTTTCTGTTAGAAAAAATTGTTGCTGGTCTCCGTGCACAGATTTAATTTTTTATTTTATCTCTTCCCACGGCGACTATGGATAGGGAATTTCTTTATTTAATTAAAATGTTCACGACAACATGGATGCATGTACTCTGCCAGCATGTTTAATATCCATAATACTAAAGGTTTGACTAAGATTTCTATGAAATGTTATTGTAATTTATTTTTATAAATTAATTTATTTGCGCGCACCAAAGTTTGGGAACCACTGAACTAGACTATTAAAAAAAATTATATATAAAAAAAAAAATAAAAATATTATAATATATATATTTTTATGATTTAATTTGGGCTGTGGGGGGTGCTTAACACTTTGGATGCCATGCCCGAGATTTCTCGGGTTTACCCCCCGCGGGTTGAATGCCCATCACGAGAATACTTTTTTTTTAAATATTTTTTTTATTAGCGATCTGAAATCATATTGCATCAAGCGAGCCCACCGTTGGAGATCCAGTCACCCCAGGCGCTCGGATGTGAAAAAAGCGCCCCCTATCGTCTCCCAGATGGTAAATCACCCTTTTGGATTGGACTCAATGAAAGTGAATGGGAGAAAGTATTTTTGACTCCACATTTTACTTCTCACTGATGTAACCGGGGTCTACCAGAGTTCATTCTGGAGCCTTGGTGCCGCGGCGAATGTGTTTTACTGTATACACGATGGATCAATCAAATGAGCGATTTTTTCGAATGGCGATCGGAAATTGGAATAAACCATTTGGATACGATCTGATCTCAGGTAAGGAATCTATGTTATCAGTCTTAGGATAATCAGACTCGTTTTCACGGATATAAGCGTTTCCCCTATATGTGATATGGCTGTTTTGACTGTAAAAGCCATCAGGAAATAAGAGCAGCGATTATCAGCGCGCGGCACGAGCGTGCGTGCGCACACATATACTATCGATTATCTAGCGTTTATTTGAAAACGATTCATAAATAGGCCGACAATTGACAACGTTCTAGAATATTCCAGTAAAAGACTTATCATAGAATGTGTTGTTTTTTTCTGCGAAAACGAGTGATTTTCAAAATGCTATCAAACTGAAATGAAGCGATAAAAAAACAACTCGGGCCGATAATTATAGGGCCGATATCAGCAATTATGATGTCATCCCGATAAACCCAGCGTTTGTTTTTACTGTAGGCTCCTCCCGTTTTGCCAGTACTGTGGTACGACTGAGGCTGCGGTTACACCTTTCGTATCATTTCGTATTGTTTTCTTATACGTATCGCCGCGTATCGCCGCGACGTCATGCGCCTCGAGTCACACTTTCGTTTTTTTTCCGTTTTTGTCAGCCGAGCACACTGATGTAGTACACTGCCAAAGCAGTAGGTGGCAGTAGGTGGCAAACATGAAGGCAATTTCAACCAATCAGAAGGAATGTGCCAATACACTTCCTGGTGGAAGCTCCAGCAAAGAAAATGTCAATAAGGCAGGCGCCTGCCGCGCCACCATCTTGCCTATTTACTCAATGCAGCAATAATTTTTCAGCAAAACCTAATAAAAGTGCAATAAACAAAACGGATACATTCACTGTGTGTTCTGCCTGTCATTTGTTGATGAAACAAAACTAACATCAACACAAGTGACCACCAAGAGCGGATAGTTTAGTCTAAAAAACGATCGGTAGCATTGTTATCTGCATGCTAACGTCAATGGAGTATGCCATTATAACAATATAGCATTGTGGCTAGAAGCTAACGTTAGCTCACGCTACTTGGCCAGCACCAAAACTGATGATATCGCGAGCTATCAGTAGTTAGATAACATTAGAGACAACGCTGTGTGTATTAAACAAAGGTGAATAGATGACTGGGCCATTTTGTTTAATGCTTGTTAAGTTGAAAGAGGAACTCTGAGCTAACAGGGTCTGAATCCTGATAGCTCACATTAGCCAGCTGCTCATGCAATCGGTAATGCTAGCAGAATGAATGGATGTAAACTTTATTTAACATATTGCATATGGGTACAATACAATACGGCTCAATACAAACAATTGTTAAGGGAATGCAGACTGTTGTAGCTTGGACTGGGGTCCTTATAACAATAACTTGACAACACATGGTAGCTGAAGCTATTTGGGACACGGAGCTCTGTCCCAAACACACACACTGTTGTCACCGGAAGGGCACGCACACGCAGATGGTATCTACTGCGCATGGGCGTTTTCGCAACAACTGCTCCGTGCTGACTACACGCTGTTGTCGAAGCGTTTTTTTTGCGTATCTCCAAACGCAAACACAATTTTGCGTTTCAGCCGTATCCACAAAAAAACGCCAAAAAACGCATTTCTGTGTAGATGGGACATCAAACGTCGTCAAAAACGTATAAAAAAACGCCAGGAATACACTAGTCTAACCATAGCATAGCCTGATAGCGTGTCGTTTAGGAAGAGGGCGTTTTACTCAAATCCAGCGCTCCCTTTCTCGGCTGTGACGTAGCCACGTAAGTTTCTGAAGCAGCGCGGATGTAAACAAAGATGGCGTCGGTAGTGTCGGAATAGTTTAACACTTTAACTGCCGGAAGACTCTTTTAGGCGTCCTTCCCCGCCATGCTCAAGTTGCCGAAGACGCCGTAACTCGTCTTTGATATCAATATTTCAAAAATCTGTGATCGGAATCATATTTCCTTTCCGGGGCCCTGAGACACAAGTGTGATCTCCTCTCAATCCTCTAGCGGTTCAAGACCGCCATCTGGTGGCCGATCGGCAGATCGAAAAAACGGATGTTACCTTTAACCCGGTAGGACTCACTCCATATGGGGTCCGGGCACTCGCTAGTGTTAGAGAGACTCAGTCTTCACACAGTGAACATCGATCGCTGCAAATAACTCGAAAAAACAACATGATTTGGATGTATATATTATTATACAACCTGGAAATGGACTGGATATTTCTATATCCCATAATAGGAAAATGTCTGTTCCACGCTCATCGCCCAACGGCGCGAGGAAGATACGGTAAGATTCAGCGTTATTTTTCAATGTGTACGATACTAACTGCTATGATGAACATTTGACCCACATTAGATGAATGGTATAACGCTGCCCACGGAATTATAAACGCCCCCTCGGCCATCCGGTCAACATCAGATTACGTGTAGTAACTTCCAGAAGTCCGTCCAGTTGGATTTTTTTATATCGCGCCGATTGCTATCAAACTGTATTTGATCATCAATATAATGCATTTGGGGCTATAAATCACGTTCTGGAGAAAGCTGCAGAAAGAGATGAAAACATACTTATACTTTAGATCATATTTTAGTATGAATATGTGAATGAAAAAGTTTAACGTTCATACACCCTGAACAATACATATAGGACATTGAATGGGCCCTAATAATGGCAATTTAGCAATAGAATTTAAAAAGTTATAGCCCTGCAAAGAAGGGGAACTTCTACATAGACAAATAGAGCTGGCAACCTATGGTATATCATGAATTTAGCCTTAGGCAATCAAAGTGTTAAGAGGAAAAAAGTTTGCTTGCTATTTGTAACAAATGCAATGCAGAAGTTCCACGAGGAGGGAAAAGGGTAACAACTTATAATACATCCAACCTAACAAGTCACCTGCAACATCACCACCGCTATGATGGTGTGTTGTTGTGTTAAAAGCCTACGACGACGCGCGAGCAGCTAAAGCTGCTGCAAATCTAGCCCCTTTCATGACTGTGATGCAACCCTCGGTTGAATACGCAGTCACTTATTGCTCCGTAGTAGCCAGGTTAATTTGCACCACCAAGCACTGCTTAAAAGCGAGCGGTTTGAGCCCTTGGGTCATTTCTGTCAAACTTCTTTAATTTAGCAAACCGTGCAAACGCCTCATCAATAGGTACAAGCGCCGCGGGTTCCTTTGTAGCTGGCTTTGGATTCACAGCAGCTTTAGCTGCTTGCGCGTCGTCGTAGGCTTTTAACACACCATCGTAGCGGTGGTGATGTTGCAGGTGACTTGTTAGGTTGGATGTATTAAGTTATTGACTGATTGTGAATTTTTTGATTCAAATTATATTTATTTGGAAAAATAAATATGGTCACTTTATCAGTCAAAACTGTTGTCTTGGCTTTGTTTTGTTGTAGTAACGCTCATGTCATGATAAATCTGGTTAGGTCAAAACTACAGGAATATACATTTAATTTTTTTTTGTATAATACAATAAATATCGGTTATCGGGCTTGAGGAGCATAAAGGTATCGGTATCTGGGTAAAAAAAAATCAATATCGTGCACCCCTAATCCATATGATTTCGGCGTTTATTGCGCCATACAAACCGGAAATGGATGTAGGAGATCGGCGTCAAATTATTGGGATCTTTCTCATCCAGTCTCATCGGCGCACAGTAAGAGGTCACTAACGTTATTTTCAACCCGATTGTTTATTCATTTCACTGCAAACCATCTGCTCAACATATCAACCCATAGTAAATAAAGCCGTTACTGACGATCAAGGAATTATAAACGCCCCCCCCCCCCCCCCTTTCCTCCACGAATGATGAAGCATAATGTATACCGATCATATACATTTGAATTTTTTAATATAGCGTGTATGGAAAAGAGACGCCAATCGATAATCTATATATGCCCTGCAAAGAAGGTATCTCCATAGGGTTATAGTGCTGGCAGACTGGCTATATTGATGGATATAACCTATGGCGGTGAATGTGTTAAGGACACAAGCCATGGTGTTTATCTCTGGGTCTCAGTGTGTCCTCTATAAACAGCGCTAGCTGACGACGAGGCATGACGGAATGCACCTGACCCTATCCGAAGAAACCATGAAAACGCACCCTCACAGCCCCAACAGACTGGCCATTAAACTTCACCAGGAACCACTCGGTTGAACTAATTGATGTCATACCCTATAAACGTGTCATAATACCCTGAAAATATTTGTCATACGTTATAACACAATTCGCAACAGTGATGAGATATAATGAATAGAAGACCTGTCTGCTTTCAGTTACTCTAGTGTGAGGGGACGTCTCATCTCCACACTGCTCTTCCTTGCTATTGTTTTGACCCAGTCACTCACTGGGTACAACCTTACTGGCACTGCCAGAGTAAACAACATTATACATGAGATGTTTGGCATTGCTGCAAAGTGCAGCTCTATAACTGAACTGTACATTAGCCTTTGAGCATGATGCCAGAAAAACAATGGGTCACACACTGCAAAGGACAATAGGCCTAACAAAAATAATTGTTTGGTTCCGGTTGCCGACCGACCCTGCCGATTTAGGTGCGACCCCATTTATTTTATGAGTTTAAAAAAATATATATAATTTTTTTCAATAAAGTTTAATAAAAATATTAGTCAAACCTTTAGTATTATGGATATTAAACATGCTGGCAGAGTACATGCATCCATGTTGTCGTGAACATTTTAATTAAATAAAGAAATTCCCTATCCATAGTCGCCGTGGGAAGAGATAAAATAAAAAAATTAAATAAAATAAATTCCCTACCTACTCATGGCCTTAACTGACAACAAACAGGAACCAAACAATATTTTTTTTATGCCATATGGGATGCAGGAAATGTACAACATACATCCTGAACATCATTTAGACTGAGCATGGTTTCTTAACTGTACAACATGGGTAGGCTTGGGCCGTATCATTTTTTCATAGTCATACCTTGCTGACATACCCCGGTATGGGTATTATGCCGGTATGACTTTCATCAGACCGTAGCAGACTACAGAGAGTGGCCCGTTCAGCTGAACGCACAATTGGAGGTGGGCTTCCCACTTTCCAAGACATTTACAACAAGCGTTGCAGGAGTAAGGCTAAGAGAATAATCAAAGACTCTAGTCACCCTAACAACTGCCTCTTTGAACTGCTGCAGTCAGGCAAGCGATACCGGAGTCTCATGGCCAGTATAGAGAGACTCGGAAGGAGCTTCTATCCTCAGGCCATCAGGATGCTCAATGACAATAACACTATGTAACAAACCATCAAATACACTCACAGCACACGCATCCACATGTACACACTCACTTTAAATAAACAACTCACTGTAGCAGCACCCACTTTAGACACTTTAACACACTTTATATTTATTGGTAAAGAGATTTGCACTACAACTCATACCTCTTTGCACCTTACCCTAAGTTGTACCTCATCCCATTTCTGCATTGTACTGTATATTGTATTGTAACTCGGTTAAAAAAAAATTCTACTCAGTATTGTATATTTGTATATTGAACACTTTTGTTTACACTTGTTTACGTACTTTTGACTTTCTATTTTATACCTATTCTATTTTCTATTTTATCTATTTTTTATCTAGCACACTCTGGAGCAAAACAGGAAAAAGCATTTAATATAATAAAAACTTGAACTTGAAACTTAAGGATGGTCAGTAAATTGTTTTTCTTTTAAGTGATATGTTCTTAAAATGGGGGACTATTTAATTATGGCTTTTTTAATAGTCTAAATCAGTGGTTCTCAAACTTTTTACACCAAGTACCACCTGAGAACGTAGCTGGCTCTCCAAGTACCACCATATGACCGGCGTTAAAATACAGTCTATTCAGCTATGCACAGTTCACGCAGGAGGCAAATGTATTCCTAATACCATTATTTATTGTTAACTGACACAGCCACAATGTACAAAGGGATAGCACTAGAACTAGCAAACGCTTCCACACAACTCATACAATGCAAGGGGCATTGAGAACATAATAACTAACATTCTCACATAGCAAGTGAGATAATTAAGAACTGTATTTCAGCAAATGTACTTAATTATCTCTCTATCTCTCTCTCTCACTCTCTCTCTCTCTCTCTCTCTCTCTCACACAGCAAGCAATTGTCCGTCATTCTCTCTCTCTCACACACACACACACACACACACACACACACACACACACACACACACACACACACACACACACACACACACACACACAATTATTTTGTTACAACTTAATTTCCTGCATTCTGGTGCAGGAATTTTTGAATTTTTACCCTTTAAATGCCAGTGTTTGTGATGGGCATCACAAATTATTGTAAAAAAGAAAAGAAAACGCATATTCAATACATTTTTGAATGTTTACCCTTTAAATGCCAGTTTGTGTGATGGCATCACAAATTATTGTCAAAAAAAACACACAAAGTAAAATATTTTCAATATGTCAAATGCAAAGTACATTTTTCTGGGGGGGATTATTACAGGCTAGGCATGTGTCAATGATTAGCAGCAACACATATTTTGATGGATTCTTTGTAATGTCAGATTTAACACCAACTCTTTTCAGAAAAGTGGGAGTATTTCATTTTTTATCTGACATTACAAGAAATCTAAAAATAAATAGTTATGATCAGGGCTGAAGTTGAATTAAAGATTTATGACCATTTAGACTGCATTACTCTCTGTCACAGTGATCTCCTGGTTGTTCCCCACTTAGATTATCTAACTATCGCGCCGCCGCAACCAGAAACACTGGCCTGGCCTGCTTCTAAGTTCAGTGGCCTGACTGCACAAAAAAATAAATTTGGAAATGTTTTCAAGTACCACCAGCAGTACCACCAAGTACCACTAGTGGTACGCGTACCACAGTTTGAGAACCACTGGTCTAAATAGTTTGCTTAGTTGCTGTTTTTAATGTTATTTTTCTTTATTTAATTCCTGTTTGTTTTATTATTGAATCAGACTTTATATCACCACATACTGTATCTTGGTTTTTCTGTAAAGCGCTTGTGTGAAAGAAGTAGTCCCTCTCGAGGGAAACAACTTGTGTCTGAGAGAGGAACTGCCGGTGATTTAGGTTGGAGATAATGATATTGCTGCATCATAGCGAAACACTTCCACACCAATACCCCGGTTTTAACACAAGATCTTTATCTACAGTAGCGTGTTGAGATTCTCTTTTACGATACCACGTGTCTGTAACTAGCTTGAAGGGGACCTCCATCATTCCCAACAGATAAACATCTCTAGAGATGATGATGATTTTGGCTCACCAGCTGTGACAGTGTAGGGTGTTGTTATTGTTGTTAATCTAGATTCTTCTCTGTTTGATGTAGTATGGGCCCAAACACAGAGGCACGCCCGTGAATCTCTGAAGGGATTACATCGTATTGCCTTTGTAACGATGCTACAGTCCCCCCCCCCCCCCCCCCCCCACCCACTAGATTAATGTCATCGGGCAAAAGAGTGTGATCTGATGTCTTCCATTTCCATTATAGCCCATAATGATACACTCCCCCCATGCAGGGCTCAATATTAACCTCATGTGCCTCGTGGTTAATTTCTTTTTGATTAAGTGTTGAGTGGGGCCTTTAACACATCCTGCGCCAAAAACGTCGTACAACGTGTTTCAAGGTCATGCTAATTCTGCCATTCCACGGCGTATGACGTTATTGAGATCACATTTCATTTTTTCGCCATGGTATTCATAATGCCCTCACCCAGCCTTGGCTGATACAGTGGGAGCCTGCACAACTCTGCAACGCTTCAATACTGCCGCCTGCTGGTGATCGGGCGACTTACAACCGGAAATGGATCTCTGGTGATCTCCGTGTACCGGGGAAATGCGTCCGGCACTCACATATTGTTGCGGGACTCTAGACACACAGCCGTACATATGGATCGCTGCCATAACTCAATAATCGATATGATTTGGGCGTTTATTATTATTATACAAACCGGAAATGGATCTAGTCGACCCACGTCAAATAAGTGGGATCTTTTTTCTCCAGTCTCATCGGCGAACGGTAAGAGGACGCTGACGTCATTTTCAGCGTGATTGTTTATTATTATTAATGCAAACTGCTCTGATCTGATCAATATATCACCCATACTACATAAAGCATTTACTGACTATCACGGAATTATAAACGACCCCCCCCCCCCCCCGTTCATCCGCACATGATCAGTCATAACGTATAGGATCATGTACAGTTGAAATTTTTAATATAGCGTGTATTGGCAACAAACGGCAGTAGATAATCTATATATGCGTTTATGCCTATAACTCTCGTTCTAGGAATTACTGCAGAAAACGATAAAAACATATTTATATTGGGGCGGCTACGTGGCGTAGTGGGCAAGGCGCTCGCCACGAATGCAGAGACGCTGGGCTCGCCTGTTCGAGCCCAGCGCTCCACATTTGCTTTCAGTTTAGCTGGTCGTTCATACTAATACACATTGGCCGTATTAGGGGGTGGGAAACTGATGGGTGGGGATCGGGCGTTGTGGACGGCGACTCCTACAGGTCGGTTGGTGCGCCTGCACAGTAGAATCAGGAAGTGTCGGGGGCAGCGTGAGCCTCCCACGCGTTACTCCTCGCCACTGAGGGATCGAGCTGCGCAGGTGAAAAGATGCGACTGCTGTTACCTCAAGTACCGGAGGGGACTTGTGCTATGTATGACTTAGTCCACATTGCAGCCGGCTTGTGGGAGGCAAGAAACAGCGTTCGTGACGGGAGGGTTGAATTGGATGATACGAAATTGGGATGGGAGAAAATATAGAAAATGGGAGAAAAAGTGGATAAAAAAAAAAAAAAAACTCATCCAAAGTTAGTATAGCAATCAGCCCAAGCCAAGGCAATGCTGACTCTCCGGGAGTCGAGACCGCAGCCTCTTGCATTGGTGACGAGCACAATCTCCGCTACGCCACCTGACCGCCCAACATTATGTTAATAGCAGTAGCCTAGCCATACCATACCACCAGTTAAACATTATACTAATAGCAGTAGCCATACCACCAGTTAAACATTTGCTAATAGCAGTAGCCATACCATACCACCAGTTAAACATTATGCTAATAGCAGTAGCCATTAGCCATCAGTCCTGGACTATGGTGATGTAATTTATTGGCATGCTGCAGCCTCAACCCTTAAATCCTTGGACTCTATCACTCTGCCCTCAGATTCATCACTAATGATGGATACGATACGACACTAATCACTGTGTACTTTGAGAAGGTTGGTTGGTCCTCGCTGATGGAGAGGCGCAACAAACACTGGTATTTGTTAATTTTTAAGGCCCTTACTGGTAAGCTACCTCCTTTATACTACATCATTATTGGAATGGGATTTTGGTACCTATGGAACCCGTTCTAGTGACTGGCTGGTTTTTAAGGTCCCTCGAGTTTGCTCAGAACAGGGTAAATCTGCATTTTGCTATGATGCCAACATCAAGTTGTACATGTTTTAATTGATTGTTATACTTGTCTTATTGTTATGATTTTATATGCTGTGTGATTTGATATGCTTTTTTTTTCATGACTGTAAATGAGGGAAACCTCAGTTGCCTTTCGCGTTTAAATAAAGGTTTGAAATTAAATTAAATACCATACCACCAGTTAAACATTATGCTAGCAGTAGCCAAACCATGCCACCAGTTGAACATTATGCTAATAGCAGTAGCCATATGATTGATTGATTGATTGAAAATTGTATTAACAGATTGCAGAATGGGTACAGTACAGTACAGCTCAATACACACAATTGTTAAGGGGATGCAGACCAGAGAGACTTTTGTCTTGTTTACATCAGGGTCCCCCATTTTCAATTCATCATAACATATATATATGACATACATGACATACAGATAGACAATACTCCTACATCTATACATTTATGACATACCAGATTTACAAATACAGTATTGTTTGTGATCAGGGGAGGAAACTAACTTTTTGGCTTACCAGCCAACTGGCGAGTATCTGATTTTTTTTACCAGCCAAACAGATTTTTTACCAGACGACAAAAAAAATCGCTAATTGTGATAATTACTTCTTTGTATGTCAAGCCGCGTCAATGTTGTGTATGCATCTGGGTAGGCACACTGTGCCTTTAAGACAGCACGGTGGTCTTACGACAGTGCTGTGAAGTACCGTCAAGTGTTGTGGTAACGTCAGTTGGGTTGGTGTGCTGTTGTGCACAGTGCACAGGTTGAGCTAGCCCCTTTCGTGACTGCGATGTGCAAGCCAGGGGCTTTTGAGCATGAAATAAAATGTCTAACCTTACGTCGTAGTCCGGTGCTTTTTTGGAAACATTATAGTCATAACAGATACACCTAGCTGGCTGCTTTGAGCACACGGGGCTAACGTTAGCTAGCAAGCAGCTATAGCTAAAACGCTAACTAGAAGCTAACCACTGTATACAGTTCCAGTAGACTAACATTACACCTCTGTGATTTAAATGTGTCCTTAGTAACTTATACTCGAGGGTTGTACTAGGGTTGGATGCAGTTCCCCGTTGGTCAGTCTGTCTGTTTTCCATCTTCTGCTGTGTTTAACGTTATCCGTTTGAGAGTGCTCCTGATGGCTAGCCTAGTACCGCAGGACTTTTATTATTATATGTCCGCGGGTTGGCCAGTACTGCGCAAACGTTTATTAAACATTATATATGTCTGCGGGTGGTCTTGTGCAGTGCTCTCGTGGCACTGTCAACTAAAGCGAACACTCAGAAGACGCGCACCGTTTGCCAGTGCAGTGATTGCAGAATGTTTTATTTTTTTGTATACTCGCCAGCAGGGGAGGAAACTAACTTTTTGGCTTACCAGCCAACTGGCGGGTATCTGATTTTTTTTACCAGCCAAACGTAAAAAATACTAGCATTTGGCCAGTAAAGTGGCCTAATTTCCTCCCCTGTTTGTGATACAAAAAGAGTCTAAAAAATAGAGTATATACATTTGACGAAGAAACTGTACATTGGAGGAGGTTGGGTAGGTGGGGTGGAAGGCGGGGTGGGAAACTACATTGGAGGTGGGGGGGGTAACTGTACATTGGATTATCGACAACCTTACTTGGTCCCAAGAAGAGGGTCTCGTGTATTATTGGGTTAGGACATTTACTGTACATTGGAGGGGGTTGGGTTAGGACATTTACAGGGGCCAGTTTCAAATTGCAGTCTCCCGTAGGTGCTCTTTGAGAATGGTTCATCAGCTGGTCTTGGTAACATACCACCAGTTAAATTGAGAGAGAAAAACATTAGACATAGGAAAGAGAACAAGAGGAGAATCTTCTACACAGTTTGAAATTTCTATACGCTATTGAACAAATTTTTTTTTGAAGTATTAAATTCTGTATTTATATCGTTAACACGCGGAGAGTATGTGTATGCATGCAAGCTAGCTTGTGTATAATGCATGTATATGTGTATATATGTGTGTGTGTATGCTGCTATGTGTGTGGATGAGTCTAAATGACACTAGATTCCAATCTACTGCACTAAGAGGAAGTTTGGGGAGAGAGGGAGGGAGTTAGAGAGGTGACTTATCAGCGTGTGGGGCTGTGAATGGCCGTGGCAGAACGGGGCCTATTGATTGATGGCTCAGATGGCTTCTGTACCCTTGACCTGCTTTCCACACTCGCAGCATCACATCTGCTGCCAAGGCCTGGCCGAGCACCCTGGGGGAGAATGGGCATAGAGCTGCACTCAACACGTCATGAATTCATAAAGGGATGCAAGGCGAGCAAATGAAACGGTGCCAATATGGTCCGTCCTCCTGAGTCCTGACTCCTCCTCCTTCCTCCTTTACTTATTGAAAGTTTAGAGTACTTTCCCACCTCCCCCTATCTTAACTATGCCCTACTATCTCAACAAGCCTACTACTTGAGACCAACCTGCACATTGGGAGCAATTATGGATTAAGTGTCTTGGTCAAGGACACTTCGACACGCTGCCCGGGAGGAGTGGGAATAGAACCAGGAACCTTCCCACTACCAGACGACTGCTCTACCTCCTGAGCCACTGTCGCCACAGTATAATGTTTAAAATAAATTATAATAATAAAATTTTACTTTCACTGAATTAAAGACCAGCTGATTGTTCACTGATGAACAGTGAAGCTGAATATAATAATTAAACGTAAGGGAACAAATCCCACTATAGGGCTGATGGTTGTATCGAAACTCCTCATTTGTCGTCATACCACCTGCTCAGCAGCACAGCAGAGTGCAAACCTCACACTTCCTGCGCTCCATGAAGCTACACAGGATCAGCATTCTGCACTTTGCTCGCCGCAAGCAGATAAGTGTGCGGGTGTCTAGTCGATGAGTCATCATGGAAGTGCAGGAAGTTCCATCATGCAGCAGTACTCTGTGCCATGCGATACCTTTCCCTCCCAAGGTGGTGCCAAGTGTTCATGGAGGTGTTTATAAACGGCGAAACGGCGTTTGTCGCTGAACTCCTTACAAGGCTTGGCTCACTTGCTTGGAAGTTTCTGCTTCAGTTCCCTACATGAAGCTGTCATCTCTAAGGCTGGGCGATATAATGATAACGATAATTTTTTTTTGTGACCTGCAACAGGGCAGTTTTAAAACCAGAGACAGTGGACAGACTTGTTTTTCTTGCCTGCAACTTAAAGTAATGGCTTTGCTTGTCGTGTTGGTCAGGACTCCCTGGAAGAAGAGATCTTGTATCTCAATGGGACATTCCTGGATAAATAAAGGATAAATAAAATAAAAATAAAATTGAGATTTATTTTTCTCTTGTCCATTTAAATTTGTCAATTTAAAATACAGTTTGAAACAGTCTGTACACAGTAGGCTATGTGTGCTAGCAGAGCTAGACTCCAGTCATGAGTCACGGTGCACTTTTTGTCCACCAAAAAAGCGCCAAAAGATAGAAAAGAAACTAGCAGAGCCAGAACTGTTCAACTCCCCTGGAGCCACAGCCAGCAGAGAAGCCGTTTACTTTAGCTTTCAAACCAGCTGCAGAGTGTGTGGGGATGTAACACTAAAGATGGCGGCAACGACAAAGAATTGCTGCAAAATAAACATATTGTTATCGATATCGTTATCGCGATATCATTTTTGCCCATATCGCCCAGCCCTACTAACACTTTGTAACATCGGGAGCAAAGTGGTGAAAGTGATTTGAACTCTTGAGTTTACTGAGGCCATAACTGCTCCGCCAGCGTGGTTATTCTGACACTGATCAAGTTGTGCAGGCAGCTTTAGCTTTATCGGTCAGTCTCCGATGCCAAGATCATAAAGAGATGTCTTGTTGTTTTGTATTTTAATTTGTTACGGTATGTTCACCAGGCACTTGTCACGTGGAAATTAAATGGCAGAAGGGAGTTTCAGCATTTCCTTGCTAACCTATGAATACTTAGTGTGTTAGCATTTGTGGGGGCCATTCTCTGGATGCTAACGTGCCAGCTTCAATAAAGCAATGCTAACTATGCTAACATTCCGTTTTCTTTTTTGGTTAACTGAAGCGTCAATAAAGAAACTTAACCCCATTTTGCAACATGTGCCTGGTAAAGAAAAGCAACATATTTAAATTCAAAATTCGGCAAGGTATTCCTTTAACCTCTTTGAAGGAACACACTGGCAGTTGGCTCTTCTCAACCTGCTCTGCGTGAGCAGCAGCAGTACATTGTCCATTATGTATCATATATATTTAAATTCCAGGGATTAGCTCCATTGAGGTGGGAACAGGGTGGAAAGGAATCCTAACCTGAGCATGTCATAAGACCAATATGGTCAATTGAGTATGAATGAATGAATGAATGAATGAAAACTTTATTTAACAGATTGCAGAATGGGTACAATACAGTACGGCTCAATACATACAATTGTTAAGGGGATGCAGACCTGAGAAAGACGTTTGTCTTGTTTCCATCAGGGTCCCCCATTTTCAATTCATATAGACATATATGACATACATGACATACAGATAGTCAGTACTGCTACATCTATACATTTATGACATACCAGATTTGCAAATACAGTACTGTTTGTGATACAGAAGGAGTCAAGAAAAGGGAGTATATACATTTGACGTAGAAACTGTACATTGGAGGAGGTTGGGTGGGGGGGGTTGGGTACATTGGGATATTGACAACCATACTGGGTAATTTACATTGGAGGTGGTTGGGGGGGGGGGGGGGGGCACACTGTATAAACAAGTAACACTGTACATTGAGGGGGGGGGGGGGGGAGACACTGTACAAACAAACACAATTGTACATTGAACTATTGACAAAACCATACTAGGTAAATGACTGTACATTGGAGGGGGTTGGGTTAGGATATTTACAGGGGCCAGTGTTGAATTGCAGTCTCCCGTAGGTGTCCCTTGAGAGAGGTTTTGAAAGTGGGTAGTGATCCACATTCCTTTACAGCTTTGGGTAGGGCGTTCCACATTGATGTGGCATAATTGCGAAACGTGTTTAGTCCCTTATTTGAGCCGAATCTGGGTTTAACATGATTTGTGGAGCTCCCTCTGGTGTTGTGATCGTGGTATTCACTGACCTTTGGGAAGTATTTTGACATGTACATGGGTACCTTGGTCGTGTAGTGTATCTTGTAGACCAGGCCCATTGCAAGTTGTTGTACTCTGTCGTCTACTCTAAGCCATCCTAGGTTGTCAAAGTGGGCAGGGGTGAGGTGGGTTCTAGGAGTAAGGTCAAGCAGTAGTCTGACCAGTTTGTTTTGAGATGTTTGTAATTTTGTTTTTAGCGCCTTTGAGGTGCTTTGGTACCATGAGGTGCAAGCATAGTCGTAGTACCCCTGAATGAGTGCTCCTGCCAGAGTCTTCAGGGTGTTCTTGTTTACCAGAGAGGAGATCCGGTACAAGAATCGAGTTCGTTGGTTGACTTTTTTTATTACATTGGATGCCATTTTGTCACAGGAGAGATTAGCCTCTAGGATGGAACCCAGGTAGGTAATCTCATCTTTCCTTGTGACAATATTGTCACCCACTGTAACTGAGAAGCCGTCGGTCTTGCTGAGTTTGTTATTTGAACCGAAGAGAATGGACTCTGTTTTGCCCATGTGTAATGATAGTTTGTTATCAGCGAGCCATATGCAGATTCTGCCTAGTTCCGAGCTGAGGGTTTTTTCAACCTGTAACTTGTTCTTGTCAGAGACCAGCAGGGCTGAGTCGTCCGCAAACAGGAACAAGTTGCAGTCACAAGCTGACGACATGTCATTTGCATAAATTAGGAACAGTAGCGGTCCTAGTATGCTTCCTTGTGGAACACCACAGCTCACTGTGAGGGGGGGGGATAGGGTACCGTTTACCTCCACCATCTGTTCCCTCCCCTCAAGGTAGGATTGCATCCAGCTCACTGATAGACTATCAAAACCAATTGCTTTTAGCTTGTCAATCAGAATGGAGTGATTGACCGTGTCAAAGGCCTTTTGTAGGTCCAGCATGACCATGCCGCAGTATTTGCCTGCGTCCACCTCTTGTTTGATGTGGTCATTCAAATAGAGAAGGCATGTGTCAGTGGAGTGGGATGTTCTGAAGCCAGATTGGAATTCGTAGATTAGATTTTTTTCCACTAGGTACTTTTCGACCTGTTCGTAGACTATTTTTTCCATGACTTTCGAGATGGAGGTGAGAATAGAAACAGGGCGGTAGTTGCCTGGGTCTAATTTGCTGCCCTTTTTGTGCAGAGGGGTCACCCTCGCAATTTTGAAGTCCTTGGGGACGTGTCCCTGTTTTATGGAGAGGTTTATTATGTGTGTGATGATTGGTGTGATGGCGGCTGCTGAGTCTCTGAGGAATTTGGAGGGGATGTTGTCATGGCCAGTGGCCTTGTTAGGTTGGAGGGCGCTCAGTTTATTGAGTACCTCATCTGTTGTTACCATTTCCAGCTTGAAGTCGTCCTTGCGGACCCCTAGGTTTTTGTAGTAAGCTACTATGTGTTCTACCCCATAAAGCCCTGAGTGGGAGGGTAGTTTGTTTACCAGTGTTGTGGCTATGTTTGTGAAGAAAATGTTTAAGTAATTGGCTACATCCAGCTTGTCTGTGATGAGCGTGTTGTCCGTTTTTATGTTTATGTTTGAGAATCTGGTTTTAAGTTTTTTACTGCATCCTAGTTGATTATTGAGTAATTTCCAAAGTTCACGTGGTTTGTTTTTGTTTTCCTCAGTTTTGTCATTGATGAAATTCTTTTTTGCAGTTTTGATCATGGAGTTTACGTCGTTTCTTAGTCTGTTTCTTTCTAGTTTGAGTTCAGTCACGTGGGCTTGGAGTTCACTGCTCGTGCTTTTAGTAAGCTTTGACTGACTTTTACGAAACTCAGAGCATTTTTTGTCTCTGGTTTTCATAGCGGCCAGTATTTCGGAGTGCATCCACGGCTCAGCGCGATTTTTTACCCTGGTGGTTCTTAGGGGGGCCATGTCGTTTAGTATTGCTGAGAATTTGGTTTTGAAACCAAGCCATGTTTCGTCAACCAGTGTACCATTGAGTTCATCTGACCAGTCCAGACTCTCCAGTTCAAGGTTGAAGGCCTCGCTAGAGTACGTTTTGAGGTCTCTAGATGTGACTGTTTTGTGGCAGCCAGCCTTTTGTTTTAGTTTTTTTCGGGTACAGAATATCATATAATGATCACTTAACCCACATGCTATAACCCCTTTATTTGAGATCTTGGACTTGTCGGAGGTCAGAATGAGGTCAATGGTAGTCTGAGTTGATTCACATACACGTGTGGGTTGGGTGATTAGCTGGCTGAGGCCATGCAGATCACAAAACCTACTGAAGACCACAGACATGTGTCAAATGACTGTGTAATCAAACCCATTAGCTCACATTTGCCCTCCGGACAACAACCTAATAATTATTAGGTTCACGTGGCTTAAGGTATTTCAAGATGAAATGAAGACTGCTCAATGGGCTTCCACCAGAGTAGCTCTCAATAGTAAAAATCATTGATGCCAACTGTATGACTACTAGGGGTGGAACGGTTCACAAAATCGACGGTTCGGTTCGTATCACGGTTTTAGATTTTCGGTTTGGTATACGTTTTAAATATATATATATTTTAAATGTAACACTCCAAAAATACCATACATCAACATAAGATGTATAGCCTAAAAATAATCCAACTTTTCAATTATTCTCAAGGACGTAGTCATGCAAAAACTGAAAGAATGAGGCCATTTGACATCAGGCACATTATTTTGACAGTGACGGTTAGAGCTAGGAGAGATTTTGGTACAGCAACAATTCTTTTTAATTCTTTAATTTATTTTTTAAACCTTTCCATTTTTGTGGCCACATTATAGACAAATGCCAACATAAAGTATGCATAATGCTCAACCAGCACTAGACTTTCTTATCAAAAAGTAAAAGTCACAGAAAAGATGACTAGGGTTTTAAATAAGGACGTTTATGGGGTTTCTTGTATTAATAATAATTTGCACTAAGGAATGTTGTAAAAAAAAGGAGATGTTACAAGGGAATGGGGAATATAAACCCCCGGTACGTCCCAGCAGGGACCAGGATGTTATGGGTTGCAGACACAGTTGACACACGCTCTAGTCTCCTGGCTCGTTATTGAACACAAACAGTTATCTTTGAACCTCTGTTGTCAAGCCTCGTCAATATACCCCCCTTCCTCACTAATCCAACTGGTGTCGTGGAGTCACTTCTCTGAGCGTTTCCACGGTTAGCTTGCGGCTAAACTAAGTTAACATTAGTTAGCTTGCGGCTAAAGTTAGTTAGCTCGTAGCTAATGTAACGTTAGCCTAGCTCGAGGCTAACGTTATATAACCGAACAATACACACATGCCCCGAACCGTGGAGGTCGTACCGAATGGTGTACGGTTCGAATGCGTACCGTTCGGTACGACCTCCACGGTTCGGGGCATGTGTGTATTGTTCGGTACATGGTTCGAATGCGTACCGTTCCACCCCTAATGACTACTGTATGTCCAACTGACAAATATGTGACCGGTCAGTGATAGGAGAAACTCTATTCAATCATGTATGTAGAGAATCTACATCTAGGACTGAAGACAATAAATAGCCTAAAGCAAGACTTCTTCTTATCTATATACAACACACTGGACCGGGCCCTACAGTCACAGTGGTACATATTTAGTTGATAAATCCAGGTCACATAAGAATTCATATCATAAAGGCATGCAACTGGGCTGTCTCAGGTCAATGGAAATGTGTGTTTGTGAGAGTGAGAGAGACTTGTTCCGTGTTAAAAAAATTCTCGGATAGAGCAGAAATATGGGGATGTGTCCTTGTCCTGTATTAAAACACCTCTGATATAGCAGACATACAGGGATCTGTCAAATCTGTCATTTTCAGCATTACTGGCTTTGCCTAGCCCATATTGCTATGCTTATTTTCATTCCAGTGTTTCCCTATAGGTTATTTGTGGTGGTGGTAGGTTTGTTCGGTGAGATATTATCAACTAGCCAGGATCCAGCTCCTTGAATCGTGCACTTACTGCCCATTACCAGATTCCATAATTAAATTCAAGCAATCACAGGATTATTATAGGAATAAAAAAAGTGGTGGATTCATCAGGGGTTGGATCCAGATTCCAGACTAATCAGCAGCAGAGTACGAAAAGCACTAATGCTATTGACCCATCTCAAACTCAGCCCTCTTTTCTTGATCCTCCAATCACAACTGTGAAATGTGGTAGTTTGGCTCAATATTGTGGTGCGGCTGGCTGCCACAAATAAATCTTATGTATGGAAGGATACACTGGCCGGGCAGCTCGGGGATATCTCTGGTCTCTCTATGCTAACCTCAGTCAGTACTAATGAGGTGGTGAGAGTCTGCTCTGGGGACAGATGCAGGAAGCAGTGATAGCTAGTCTGACACAGAGCCTTGTCCAGGCCACAGGAAGCTGCATACAGGGGAGTGCTGTCAGGACATGCCATTGTCCCGAGACAGCAGCTTCCTGATTCCCCAGGGACATAACACCACAGAGACCTTCTGTAGGCTTGTAGCTATTATTGGCTAATGGTTAATATCCGTTGTGTAGGAGGTCTTGCGTTTGAAATGGTCTTGTTTTTTCAAAGTGTTAAATGAATGATGTTGAATGAATTGATCTTCCAGATAATTGGATCAAGAATTAGGAACAAACTGATACTGTATGTCCACCAGTCTTGCCTCTGCAAAAACCTGATGCAACAATGTTCCGTTTGTCTCGAGAGCGTTCTGTTTGTCTCAAGAATGTTCTGTATGTTTCAAGTGTTTTGTTTGTCTCAACAGTGTTCCGTTTGTCTCAACAGTGTTCTGTTTGTCTCAACAGTGTTCTGTTTGTCTCAAGATGGGCAAGCATCCGAACATGAACTGAACAGAACTGACACTGACTGACGCTTGTTCTATGTGACTGTCCTGTATGTATTTATGTATTTATTGAGGGGATTGGGAGGTGGGAGGGGGGTGTTTGATGTTTAACGTTGAGGTAACGCAAACAATTACCACCAACCATAGTTGTGTTGTGTGGCATTAAAGTCTTCTTTAATCTTCTACCTTGTAATGTTCTGCTGGTCTTGTGATGAAAGTGGAACGGCTCTGCCACAATATACAGTAGCTATCTTATCAAGACACACCCAGGACAGGAATGGACTTCATTAAACTCTGCACTTTACCTCCGATGTTTTACTGGTTAATGGTCTGGCCTGAATCTAGCACACACACACACACACAGACACAGACACAGACACAGACACACACACACACACACACACATAGAACAACTCCCCTGTTCCTTCCCTCTCTTTCATCAGTGATGGTGATGAGATATAGACAGGGTGGTTTCTGCCAGACCTATTATATGTTTTTTTTATCTGTGAAATGGGCATACAGTGTAAAATAGCCTCTAGATCCCGTTTTGTGAGATGAAGGGATATTATCATTGGGCTAATTCAACAGATTAATTTAGTAAGTCAAAACTCATGCAACAATGTAACAATTGTGTTGGTATCGCGCCACACTGTCTAAACAATGACCCCCAGCAGCTTCATGTTGCCGTCTAGCTGTTCTTAATAAAGCAACTGTAAAATAATACAGTTAATTAAATCTACCAGATTGTTGTTTCTATTTGTCCGTGTTACATTTGTACTGAATGATGAGTCGACGTCGACCATGAAATGTTGCCGATTTGCATCGACGTATCTTATTGTCTTTGCCATGGAAATGGCAGACGTTTAAAGTAGGGATGTCCGATATTATCGGCCGACCGATATTATCGGCCGATATCGGCAGTAAAATGTGATATCGGAAAATATCGGTATCGGTAAAAAAAAAAAAAAAATTTTTTTTTTTTTTTTTAACCTTTATTTACCCAGGCAAGCAAGTAAAAACCAATTCTTATTTTATTTATTGTCAAAAGTATGCATTTTGGTTTAATTCAACAACAAGAGATATGTAATGTTAATTTTTACTTTTTTAATTATCATATTTTGCACAGATAATGCTTACATTTAGAAAGCCTTTTGAATGCATCCAGTGAAATTATTAGTTACCTGAAATTATTCCGTTTTTTTGGGGGGAAACCCTGCATATATCGGTATCGGTTGATATCGGTATCGGTATCGGTATCGAAATTAAGAGTTGGACAATATCGGAATATCGGTATCGGTAAAAAAGCCAATATCGAGCATCCCTAGTTTAAAGCCATACCATGCACAACATATCATCTAGCAAGTGCGCAATGAATGAATGAATCACGTTTGAAATAACTTCTCTTAAACCACTGTTTGATTCGGCCAGGACTGAGCCTCGACAGCGTCTCATACACATTTCGCAGAGTACATTTTACTCAAACTAGTCCATTTGAGCCCAAGTGAGTAAAATTTTACTCAGTTTGAGTAAAATGTACTCGGTTTGAGTAGAATTTACTCAGCGAAATTTACTGTGTAGAATATACATTGTATGTAATGATAAACAATGTCCTAGTAACTGGCAGGTATTATTTCAAGATAATATAGTAGCTACAGTATAATGTGAAAAAAAAGCAGTAACGGCATGTCGGTTACTCGCCCTACTCATGTACAGTAGACATCCAAACTACACAGCATTTACAGACATAAATAAACTTCATGGTCAGAGAGACAAATACCCATGTTACCTAAGGATAGTAGTACCGCACTTGAAAAACTTGTCAATAATTTTGAAATGTTCAGTTGCAAATTGATTCCTAATCTGCAACTGAATAATTTACACACACACAGAGTTTTCTGGAAGTTGTAGAAATGTGGTTTACTCTGAAATTTGAGGGCTATTTCAAACTACATTCATCTTGCCCCCCCGACACACACACAAACACCCCCCCCTCTCTCTCTCTCTCTCTCTCTCTCTCTCCCTCTGTACCCTTGTCCTCTAATGTCTATTCTCCGAGGCTTACACACGTTTTGAGATGTTAAGTCAAAGATTCTATTACGACCCTTCCCCTCCATCCAGCCCTCTCAGGCCACCAATTGGATCAATGCAATCTAGTGGTCTGCGAGTGTCTACGTGTGGAGGATAGGAGACTGTTCTTCTATGAGGCGATGCTGTCGGCCAACTATTGACCTTCGAGAGAGAACGTGCCAGGAAGGTAGATGAGCTAGTGAAGGCCAGGCCATTGCAATATGAGTATCTGAGAGAGATGGTGGAGGCATGGTAGGTGCTCATTGAAACTCAAGTGTTTCCAGTGGTTTTATTTGTTTGTATGAAGCTCGATGAGATGGAGTAGGAACCTCTCATCCACTGAGATGGAGGAACCTCTCATCCACTGAGAGGAACCTCTCATCCACTGTGATAGAGGAACCCCTCAAGTCTCATCCACTGAGATAGAGGAGGAACCTCTCATCCACTGAGATGGAGGAGGAACCTCTCATCCACTGAGATGGAGGAGGAACCTCTCAACCACTGAGATAGAGGAACCCCTCAAGTCTCATCCACTGAGATGGAGGAACCTCAAGTCTCATCCACTGAGATAGAGGAGGAACCTCTCATCCACTGAGATAGATCATTTAAATGTCATTTATAATAGTGTTTGCAGATTTGTATTGAGGTGTCCTTATAGAACCCACCACTGTCTTAGGGCTGGGCGATATGGAAAAAAATCATATCGCGATAACGATATGATGATTTTATTTTATTTCTCGATATCGATAATTATCGAATTGTTATAAGTATAATTTTTTTTTTTTTTTTTTTTTTTTTTTTTTTAACAACAGATGTATGTTTATTTTGCAGCAATTCTTTGTCATTGCCGCCATCTTTAGTGTTACATCCCCTCACACTCCAGTTCTCAGGTTGCAGCGGGTTTAAAAGTGAAAGTAAACCGGCTTCTCTGCTGGCTGTGGCTCCAGGGGAGTTGAACAGTTCTGGCTCTGCTAGTTTATTTTCGATCTTTTGGCGCTTTTTTGGTGGACAAACCACCGCACATGTGCACCGTGACTCGTGACTGGAGTCTAGTTCTGCTAGCACACATAGCCTACTGTGTACAGATGGTTTCAAACTGTATTTTAAATTAGAAAGCAAACAAAATAAATGGACAAGAGAGAAATAAATCTCAATTTGGTCAGTATTGTCATTTGGACAAGCAAAGCCATTACTTTAAGTTGCAGGCAAGAAAGACAAGTCTGTCCACTGTCTCTGGTTTTAAAACTGCCCTGTTGCAGGTAAAAAAAAAAAAAAAAATATATATATATATATATATATATATATATAAAAACGTTTTTATTTTATTTTTGATATTCGATATCGATTATTAAAATATATCGCGATATTTATCGTTATATCGCCCAGCCCTATGACCTCCCACACGTTACACCTTGCCAATGAGAGTACGCGCTGGCAGGTGAAAAGATGGCTGGCTGTCTCCTATGTGTCGGAGGAAGAATCTCGAGTCAAGTCGAGAGTTTTATTTGTCACGGCATATAAGTATACAATGAAATGCGGGTGGTCTTGCC
Source organism: Notolepis coatsorum (assembly GCF_963971535.1). Classification (NCBI taxonomy): domain Eukaryota; kingdom Metazoa; phylum Chordata; class Actinopteri; order Aulopiformes; family Paralepididae; genus Notolepis; species Notolepis coatsorum. The sequence goes on along the minus strand of NC_140171.1, from coordinate 70,672,474 downwards.
CGCAACGATGTGCAATACAGTAGTACAACATATAATAGAATCCAATAAAACAACATTGTGCAATAAACAGGCAACATAGTGGGGCATCTCGGTATTTGTACATAAGTTATTTACAGAGCATGGAGGACATGCTAGGTCCTTTGATAGTGCAATAAACTGTTACTGTTGCTATACCATTTTTAAAGTAACCTTTCCTTTGTGGCCATAAGTGTGGGCGTGTGCAGCATGAGTGTGTGCTTGCTCATGTTAAAGTGGCTGCTAGTGTGCAAGCGTGTACAGCGTGCGTGTCGTGTGTGTGCTCATATGTGTGCTTGTGTGTGGAGAGTTCAGTGTTCTGTGGCACTCAGTGTTCAGTGTTCAAGGCTCTGATGGCCTGGGGGAAGAAGCTGAGCCGAAGCCTCTCTGTCCTAGTAGCTGGGGTTCGCAGGCGTCTGCCTGACCTCAGCAGCTGGAACAGGCTGTTGTTGGGGTGGTGAGGGTCTTTCATTATTCTGCAGGCTCTGGATTTGCACCTCTTGTTAGACTATCTGATAGACTTCAGGGCTCCCTAGACCGACCAGTGGGGGGCACATGCGAGCAACGACCAGGAAGGGGAGGGGGGGAATTGACATAACGACTAAATTGGGATGGGAGAAAAAAACAGGAGGAGAAAAAGTGGATAAAAAAGTAACTGTACTTACAGTAGATTTCATTCACGGTTTGTGAATCACGCCTGGTGATACTAAATCCAGATTGAACTCTGCCATTGGAAAGGGGAGATTTGGCCCCATCCTTAGATGTGAGACTTGGCCATAATAAGGTAATTCATAGGCATGATATCAAATTGCATGCGTCCGCCGTCCGGATGGCAGAATTCAGTACTGTATCTACAAAACCTTCTGTTTAATCATCTTCCCTTTATTATATATATATTATATTCATGTGTCGGTTCTATGCTAATTTTATCTCACTACCTCCTACTGTATGCACTGTAATTTTAAGAACTATTTTATCACACTTTTTACTTCTTACTGATGCACTGCTCTGTTGTATGTTAAATACCCTGTTGTATGTCCGTTCTATTTTATAATTTTTTTTAACTGAATCATTTTAAACTATTTTTATTACTCAATGAAACTGTAAACAGAGAGCCTATTGGGATGCTAGATCCTAATGTGAAACACTGATTTACCATACCTTGCTACCTGTCTATCTTTTTTATGCTCGCTTATGCCTGTATTTTTTTTTACTGTTGTGAAGCACTTTGAACTGCAACCTCTGTATGAAAAGTGCTATACAAATAAAGTTATTATTATTATTTATTAATTTGCTTAGATTTTTCAGGTCTGGTAAATTTTTGCATGGTGTTATTCATAGTCAAAGATACATTTACATTTAATTTAGTCATTTAGCTGACTTTTATCCAAAGCGACTTACAAGTTCTGTACGACAAGTCATCAGGAAGGGCACAACTCTATCAGCTGAGTAACCATGTTTATCAAAGTGTTGAGTGCTACAGTGTAGGTTAGTTTATTAGGACAAGTGCATGACAGTAAGGTTAGTTAGGGTTATTTTTCTTTTTAGATAATGGTTGAAGAGGTGTGTGAGCCTGTGAGGTGTGTGATGTCACTGTCCCCACCTCCCTGAGGTCCAGTTCAGTTGTCCAACGAAGAACCCTCCACTCACTAACCAAACTATACCGTCTAATACGGAGAAGAATCCATGTTGAGGAATGAGAAAAGGCAGATTCTCCTTGATGACCCTCCCGGAGCTCGGATAGGAGTGGGTCTGATACAAAAAAAACACATACAAGATACAAAAAAATTATATAGTATTGATATTCTCCTTTGGTTCATTACAATTTACTCAAGCCTAGTAACAGCCTTCTGACACTGGGAATACATTCCCTGAGATCCATAGATGTCCCTAGAATAGTAGCCCCACAGAGACTGAAGGACATAGCGCACACTAAACTTCCAATCAAGCACTGTGAGCGGAAATTTGGCCCCATAATTACCCATGCAATCCGAACATGGCGGGAAACACAAAAAAAATATCCTAACCCTCAAAAATGGCATAATCACACTCCCATATTCAATAACAATGCACTCTTAATGGAAAAACGTCCTATAAGATTCCCTACATGGGAAGAGCAAGGCATACACTCATTAGGGGATATTTTTAATAACCAGGGCTTTTGTAGTTATGGAGAAATATGCACAAAGTTTAACCTCACCGAGTCCACATGGCTTTTTTACATACAGTTACGCCTATGTTTGAGGTCTCACGGTGTTCCATTAGACATACCAGTTGAACACCACAGATACCACAAATTCTTCTATGAAAGAGAAACATTGAGAGGTTTTGCATCAGGTTTTTATTATCAATTACTAACGTCCTCGTATGAAACCCTCCAACTAGACACTGTCTGGAGGAGGGATATACCAGACCTGGAAAGTGACTTTGATTGGCAAGAAGCATGGGCAAATGTCCGTCTTACATCAAGGAACCCGGACCATCAACAAATCAATCTTAACTATATTCACAGGACATACTTGACTCCTATAAGACTGAACAGAATGGGCCTGAAACAAGACTCAAAATGCTCCCAATGTACAAATGGAGACGAAGGGACATTTATGCACATGTATTGGGACTGCCCACCAGTTAAGGCATTCTGGAAAGATGTGACCCATCAATTATCAAAACTCGTATCTTGGAATATACCAGTACACCCCTCTGTATTGCTTTTGAATGATGTTTTTGAGTTTGCAGTAAATCCACAGCTAAAGAGATTGGTTTTATCGGGTATCACAGTAGCTAAAAAACTGATCGCATCACGCTGGTTTCAACCGGAAAAAATGTGCCGGAAAGTTTGGTCTCTTACATATCTCGATGTGATTTATCAAGAAATATCTACAGCAAGAATTCTGGGTCTCAACGAATCCAAAATGTCAATGTGGTTAGAAGTGGTGGAGAGAATAAAAGCTAGCTTATAATGGTAGTGTCTGGTTAGGAGTGAGGGATAATGGAGGTACTATCCAAGGAGGGGTCCGGGAGGGGGGGGTTCGAGCTGGAGCATATGTGTGTAGGGTTTTAGAAAATAGGTATTAGGGGTATATCCTGTATAAGGCATTTGTATAATTGTTAATTTCGTTGGATATACACTGTATACGGTAAAATATTATTATAGACTTTTTTTTGGTCTTGTTTCTGTACTTGCATGTAATTTTAGCCACCTTGACTGTTAGTTTCATTATGCATTGTGTGTTGAGTACTGACTTTTAATAATTTATGTTTTGCAATAATAAAAAAAAAAAAAAAAAATCCCTAGAATCAGATACCAAGAACATGAAAATGGACCATTAAAAAAAAAGTCTATAAATGTTTATTCTACGTTCTTATGGAATGAATGACAAAAAAAAATTTGTAATCAATGGATTAAAAAGCCACACATTGACGGGCAAAGAGCCGCAGGTTGGCCACCCCTGATGTAGATGGAAAAAATAGCAATACCATGTCTTATACCTTTATAATTTCATTGAGCTGGATTCAATGTCTCCGATGACATCACTGGTGGCCATATTCAAACTCATATACTGTCGGTAACAATGAGAACGATGAATATGTGCAAAACTGTTTTGGATGTGTGTGACATTATGTCCAAAATAAATCTTCATTGTTTTTTGGTGAAGTGCCCCTTTTAATGTATCAAGTGTGAATGAGTTTGGCCACCTCATCCACAGCCCCCCCTTATAGCCTGTAAGGTCAAAGCTTCAAACCACCCTCCCTCCTATTTCTCACTGTCCTCCTCTCCAAATACCAAGAGGAATGATATGATGGGGGTGGTACCAACCACAACAACTTCATAAACTGCAGCTGGGTTATCAAGAGGTTGCAGTGTAATTAACTCCAAGTGCCTAATTAGTGTCCGGGGTCCTCTGAGCGCGTGCACTGCACACACCTCATTATACTCCTCCTCTGTTGCGACGAGGAGAGAGGAGAGAGGAGCTAATGTTTGTTCTGGTGCCTGGCTCACCTCCCTAATCCAAACCTGCTATTTATAACGTCTTGTTACACGGCTCTGCCAGAACTCCTGCCTTCATCTGCCAGCAGCACCACTGTAGTCTAGAAAACACCACTTGCACAGCAGCACCACTGTAGTCTAGAAAACACCACTCGGCCAGCAGCACCACTGTAGTCTAGAAAACACCACTCGGCCAGCAGCACCACTGTAGTCTAGAACAGGGGTTCCCAAACTTTTCAGGCCGCGACCCCCAAATAAGTGTCAGAGAGCCGCGACCCCCACTATTATAGGAGGTAAAACTTTTTTTTATTTTTATTTTTTTATAAATGGAAATGTATGGTTGAAACATGCAAACGTTCAAACGCACACACACTAATAAGCATTGGAGGCTTTTAACCAGGGCTGGACTGGGGAAATCATTCAGGCCAGGATATATAGTGCAAAATATAGCCCCAGTCAGGCCACTTTTTAAGCAGGGGGTGGGGGTCCCCCACCAGGAAATCTTTTGTTACAAAGACTTCATTTCCTGCATTCTGGTGCAGGAATTTTTTTATTTGTACCCTTTAAATGCCAGTGTTTGTGATGGCATCACAAATTATTGTTAAACAGGCTAGCATATGTATGATTAGCAACAACGCTGATTTTGATGGATTTTCTGTTTTTTTGTAATCTCAGATTGAAAAAAATACAATCTTTTATTCAACTTCAGCCCTGATCATAACACCACATATTCATTTTATAATTCTAACCCTTTAAATGCCAGTGTGTGTGATGGCATATATTTGAAATATATCAAATGCAAAGTAGATTTTTCTGGGGGGGATTATTACAGGCTAGCATGTGTCAATGATTAGCAACAACAGTTTTTTGTAAGGGTCCCGCCTCCACCAATCACATGCGGCTCCCTTTGTGTGAGAGCAAGAGAGAGAGAGAGATAGTTCTCCAACTTGTGTGAGTTGCAGTGATCTCCTGGTTGTTCCCCACCTAGGTTATCTAACTATTGCGTTGCTGCAACTAGAAACACTGGCCTGGCCTGCTTCTAAGTTCAGTGGCCTGACTGCATACAATTAATATTTTTTAAAATGTCTAAATTTGTTTGGATTACATTTTTTTTTTATCATCTGGCGACCCCCCCTAGAAAACACCACTCGGCCAGCAGCACCACTGTAGTCTAGAAAACATCACTCGCACAGCAGCACCACTGTACTACTCTAGAAACGTGCACAGCATGGATCTAACGATGGAATGCTTTATGTCATTGTGTCCCGATGTCCCGACTCGCGCCTTCCAATCAAATTCCTCCTCCCCCCTCTCTGTCTTCCTTCACGGAATATCCATGGCCCTGCTGTAATAGAGGAAGCATATTCTCCGGCATGTCATTGTGTGAAATGCAGAACCTATTTCTCCAGACACGGGGACCAGCTGGAGCTCCGAGGAGAGTTATTCAAGATTAAAGAGATTTATTCGTCACATACATACACGAGACATATAGTGAAATGAAGGTGGCCATGCCCGCTTTGATTGTGCAAAAAATACAAATAATAATAGAATAAAATAGAATAGATAATAAAATAGACATGATAAAAAGTACTAAGATAAAATACAATGCTAAACTTAGGAATTAAAAGGTAATGAGTCCTATATATACACTACTACACAATATACAGTTTTACTATCTATCTAACTAACTATACAAAAACATAGTTATGTTTTTCTTTTTCTTTTCTTTAAAGTGACCTGTAGTGTGTTTGTGTGTGAGAAAGTGCAGGATGTGTGTGTGTGCTTGTGTGTGGAGAGATCAGAGTGGTAGAGTTGATGGATCCCATTGTTATAGTAGAACCTCCTGGAGAACTAAAGTAGATCTATCTATCGCTCCCAAAGCCCAGACGCCCGGCGTCTTAATGAGTCGTTTCCTGACCGAGCCTTTGCCTCCTCTGCCTTCGTTCGCCCCCATGTCCGTTTCGCCATCAGCTAGATGACCAGATAGACGGAGCAGTGCTCGTGCTCGTGTTACACGTAGGTCTGCTGTAGGCCGCCGCCTGCTTATGTAACACATTTGGTTAATATTTGATTCACATTCAGTTCCTCACTGCGGTTTTGACTACTGTAGTGTCTTCCAGGTTGTGTGTGTATAGCTAGCTATATATATATATATATATCTATATTGAGTGCAAGTCAATGTGGTGTTCTCACAAGTATAGCGATTCCTATAGCGATGCGTTTCCACATAGTTGTACTACTCAGAGCCTCCCAGTTGAAAGACTTGGGCTCACGGTGTCAGTGGGCTGTGTAGATATATACCACCTCTCGACAAGAGAAGAGGAGGAATAGAGACTGATAAGAAGGAGATGGAAGGGGGGGGGGGTGCATTCCTGCTTTCCTGATGCCAAGGAACTGGCATCCATTTATTGTAATGAGAGGTGTTTCTATAAGAGGATACTGCTGCTGCCAATGGGAATCTCATAGGAGAGGAACATGGTAAGGGATTATAAAGGCAAGCAAGAAAGTAGTGAAGTTAAGAATTAAGATTCATTGATTAAAAATTCATATTTATCATATCAAAAGTACATGTTTAAGGTTACTGATATCAATATATGGTATTACTATTGGTACAGATGGGTGTAGGTTCTAAGCTACACTAACCTTCTTAGTTATGTACTTACTCATGTTCAAGGTTGGGTGAGGAGAGGATGTATGTGTGTGTGTGACAGAGAGAGAGAGATGGAGTGTTTGTGAATAAAAAATGTATCTTTTCAAAGCCTCCAGGAATATTACAACAGACTTGTACATAGTGAAATTGGTGAGAAATACATCATGTTAGCTTACATTCCAAGTGAAAACTCCCTCTGGCCCCCAAGTTGGGGTGATGCAACTGCAAAATAGTTTTATCAATATGTCTTGTCGGTCAGAGAGATGGCTTACTGTACTCCTTAAATTAAATTCTTTAATGACCACCCAGCCAGGCTGGTGGAATTTGGTTTCAGTGCATTGCAGTTCCAACATAAAACATAGAACATATAACATCACTTACAACGTACATACTACATGCAGTTAAAAGAAAACACAATTACATAGATTACAGTTCAGAGTTGTCCATGTCAGCAGAGGTAAGGGGGGTTGCGGGGGGGTACTACAGGGAGGGGGGGGGGGGGGGGTACTACAGGGAGTTCAGTGTCCGTATGGCAGTGGGGAAGAAGCTGTTTTTGAACCGGGATGTTTTGGTGGTCAGGGATCTGTAGCGCCTCCCGGAGGGCAGCAGCTGGAAGATGTGGTGTGCTGGGTGAGTGGGGTCAGAGATGATTTTTCTGGCTCTCCTGATTGTGATTTGGCGGTGGAGTGATTCGAGAGAAGGGAGGGGGGTGCGGATTCTTTTTGAGGATTTATTGATGATTCTTTGTAGTTTGTTTTTCGAGTGAGTGTCCAGATTGCTGTACCAACAGTTATGGAGAAGGTGAGGATGCTTTGTATGATGGCCTGGTAGAAACGGAGCAGGAGATGTTTTTTGACTCTGTATTTTTTGAGCTGGTGGAGGAAGAAGAGTCTTTGATTTGCTTTTTTGTGTATGTGGTCTGTGTTGGTTTTCCATTTGAGGTTATTGCTTATGCGAGTGCCGAGAAATTTGAAGGAGTCTGTGGTGATTATGGGTTTGCCGGAGATGGATATGGGGGTTTTGGGGTTTGGCTGGCGTCTGAAGTCGATGATGAGTTCTTGGGTTTTTGATGAGTTGAGGAGGAGGTTATTGTCTGTGCACCAGGTGATTGTGTGGTTGATTTGTGTACGGTATTCTGTTTCGTTATTGTCTGTGATGAGGCCTATAAGGGTTGTGTCTGCATATTTGTATATTTTTACGGAGTTGTGGAGGGATATGAGCAGGTTGGTGTATAGGGAGAAAAGCCAGGGTGAAAGGACGCAGCCTTGGGGGGCTCCTGTGCTGAGATATAAAGGGTGTGATGTTATTTATTTTGACCTTCTGTTGTCTGTTGGAGAGGAAGCTATGGATCCAGTGGCAGATGCAGGGGTCAATGTTCATGTCCAGTAGTTTATTGATGAGTTTGGCTGGGATAATTGTGTTGAATGCGGAACTGAAGTCCATAACCAGAATGCGGGCGTATGAGTTGCGGGTTTCCAGGTGTTGCAGCAGGTGATGAGTGGCTGTGTTGACTGTGTCATCCACAGACCTGTTGGTTCTGTAGGCAAATTGGTGTGGGTCCATGAGGGGGGTGGTGCTGGTTTTGAGGTGGGTGAGAATGATGCGTTCAAATGATTTCATTACTACGGATGTGAGGGCAATTGGTCTGTAATCGTTAAGGCAGGAGATATTATTGGATTTTGGGACAGGGATTATGGTGGACTGTTTGAGACATTGGGGGACTGAACAATTACGGAGGGAGGTGTTAAAAATGTTGGTGAGGATGGGGGCCAGTTCTGCAGCACAGTGATGTAGGACAGATGAACTGATGTTATCTGGGCCTGCTGCTTTATTTTTCTTTATCCTCTTGAAGGTGGTCCTCACCTCTTCCTCTTGTATGTGGAGGGGGGCGAGGGGGGTGGGGGGGGTGACTGTTCAAATCTAGTGTAGAAGATGTTGAGTTTGTCCGGGAGCTGGTCATCACTGTCAGGTATGGGGGGGGGGGCTCTTTTTGTAGTTGGTAATGTCCTGGAGTTTTTTCCAGATGGTTCTTGTATCATTGGTTGTGATTTGTTGTTCTAGTTTGGCGGCGTAGTTGGATTTAGCTTTTCTTATTGCAGCCCTTAATTTGTATTTTGCAGTCACAGTGTTCTTTTATTCCTGTTATGTAGGCAGTGTTTTTCTCTTTTCTTAGTTGTTGGATTTCTTTGGTGAACCAGGGTTTATTGTTGTTGTAGAACTTGACCGTTTTTGATGGGATGCATAGTTGTTCACAGAAGTGGATGTATGACGTCACTGTGTCGGTGTAGTCATGCAGGTCGCCGGCTGCGCGGAACTCGTCCCAGTCAGTGCATGCGAGGCAAGCGCGCAACTTTTCGGTGGCCTCTGTTGACCAGGACCGGACAGATTTTTCCGTTGGTTTAATGGATTTAAGTTTTTGTTTATATGTTGGGATGAGCAGCAGCATTGCATGGTCGGACTTGCCCAGGGGAGCTCTTGGAAAAGCACGGTAAGCCTGCTGTATAGAGCAGGACTCATTATATCTAAAGGCAAAGCCAACAGTTTGTGACGTTTAGGGCCGTCTTAAATACTTCGAAGCTTCGTTCGATGGGCATGGGATTCAAATGGGAAAAGAAATTTTGAATATATTAAAAAATATATATATATTGTGTGTGCAAAATCAACTCTGCCTCTCTTTGTTAACTACAACAAGCAATGCTGTTTGTTATTTAAGATGAGGTCGGACTCTGCACTGAGATTTGTGTTCATTGTGCTGCTTTTACTGTATAAAGCCTCAAATGACTGCTTACAATATTTCATGAAAGCAAAGTGTTTAGTTTGTCTAAGATTTAAAAAGGTTTAAACTTTACAGCACTGACAAAGTTGAACAAAGTGCTGTACAAAAAAAACGTATCTCGAAGCTTCAAATTAAAATCGAATCTCTGTCCCGAAGCTTCGAATGCCAATTTTCTTTTTGAAGGTCAGCCCTAGTGACGTTGTATGGTTATTTGATGGTATTATTTATATCCCCCCCCAAATGTTTAATTTAAATTTAAATGTTATATTATTATTATTTAGATGTAAACAACTCATCAGTCAGTCAACCACAGTTAGCCACTCTGCCTAGGGCTGGGCGATATGACGATATTATATAAATATCTGGTACAGTTCATATCGTGATGTTTTGCCCAAGAGGATTGTGTCGCGTCAATCTGGTCCACACCCGTTCAAACTTTTGAACAACGCCGCCCCCACACACACACTACTGCATCAAAGTTACTACTTATTATTAAAAAAAAGGCATTCGTTTTGTGGCATTAACGTTATATAGTTACACGTTCAATAACATCAGCGTATTTACCCAAACATAGCAATGTCCGATGACGACATAGATAGCAAGCATTACTGTTCATATCTCAGCCCGTGCTTAGTTGTGCGTGCCCATTCTGCGGTCTGTTAATAAAGTTTTCAATCAGACAGATGTATGGAAAGGCTTTTATTATAACATTCGTTGCCGTAAAATCATTATGCCTTGTTTAGTCATGCTGCGGTGCGCTGGTAATCACTCGTCGGCCGCGGGGAGCTGTTGTTGTTGTCGTTGAGCTGAGCTCTCGTCAAAATCAATGGAGGACTTTCAGGAAAGTAAAAAACGCATAGCGCTTGCCGATTGGTGCTAAGAACAGCAGGGCGGGTGCAAGCGGTGTGACGTAATTGGCAGACTCGACTGTCAATCAAAATTATTCTGTTGCCGGCTGAATGATTGAATGAATGAAAACGTTATTAACGATTGCAGAATGGGTACAATACAGTACAGCTCAATACAACAGTGGACTGGAGGATGAAGACCAGAAAAATACTTTCGGCTTTTTTACATAAGGGTCCTCTATTTTCAATTCATCAAAACATTTAGAGACATACAAATATACAGTAGTTTCATAAAAATGCTAAAATGCAATTTATTGATTGATTGATTTAAAACTTTATTAACATAATTGCAGAATGGGTACAGTACAGCTCAATACATACAATTGTTAAGGGGATGCAGACCAGAGAAAGACTTTCATCTTGTTTACATCAGGGTCCCTCATTTTCAATTAATCATATTTCATATCTAAATCATATATCTCATTGCTAAATATATGCAATATATAATCTAATAATCCAATAATCTAAATCTAATATATAATATAAAAATGCTAAATGCATGGGTATTTTATTTTGTCTTTAATGTTGGCTTGCAAACTCAAATACTGTCTTGGTAAGCCTCATAATGAATTGTTTGGGGAAAAAAAGAAAAACATTGTGATGTGTATCGCCGAAAGGTCAGAAAATATCGTGATATCATATTTAGGCCATATCGCCCAGCCCTAACTCTGCCCCTAGTGGCATATTACAGGCCTTGATATTGTGTCCTTGTTGGAACACATTTTGGTACTATTGTAAGATATTGATAATAATAATATATATACTTTGTTTGTATAGCACCTTTCTGCAGCCTAAAGTGCTTCACAGTAAAAATACAGTAAAATAGACAATACATGCTTTGAGCATAAAATATACTGAAAATAAAAAGGGTAAACGCAATGCAGACAATAACCATATTATACAAGAAAAGAAAAGAAAACAATAGAAATTACATAAAAATGGAAGCATAAACAACAATAAAATAGCTCTCATTTACAGTACAATAATCAGTGTGGATGTAGTGAGTGCAAAGTGGCAGAATGCATTCAAAGGTGAAGGTGACGTTTTTAGCTTTTTTAAATATATCCTACTGTTATTTTTTGTTTTTTTATCTACTTTTTCTCCCCATTTTCTATTTTTCTCCCTTCCCCAATTTCTTATTGTCCAATTCTACCCTCCCCTGTCTCGAACGTTGTTAGGCCATGCCTCCCACTGGTCGGCTGCAATGTGGACGAAGCCTTGCATTACGTGTCCCCTCCGGTACACGAGGACTCGAGGAGGCAGCCGTCGCATCTTTTCACCTGCACAGCGCAATCTCTCAGCTGCGAGGGTCTGCGTGGGAGGGACACGCCGCCCCTGTTGCTTCCTGATTCTGCTGCGCAGGCGCACCAACCGACCTGTAGGAGTCGCTGTCCACAACGTCCGATCCCCACCCACCAGCTTTCCCACCCCCTAATAGTGCCCACTGCGCCACTTAGCCGCCTTATATCCTACTGTTATGTGGATCCACACTAGTACGGCATCTCCCTCCCTCCCTGCCCTGGCCTATAGTGAAACAGGACAGTAGCATGGGAGGGTGGGGCTAAGAGGATGTGATGCTACCACAGCAGAGATTACGCAATCCATAATTAATCTGAGTCATATGGATTTAAACTGTACATAAACAGTGGATTTTCTGCAGAATGATCTGCCCTAGTTTGGTGTTATTCTGGGTATTCTATTTTCTTCCTCACCAGTGCTTTGGAATAATGTCAGTGTAGTGAAGGGTGAGTGAGTGAATAAGTAACTCACTGACTTCCATGGTAACATGAAAGGCACATGTAGGCCAGCGGTTCTCAATGTGAGGTCAGGGGATCCCCTGGGATCTTTGAGGGAGTTCCAGGGGGTCCACAGAAAAACGGGGGAACATTTTAACTTTACTATATGATTAGTCTTTATTATTATATATTTTTTTTTACAATTTGTTATACATTTTCCAGAGCAGGTTACTTTGTGATATTCAGGAGATTTGGAGTAACATGTTTCTCATGTATAAAAACTTTTCTGTTGGTATGGTATATACAATAATTATAAAACGTATTGTCTGATAAAGAATAGCTACAGTGCAGAACTTTGTTAAGTATAATTTAAACAAAATACAAAAATCCCTATCTGAGTGGCGCAGTGGGCAAGGCGCTCGCCACTAACGCAGGAGATGCTGGTATCGAGCCCAGCTCTCGGCGTTGCGACCGGCTTGTCCGGCCGTCATACTAACACAATTGGCAGTGTTAGAGGGTGGGAAAGCCAAGTGGGGATTGGACGTTGTGGACAGCGACTCCTACAGGTCGGTTGGGTGACGCGGCGGAAACGGGAAGTATCGGGGGCAGCGTGAGCCTCCCACGCGTTACTCCTCGCCACAGAGTTCGAGCTGCTGCGGTGAAAAGATGCGCTGCCTCCTCGTGTACCGAAGGGGACACGTGATGCAAAGCTTCTATCCTCACTACAGCCGACCAGTGGGAGGCATAGTCTAGCAACGTTCAAGACAGGGGAGGGAAGAATTGGAAATACGAAATTGGGATGGGAGAAAAATAGAAAATGGGGAGAAAAAGTGGATTAAAAAAAAATTAAAAAAAATCCCTATCTGCACAGATTCTGTCAGAAACATTACCACTATAGCCCTAGAGACCGGCAGGTTTAATGCCACCCCAGATGAGGACCGGCTTTGTTTGGTGTGTGAGCTACTGTATAGGTGAAATTGAGAATGAGGTAAATTTTTTCTTCCACTGTCCTGTCTACGAGGATATAAGGCTTGTGCTTTTTAGTAAAATGTCCTCCATTTATGTAGATTTTCTTGAGCTGTGCTTCAGGAAGGGAACTTATTTTTTGTAGCATATTTTATTGGCTAAGCCTGGGAGAGAAGGCTGAATATTTTGTTTAACTCATTGACTGCCACGCTGTTTTTCCATCTTACTCCCTGGCGCCAGCATTATTGACCATTTTCACAATGTTTGCGGACCCATCGTTTTCCGACGCTGCGATCATTACAAAAGCATGTTTTATGATCACAGGCTCAGCTCTCCACCTATTTCACTCCTATCCATCAGACAGACAGAAATTCACTACCATGGACCATGGGGGAAAATATCGATACGTAGTAGTATCGCGATACTTTGAGTGGTGATACTGTATCGATACAAGGACGCCAAGTATCGATATTCTTATTATTTAAAAAAAAATTATTTTATAAGGAAGTTGCATTGTTCATTTCAATACCTGTAATAGTAACGTAGTTCACACACACGTGTGCATTCAGTTAAGTTGGAATATGACTGTAATACAAACAGTTCAGTTTGTCAGGTACATGCAACACAGATTACAGTGTTGACATCTGTCTGCTTGAGAAAATCCCATTTTCTGCAATAAAAATTATTGAAGTGAGATGAACAGACTGAAAACCTTATTTTATTAGATAAAACATGTTGACAACGTTTTAAATCGCAATATTAATATCGCAATACTCAGCATATCGCAATCTATTTTGAGTCGCAATACTATCGTATCGTGACTTAATTATCGTGATGATATCGTATCGTGAGGCCTCTGGTGATTCCCACCCCTAATGGACGGTCATACCTCAACTTCTTTCCCTGTTACATCTGGTGTCCCCCAAGGCTCAGTCCTTGGTCCCATACTCCTCTCCCTCTATATGCCACATTTTCAGAACACATGGTCTCCAATATCACTGCTACGCCGATGACACACAGTTATACATTCACTCCCCTCCTCACACCACCACTGCTGCTACTACTGCCCTCTCCTCCTGCCTCTCTGAAATAAAAATCTGGATGAATCACAACCTTCTCCAACTCAATAGCACTGAAGCTGAAATCCTTGTAATGGGCACACCTCACCTTCTCCAAAAAAAACTCTGACTGCTCCATATCCATCAACAACCACTCTATCCTCCCCTCCCCCTCAGTGAAAAACTTGTGTGTTCTTTTTGACCCCAAACTATCATTCGAACCAGACATCAATAACATCACCAAGACATGCTACTTTCACCTCAGGAACATTTCCCGCATTAGACCACTACTGTCCCCCTCCGACATTGAAAAGCTGGTTCATGCCCTCATCTTCTCCTGTCTTGACTACTTAATGCATTACTCATTGGCTCAACATCTAAATCCCTCCATAAACTTCAACTAGTCCAGAACATCTCAGCCCGCATCATCACCCGCTGCCCCAAATTCTCCCACATCCGATCACACCTGTCCTCTCCTCACTTCACTGGCTCCCTGTTAAGTATAGGATTGACTTTAAGATCTGTCTCCTCACTTACAAAGCCCTCCACTCCCTAGCACCTGCCTACATCTACAACCTCCTTCAACACTACACAACACTCTCCCGCTCACTCCGCTCATCCAACTTAGCCCTTCTGAGCACACCACACTACCGCCTTAAGTCCACAGAAAACAAATCATTCTCCTCCTCGACTCTGGAATCAACTCTCATCACACATCAAAGAAGCCCCATCCGTAGAAACATTTAAGTCTCACCTCAAAACCCACCTGTTCAACCTTGCATACCCTCACTCCTGACCCCCTTGTGTGTTCTTCATGTTCACACTAATTACCTGGTAGGCTATTGTGTCTGTGTTGGTGTTGCTACCAGGTGAGTGTATATATATATATATCTATTGTGGCCACTTGAAACACGTGTGGAATTAGTTAAAATATATATATGTATTGGGCCTTCTGCTTTTTGCCACCCCTGTGTGGAACTAGATTGTATTGTGCACTTTGTATGATTGCTGGGTGATTCCCAGACTGCCAACCACATGGCTTGTGGTTGTGTCCTGTGACACTGGGTCACTAGGGCTTGTGCTTATCTTAGTGTATTTACCTTGTTTGTCCTCCCCTACCTTTTTCCCTTGTATTAAACATCATTGTGGGTTTCATTCCCCTTGTTTAATAAATATAATTTACCTTTGGAAAACGCATTTGTATTATTTCCAGGTATTTTGTATTAGGTCATCAGACCTTTGAATGTGACGGCGCTATATAAAATAAATCTACTGTATTATTATGATGGGGTTTGGTAAAATAGACATTACCTTTGTCAGCAGGTACTCCACTCTCGCTCCAAGTGTCTTGGATCAGAACAGGATCAATTCATATAACGTTAGGTGGCCCTCATCCGTTGTCTTCTTCTTCTATAGTCTGCTCGGGCCAGACTACCACAGTGCCGAATAGGTTTCCTCATCGGCCGGTTTGACTATATATAGTATTTTTATGATTTACCAGAAGTGCTGAGTCCAACATAGTCTGGTGGAAACGCACCTTATCATCCATATCATCCGTTTTGTCTTCTTCTTCATCATCTCCAATAGTTCACGGAGCCGAATAGTTTTCCTCATCGGCTGGTGCGGAGTCCAACATAGTCTGGTGGAAACGCACCTATCATCCATAATCTTCATCCGTTTTGTAAACCTGAGGAGAGGTTGTGTGTTCTATGTGATCTGGGAGTGGTGGAAGATGAATATAATTTAGTTTTTTTATTGCCCCTTGTACACCGATCTGAGGGCTTTATTTGAGAAAATTCAATTTGTAAATCCGGATTTGTTTTGGCAGTCAGAGTTATATGTTTTTTTGTGGAGGAGATCTTCAGTTTTGCAGGATTTTTGGAGAAAGCATGGCACTTGAGACAAAACATACTATATCCTATATAATTGTATATGAATTCCTCTTGTTTCTGTATACATTGCTTACAGCTTGTTATATTACGTTTTATTGTGATTTCTTTTTTTTGTGGCCATCTTGGTCTATATATAACTTATTGTCAATGTCAAGTATACTATTCTTTTTTGTAGTCATCTTTTTATAAAAAAAATTCCACATGAAACAAGACTCAATACAATAATAATACATAAAAAGACATCACAGGATAGTAACTTATTACAATAATGACAAGACAATAATAGAGACGGACTGTATAGTGACCATCTTGAGCCCCCACCATCACCACACTCGGCAGCCACGATCCCCATCCCTTGAGGACCCAGAGTCCGGCGCCCCGGCGAATCAAAGCATCATGCCTCTTTAACACCACGACTCGCAGAGACCCCGAACCAGGGCCCCCCCCCATTCCGAGCCCGTGACCATCAGACCCACAGCCAAAGGGGCCCAAAACATATACATAATTAAATATACAAAAAACACAAAAAAAAAATGAAAAAACAAGTAGACTCGCTCGCTCAATCATCTAGGGGTCAGATAAGTCCTGGGAATTTTTTTTTGATGAATCTGTTGGTGATCTGGGTTGCGTGAGGATAGCCGGACATTCTCCCAGACTGCATCCCAATCAAAATCTACATCCAACTCCGGGACATCCTTTCTCCAAATCGTATCCAGGGGGAGGTCCTTATACGAGGACATAAGTAAATGGCGATAAA
Organism: Notolepis coatsorum; assembly: GCF_963971535.1. Classification (NCBI taxonomy): domain Eukaryota; kingdom Metazoa; phylum Chordata; class Actinopteri; order Aulopiformes; family Paralepididae; genus Notolepis; species Notolepis coatsorum. The sequence continues at coordinate 70,655,725 of NC_140171.1, read as the reverse complement.
AGTCAGAAACGAAGCATCTCGATGTCTCTTTGTCATAAAATAATTTGTGAAATCGGTGACGTTCTAGTGGAGCGTCCCATGGAACGCCATGAGCCTTCAGAGCTGCCCTTATTTGTAAATAAAAGAAAAAGGAAGTTCCGGGGAGATCATATCCGTTGGATAGATCCTGGAAAGAGCGGAGACCAGAGTTATCGAAGATATCCCCCAACGTGTGAATGCCTTTCTTTTCCCATCTAGGGTACCTAATAGGTTGTTGTCCAATAAGGAGTAAATTGTTATTAAATAGAGGGGAACGCGTGTGCCACAGATGGCGGTTAGTACACACTTTCTGGGTGTCCCGCCAAGTCTGGATCACATGTGTGATAAGAGGGCCAAATTGTAAATTGCATTGCTTAATTGAAATGTTGGTATACACAATATCCTGAAGTCTATATGGAGACACTATCTTCTCCTCCAATGGTCGCCAGGACATGGCTGCTTGAGCGTCAAACCAAGTGATCAGAGGTCTCAAAGAAAAAGCTTAAATAATATTTGAAGTCTGGAAATGCTAAACCCCCATCGAGTTTACTGCTCTGGGCAGTGGATCTCTTTAAGCGCAGGCGTTTGTTGTTCCAGACAAATTTATGAGGCAGAGTGCAATTTCTGCTAGTAACCAACAGGAGGAGGTAACAGGAGCATGGAGCTGATGAAGTTAATTCTGGGTAAAATATTCATTTTAATTATTGACGCACGGGCCTGTAATGAATTTTTTAATTTGGACCATCTGTTGAAGTCATCCGTAATCCTGTCACCCAAGCTGGAGTAATTATACCTTACCGTCTGGCTAATAGTGGGGAATATTTCAATCCCGAGACATTTAAAGTGCTCCACCATAAGTATGTTTGCAGGGAGGATGGTAGCCTTCGCAGGCTCATTAAGTGGAAGAAAGGCAGATTTTGGCCAGTTGATCTTAAAGCCGGATAGGCTGCCAAACTCATCTATTACGCTGAGAAAATGAGGTAGAGAGATGGCGGGATTCTGCATAAATAAGAGTAAATCATCTGCGTATAAGCTGATATGGTGATGTGTGCCCTGAATTGAAACGGGAGATATAATTTGGGATTGTCTTATGTATTGAGCTAGAGGTTCGAGGGATAAGGTGAAAAGTCCGGGACTAACCCTGTCTAGAAGAGCGCGGGACAGAAGAGTGGCGAGCAGAACTTCCCTGTTAAGATCATGGCTGAAGGCCCTGTGTAGAAAACTTTGATCATATGAATGAAACCCTCACCTAACCCCATCCTTCTAAGGACTGCCCACAAATAAGACCACTCCAATCTGTCAAAGGCTTTCATTGCATCCAAGGACATGACAGCTGTAGGAACTGCGACATCCTTGCTGGCATCAATCACATGCAGTAACCGTCTGATGTTGTCCGTAACCAGGCGGCCTCTCATAAAGCTGGTCTGATCAGGGTGAACTAGAGATGTCATATGCCTTTGAAGTCGGGTGGCTAGAACCTTGGCATATAGCTTTAGATCGGCTCCGAGGAGACTTAAGGGCCTATAGCTGCCACATTCGGTGGGGTCCTTATCTTTCTTGAGTAAGACAGATATAAGCGCCATATTGACATCTCTGGAAAAAATCATTGAAAGTAATAAGGGACCGAGTACATCCCAGAATGCAAGATGGAGTTCCGGTGGAATGCCGTCCCAACCGGGAGCCTTGCCCCATTGCATATCAGCAATCTCCTCCCTAAGCTCATCTAGTCATCTTCTGAGACCTGTGGTAAGTTGATTTGATTAAGAAAGTCCTCCAGCTTAGTATGATCAAAGACCACCTCTGACTTGTAAAGGTTGGAATAAAAAGAGCGAAATGTATCATTCATCTTTTTGGGGTTGTTGGTTACCTCCCCTTGTTGTTTTTTTTTTTTTAACTTACATTTTTATTAACATTTATAGACAAACAACACGTACACAAAAATGGATCCCATAGCACAATATGAAAGAATGCAGTGAACATAAATGGTTACATGAATAGCATTGTTGGTTATATGTTTCCACTACAGTTGTTTTTCCAGGCACTTAATACAAAGACTGATTGTATACCGCCCTTGAACAGGTATAGACAAATTTAACACCTACTCAAAAGGATTAGATACTGACTAAGGCAAATATGTATGGTATGGGTCCAGTGACCCTCCTTGAATTTCCTTCTCTTATCCTTCGCCCTTTCTATTTCTTTTATACTAAATTTCTCTTGGCCTTTTGATTCACCCATTTACAAACCACATCTTCCTTGATTATTAGTACAACATTGTTAAACAGACATAAATAATAAAGTACAAAAAATGTAATACAATTGTAATGCCCAAAAAAATGAAAAATAAAATCTGAAAATACTAACTAAGTCAAAAGTGTGTGACATGGGTTCAGAGACCCTCCTTGAATCTCTTTCCTCCTTTACCCTTCGCCCTCTTGTGATGCATTTGGTTCTTCCTCTGTGATGTCGTTTTCGTTCCCCTTGTAATCCTCCCACTTTCCCCATCTTTCTCCAAATTTCTCTTCCTGTAACCTCAGCATGTGTTATCCTCTCCATATCCTGTATCTCCTCCACTATTCCTACCCATTGTGCTATTGTCGGTGGGTCTTCTTTGTACCACAGTCTTGTTATTGCTTTTCTGGCCGCTATCAACATTATCTTTATTAAATATTTGTCCCCCCCTTGTATTCCCTCGTGTGTCAGGTCTCCTAAGTAAAGCACCAGTCCTGTTTGTGGTAACCCGTATCCTAATATTCTGATCATTGCCTCCCCTATCTCCTCCCAATACCCCTTCAGCTTCTGACATCCCCAGAATATGTGCGTGTGATTTGCCCCCTCCTTCCCACACATCCTCCAGCATGCTCTTTGTGTTGGTGCATATTTTCCCTTCAGCTCTGGGGTTATAAAGAATCTGATTATGTTTTTCCATCCAAACTCTTTCCATATCCTCGATCCTGTTGTTGAATGTTGCACCTCGCATATGTTCCCCCATTCCTTCCCTGTTATTCCTATCTCTAGTTCTCTCTCCCATTTCTCCCTTATATAATCTGTCGTGTGTCCCTTGCTGGTCATTATAGCCCGGTACAGTGCTGATATTACCCTTCCTTTCCCTCCTTCGTATGCCCTTATTATCATCCTAATTCCATTCTGTTCTTCTTCCTTGTCCCCTCTTATTTCTTTATTATAGTAATCTCTAATCTGTAGATATCTGAAGTGGTCCTTGTTTTCTAGTCCAAATTTCTCCTTTAATTTTTGTAGTGTTTGCATTTCCCCCTTCTCTATCATTTTGCATATCGCTGTTGCCCCCCCCCCTCTCCCACCTTCTGAATCCATGGTCCAGCCTCCCTGGTTTGAATCTCTTGTCATGTGCTATCCATCTCAGAACCCCTGACTGCTTCTCTAATTTGTGTGTTTTTACTACTCTGTTCCATATGGTCAGGGTGCATTTGGTGATAGGATCTAACAGTCCCTCTTTTTCTTTGAACAGTTCCCTATCTCCCACCAGAGCTTGTACCTTGTATCCCTCCCCTTCTTTTTCAATGTCTTTCCATCTTGCCTCATATTTGTCGTTACACCAGCACGTCACTGCTCTCAGTTGCGCTGCATAATAATAATCTTGTAGGCTGGGTACTGCCATCCCTCCCTCTTCCTTTGGTCCCCTGTTGGTTCTTAATGGAAGGTATATCCGCAAATTGTTCACTGGCACGTATCTTCATAGCTAGTAGGTGACTAGGCTTGGAGCCGTGAAAGTAGTAGTGCTGTCTTGTTCTGTGCATTTGAAATTCAGATTGTTGTCTTAAAATGGAGTTAATCTATTTTTTCACTCCTTTTAATTTGAAGCTCCAGTCGGCTAGAGTAGTTGTGCTGCAAAGAAGAGATCAACGTGGCATGAAGCTTTTCCAATTCCACCAGCTTGGAGAGACGTCCCTTGCGGAGATGCAAAGAGAGTAGTGTTACTTCTTATAAAACCCTTAACTGAATCCCATAGAATTCTGGGATCCTGTACCGAGCCAGCATTAAACTGCAGGAATTCAGTGAGCTTCTCTTTAAATTTCAAGTTAAACTCTCCATTTTTCAGAAGCGTTGAGTTGAAGCACCATGTTATTTTACTGAACCCTTGAGAAGGATACCTTTGTGGTCTGAACGTGCAATGGGCAATAAGTCAACATCAAAGCTATCAAAGAGACGTGGGGAAGAAAAAACATAATCAATTCTGGAAAAGTTCTTATGTCTCGAAGAGAAAAAAAGGGTAATCTCTCGCGGATGGGTTGAGCGAGCGCCACATATCAATTACCCCGTGTCCTTGGACCAGGCCTGTAGGGCTGTGGTAGCTTGTTTCTGATCAAAGGATTCAGGGTGTTTTGATTTATCAATCAATGGATCCCATACTGCATTAAAATCAGCTCCTACTATAAACGAGTAATCAGGTAGTTTCAACATAGCTGCATAAAAGTTAGTCATACAAATTAGGGGCGTATGCAGAGATCAGAGCAATTTTCCGGTTAGAGTATTCCATTTTAGCAATAGTAATTCGACCATCTGCATCAGACCACACATCTAACAGTCTAATATTCAAATTTTGCTTCGCTATTATGGCTACCCCTCGGGACTTGGTGCTAAAGGAAGAAGAACTTATGTTATGGTAAAATCTATTTGCCAGTCTTGCGTTATCAGCTAATAAAAGGTGCGTTTCACTCAGTAAAGCAAGGTCCACTTCCTTCCTTTTTAGCCACGTTAGTACACTTGTGCGTTTATGCGGTAGATTAAGACCCCCTGTATTCCAGATCAAGATATTTAAATTAGCCATAGTCTAACATGGCTGCAGTATGATTGAATGTAATTCGTTTGGAGTAAAGCATTAGAACAGATACATCCACTTGTTAAGGTCCTATTGAGTTCCGAGCATGAGCGTGAAAACAAAAATACAATAGAGCGAGTCGAATGAAAAGAAACAAAAAGCAACGCACCCTCCCCCCCATCAGAATACTTGTCCGATATTGATCAAACATCAGTTGGCCACTATGACCGAGCATAGCAACCACAACTTAACCATACCAAAAACTTGTAGGGTATATTGTAACAATTTAGAAAAAGGAACCAATTCGCACAACGGGGAGAAGAAATCTATGCAAAGTTCAATGTGTAGACGATAAAAAGCAGATACATTAAAACACAGCTCGTCTGAGTTAAACTTGAAAAAAGGCAATATGCATACCCATCGTTGAGATAATACAGCGGAGACTAACCTTGAGCGTTACCGTTTTGTTGGAACAAAAAGTTATGGTAGGCGTGTGGTAATGGTAGTGTTAGCTAGGAGAGTTGGATAACCAGCACGCCTTGAACTTAGCTTAATCAGGCTCAGGGCCTGTTATACCCTGATTCACGTAGACGGCTCTGCCGAGAAGGGACCATCCCCCTCGGCCGGCAGATACGTTAAAACACAGTTCATTTGAGTGAAACTTGTAAAATACAGTTTGTCCGAGTGAAACTTGAAAAAAGACAAATATGCATTAAAAAAAAATCTATGCGAAGTTCAATGCGGAGTTCAATGTGCAGACGATAAAAAGCATATACGTTAAAAACACAGGTTGTCTGAATTACACTTGAAAATAGTCAACATGCATACCCGTTGCTGAGATAATACAGCGTAGATAAACCTTGAGCGTTACCGTTTTGTTGGTCCGAAAAGCTGCGGTAGGCGAGTGGTAACGTTTAGGGATGCACCGATATGAAAATTGGCCGCCGATACCGATACCGATTGTTCAACTAACACTATCGGCCGATACCGATACCGATACCGATATTTGTATATTTGTATATAAGTATTTGTAATTTTTTATTTTTTTTTTTTTTTAATGAAACTACTGTATATTTGTATGTGTATGTTTGTATTTGTAGGCCTCTTTACTTACTTAAAAAAAGGAAACATCAAGAAATATGTTTATGGTATCACTATCTCTCTCCCAGTATCGTCTTGCGGCCTGCAGAGGGATACTATTTTCTCAACCAGAGCTTTCAACCAATGCAATGGAACCATTCTTGCGGCCTGCAGCAGGATACTATTCTCTCAACCAGAGCTTTCAACCAATGCAATGGAACCATTTTGATTGACAGTCGATTCGGCCAATTACGCCACACCGGTGACCGCTAGCACCCACCTCCTGCTGTCCTTACCACCAATCGGCAAGCGTTTATACATTTTTCTACTTCCGGGCATTCTGTTTGCGAGAGCAGAACACACTGATGACCGGCGCTCCACGCATGACCAAATGAGACATAATGATTTTACTGCAACAAATGTTATAATAAAACAAAGCCTTTCTATACATTTGTCTGGTTGAAAACTTTATTAACAGATTGCAGAATGTGTAGTTGGGTACGGAATGAGCAACGGAATGGAACCGAGCTATGAACGTACTAACGGAGTAATGCCTTGTTTACTGCTATCTTCGGGTAAATAATATGCTTGTTATTGAACGTGTAACACTTCATTTTAACAGCAGATACTTTCTTAAATGCCATCTTCCCGAGAGAGGGTGTTGACGGGGAGTTGTGTTATTAATAGCATTGAACAGCTAACCGAAAGCTAGCGTTAACTATTGTTAAAGGTTTAGCCATAACGTTACCTTGGCTAAAGTTGCGGCTATTCATAATGCAGCAATAATGACTGCAGACCTGCAAGCAAAGTACAGCAAGTTGACAAAGGAGTATTCCAACGCAAATCACATTTTCACCAGTAACGTTAGTCTTGCATCTAATAGCTAATAACGTAGCTACGTTAGCTGCCCGCCCCGCCGACCGGCGCTCCACGCATGACCAAATGAGACATAATGATTTTACTGCAACAAATGTTATAATAAAACAAAGCCTTTCTATACATTTGTCTGGTTGAAAACTTTATTAACAGATTGCAGAATATGTAGTTGGGTACGGAATGAGCAACGGAATGGAACCGAGCTAATGAACGGACTCGGAGTAATGCCTTGCTGCTATGGGTAATAATAATATGCTGATGTTATTGTCCGTGTAACACTAACTATATAACGCTAATGCCACAAAACGAATGCCTTGTTAATCATAAGTAGTTACTTTGATGCAGTAGATTGTGTGTGTGTGTGGGGGACGGCGGGCGTTGTGCAGGTAGATCGCGCGAGTGAACTTTTTTTTTTGCCTTTTGACGCTACACAAATTGATGGGTATTTATCGGCGACTGCTATCGGCACATTTGAGCTTCTCGGCCGATAGGCCGATAGCAGTCAACAAGGCACTTATCGGCCGATACCGATACCCGACCGATATATCTGTGCACCCCTAGTAACGTTAGTGTTCGCTTGGAGAGCCGGAAAATAAGCACGCCTCGTACTTAGCACACCAAGGCTCCGGGGCCTGTTATACCCCGATGCCCGTAGCCTGCTTCGCCGAGGCCGGCTCGCCTCCCTCGGCCGAGGGGGACGTCATGCCGCATCTAAGGAAGCTCTCCGCCTCGGTCGGCGATGTGAATAGGCGGTTGCAGGAAACAACTCCGCGGCCCATCTTGACTTTCAAAGTTGCAGGGTAGAGTAGGAAAACATTGATGCCCTTCTCACGAGCGTATCCCATAGCCTTAGAGAAGGCCCTGCGACGTCTGCAACCCACGGTTGGAGGGTGTTTCCTGGCCTCTTGAAGAATAGCCTGACGTGTAGTGAACCGCAGGCAGCAGAATATGAAGGCGCGTGGACGTTCGCCCTTCTCCGGGGGACCGTTCCTGAAGCTTCTGTGCGCCCGCTCAATCTCAGGAATGTTGATGAACGGAAACCACTGGGGAAGCATCCGTTCTAGGTAATGAATCGGCGCATCATCCTCGGGTTTTCGGGTAAGCCGTAGATTCTGATGTTGCACCTTCTATTCCGGTCCTCCAGGTCGGCCACATTTGTTCATAAACAAGCATCTTGTCTTCTATAGCCGAGACCTCGTGGAGTTGGACTCAACGTTAGCCTTAACCGTGGTCATCTCTTCTTCCACTCCCGAGAGCCCCGTGGACATGCTTGCTAGCTCTTCTTGGAGCGAGTCCAATCTATTAGTTAGCTTCAGCGTGCTAGCTTCAAGTTCTACACGGAATAGAGTCCTAATAAAATCTCTGTCCACCTCATTTAATGTTCCAGTCTGGTTCGGTATTTGTTTAGTCATCACTACGATGTGTACTGTGAGCGTATGGCGTGAAATTAACGTCGTTATAAATATTAATGTGAAGTGGTTGCGGAGCTCGAAAAGATCAAGCAGCCATCTGATCCGAGCGGAAACCGCTCTAAACTGGCCCATGCAGTTCATAAGGTAGGGGATACTGCCACCTGTCGGGATTCAATAGTCATTGCAGATCCCAGGCACACTCGCAAAGGCCAGCGCGAGTGTTAAGAATAAGAAAATGGAAAAAAAGGAACGAAAAACTAGATATCTCGTTATTGGCGCTCAATGAGTTAAGACTGAGCTGTATAATAATTAGTAATTTTGTAGTGAAATTAAATGTGTTTTGACTTAATATGATCAAACTGTGTTCCACAGCCTGATGTGTTATCAATTGACATATCTCAGACCCGCCCTCTTTTCATACTGTTGCTTTCCTCTGACAAACATAATTGTCAGTTTTGACACAACTTCAAACTTTCTCTCTGTGTGTGTGTGTGTGGAGGGTGGCATGGCAACAATGAACATAATCACAGATGTTTGCTAAGGCATCAGAACATATCCAAGATATTCTTAGAAATCCAAACGTCATGTTACCATCTCTCACTGCTCCCCCCAACTCTCACTGCCGTTATCACTTACTGTCATTCTTCCTCTCACCCCCCCCCCTCTCTCTCTCTCTCTCTCTCTCTCTCTCTCTCTCTCTCTCTCTCTCTCTCTCTCTCTCTCATCTTTATCACCCTCTTTCTCACTCTGTCCATCTCTCTCTTGTTTTGCCTAATAGGGTGAGGAATGCAGAATTATGACACTAATACGAGCCAATATAGTCAGTGGTGTCAGACGATCGGTCTTTAATTTTAAAGTTCATTAATCGAATGATCTGCTTTCATTAATGAATGCAGGGATCCTTCAGCCGTGTTAGTTAAACATCATTAATCTTGATTAGTGTGGAAGATTAAATGAGGGCTTTTCTTAACGTGTTCATTAGTCTAAAGACAGATGGGTTGATGCTGGAAGAAGTACGTGTGGAGTTGACTGTACTTTGTGAACTTCATGAAAACCTTCATGAAAGTAGCCTAATTACAGGTAGAAGTTGATTTAACATGGATTCTTCTCCGTATTAGATGGTATAGTTTGGTTAGTGAGTGGAGGGTTCTTCGTTGGACAACTGAACTGGACCTCAGGGAGGTGGGGACAGTGACATCACACACCTCACAGGCTCACACACCTCTTCAACCATTATCTAAAAAAAAAGAAACCCTAACTAACCATACTGTCATGCACTTGTCCTAATAAACTAACCTACACTGTAGCACTCAACACTGTGATGAACATTGTTACTCAGCTGAAAGAGTTGTGCCCTTCCTGATGACTTGTCGTACAGAACTTGTAAGTCGCTTTGGATAAAAGCGTCGGCTAAATGACGAAATGTAAATGGTGTGATGATTTTTTTGTGTTTACATTTAGCCAACTCTTTTATCCAAAGCGACTTACAAGTTCTGTATGACAGGTCAGCAGGAAGGGTACAACTCTTACAGCTGAGTAACAATGATCATCAAACAGTGCTGAAACTTGTTGCTGTGTTGTGTGCATAGTAGTAAATACATATTTGTATAGTAGGAAGAGTGCATGATAGTATAAGACGGTAAGAATGTTTTTTCTTTAACATTTTTTCTTTTTTATTATTGATTGAAAAAGTGTGTTTTAGTCAACGGTGAAAGATCGGTTTTCGGCTCCTAACTGTGGTGGGAAGTTTTGAATCTCATATGAGGCAGTTCAGCAAGACTGGAGGCAGAACGCTCTATTGAACCGGGTCTCACTAAAAACGTGGTATTTCAAGTACTGCGTCATGCAGTGGGCGGTTAAGGTGGTGCATGAGGTCCAATGAGGTCGGGGTGGGTTAAGGTAGGGCTGGGTTTATACGTGAGATACCAAGGTTTTAGGGAGTCATGGCATGTCATTCTCTGTCTGTGATATACAGTGTCATAAAAGTGTAGTAATTATTGATATAGTACTTGTTTTTTTTTTGTGTATGACTTCGCATAGGTTTTGCATACTAGTGGCAATATTCAAATCACAGGTGGTGTGATATTTGTTATAGGCGATTAGGCGGAATGTGTGTGAAAATATCATTGTGAATAAAATATTGTGGTGCTGCAGAGATGTCCTGGCATACAAATCCTATTCTACAGACTTAAGAAAACATCCGTTTGGTACAGATAGCCGCAAAAATCACACCATCTTTTTATTTTCCCGGCTGCTCCCGTCGCGGGTCGGCACCGTGGATCGTTCGATTCGATTTGATTTGGCATATGTTTTATGCCGGAAGCCCTTCTGACGCAACCTGGTCTTTTTGGGACACGCATGTCTTTTGGTGTGGGAGGAAACCGGAGGACCCGGAGGAAACCCACGCAAGCACGGGGAGAACATGCAAACTCCACACAGAAGGGCGTCGTTGCTGGGGTTCGAACCCAGGACCTTCTCGCTGTGAGGCAACAGTGTTGACCACTGCGCCACCGTGCCGCCCTGGGGTCGGGTGGGGGGAGCGTGGAGCGGGGAGTTGTATCCAGAGATATAAACTGGGTTCACTGGAATTCTGTTGCTAAGGAACAGTTTGGACCCAAATGTATTTCCAGTGTCAACTATTGCATTTAGCAAACATTGCAACAGGAAATAAACGTGCTTTTAAAGTGACAACGGTAACATTCTAAAAGGAGCCGTCTATAGTGAATCCTAACAAACAAAGGCTGTCTAGCTGGACTAGACTAGAGCATTCTCTGCTTGTGACAGTTTGTTTGAACAGTCACCTGATCCCTGTGACAACAAATCGCCATAGTGGAACACGAGCCCTGGAGGCTTAATTTTGCATCCCGAGTTTTACGACTGATAAAGGACCTTTTCTTCACCCAAAACCACTTTGTATTTGTACTTTATTGAGTTTAAATAGAGTAGTAGCAGCGTCGTGCAATAGTAACAGAATCAAGCAAAACAACTACAGTTGGGCGGCCATTGATCAAAAAATTTCCAAGAGATACAAGGGAACAAAATGTTAGGTCAAGTTGCAAGCGATTCCATGATGAATGAATGAATGAATGAAAACTTTATTTAACAGATTGCAGAATGGGTACAATACAGTACGGCTCAATACACACAATTGTTAAGGGGATGCAGACCTGAGAAAGACGTTTGTCTTGTTTCCATCAGGGTCCCCCATTTTCAATTCATATAGACATTTATGACATACACAACATACATGACATTTATGGCATAGGGACATATAGGTATTTAGTACTGCATTAGCCTCTGCATCAACAGTAAAACACACTAAACGCTTCTTTCCATGCTCAGTCCTAGCATAGGGCACGTCAATAACCAGACACTGGAGCGTGTTCTGTATGGACCATTATTCAAGTGCAACATAATTGAGCTATAGGATGGTAGTTTACAGAGCAGAGCTTTATAAATGTACAGATAGCAATGATTATCATATCTGTCAGTTGGTGAAGAGACAAAATACAGTGGCGATTGTTGTAGCCATCACCAGTAAGCAACCTCAGGGCAAGGCAGTGTTATACAGAATTGCCAAGAAAGGTGATTCAACAATCCTTTGTCTACAGAACAAGGGGAAGTTGCCGTTGTTTCTGTACAGAAAGACAATATTTTGCCGCAATTTGGTAGTAAGGTTACCAATGTGGTATTTAAATGTGAATTTGTTGTCTAACCAGATTCCCAGATATTTGTATTCTGTGATCCTTTCAATATTTGAACCATTTACAGTTGAAATATGTAGGTTATGGTAGTCTGTTTTTTAATCTTGAAGACCATGAATTTAGTTTTATTCACATTTAAGACCAGTTTGAAGTTCATAAGAGCTTTCTGTCCTGTAATCCTCTTGGATCTTCGTTGTCCTTGTGATTTCACACTACATGACTGATCAGCGACATGGGTTTTCACATTACAAGATCTTTCACCAGGATGAATCCCTGACAAGTCTGTCTGGTCTCCAAACTATGTTTTGTCATGAAATCACACATGACAAGTAACATTTTGGTCAAGGAGGTATTTGTTGGAGAAAGCACAAGGCAAGGTTTTAGCGGTTTCTTTTTTTCTGAGAGAATGAGCCGTCATTCTTTCCTTGTCTGGGTCTCGTTTTTCCCATGGGGTGTGTAAGGAGGCTATTTCCCAGATCCCTGCCCATCCTTTAAAAAATGTCCCTAAAATCATGAATCAAAACTAGGGGTGTAACGATGCGACCTCACAATGATTAATTTCGATTATGATTATTCAGGCAACGATTCAATGCATCATGAAATCTCTTCATTTGACCACGATTTGATTCGATACATTTTCAGTTAATCAGTTAATTCCCCCAAACATTTTGAATACACAAATGTGGCTGGGGGAACTGATTCACTCAGCATGAATAGACTATAGGTCAATAAAAACAATACACACAAAAAAAAACATAAAAAAAAAACTAAAGTTTTAATTTTTATTTCGATTCTAACATTTTCAAATCAATGCAGTTGAATCGTCACATTAGAATTGATGCATCGTTACACCCCTAATCAAAACTAATAGAGACACTCAGGGTCATCAAATATTGATGCACGTTTCCATATCTCAACAGAAAGCAATACCACTCCCATCAACGTTCAAATCATCTGCGATGTCCAGAACTACCTGCTCAACGTGGTCTCTTGCTTCCCAGGAGGTCTACATGACTCCTACTACATTGTACAAAACAGCTCTGTGGTGTGCACCTTGAGCAAGGACACACTGGAGACGGATGGCTAATTGGTACCTATATGTGTGTAAAGAATCGTTACAGCAAGCAATAGTAAGCTTATAGTCTTCTTATGACTTGTTTTATTAGGAGGTCGAGGATATGTGCTGGCCCCCTGGTTGATGACCCCAATCCCCAACCCCCAGACGGACCAGCAGGTGGCCTACGTTGAGAGCCACACACGCACTCATTCCACCATCGAGTGCAGCATCGGACTGCTGAAAAGACGATGGATGTGTTTGCACACACCTCAGACAATCCTGAGCCCGTTGTTCCTTCTCCAGTGGCCAGCATCTCTCTCCTGTGTTCTTCTTTTGGACTCTGATTTCACACAAGCCCCTGTGTGCTCCTCTCCTGACGCCACGTTATCTCGTCCCATGCCTCGTACCCATATTGACACTACTAAATAGGATGTCACGTCACGCTAAGATGTCATGTTCTACTCCTTAGTTATATTTATTTATTGTGGTGTACGAGAATGCACGTTCCATTTTAGAATCGTCTGCATTCTTCATTCGTGGAGAGCAGTTGAGAACACTTTGGCTTTTCACACGTTCAGGAATCCAGCTGTGATCTTTTAAGTTTGTGCTTATGAAGTTCTTAAGAAGATATTTACGAAGATGTTGAATATGATCTTCTGCAACATGTAGGGGAATATTGACTATTCTCGTATATACCGCCACCTCGAGGATACTGATTTTATTCTGTAATGAGGTATCTCTCTTTCCACTAAGTGGCTGTAATGCGTAATGTTAGGTTTTATCTCAAATGTGGAAGCAGTGTTGGCTAGGTAGAAAACGGGTGGGCTGCTTCCGAATTCATTATATATACTACATACATAAATGATGTGCATCATACTAGGGCTGTCTTAAATACTTCAAAGCTTCGAAGCTTCGTTCGATGGGCACGGGATTCGAATGGGGATTTCCCCCCCAAAAAAATAAAAAAATTAATTTGAATATTCTTTTTTACCTGCAAAATCTTGCGCCTCCAATGCAACGGACGTCATACGCCTCATTAACTCCGCCTCTCTTTGTTAACTACAACAAGCACATGGAGATTCCTCATTAACTCCTCTGTGTTGAATACAACTTGCTGCTTTTATAAAGCCTCAAATGACGGCTTACAATATTTCATAAAAGCAAAGTGTTTCGTTTGTCTAAGATTTAAAAAGGTTTAAACTTTACAGCACTGACAATTCTCTAGTATTTTTAGTTTCACCTGTGTTTGATAAGACACCCAGTCAGATGCAGTGTCCGACCCATATACAAACATGTCTTAATAAAACGTGCTTAATTAAATCGAATTCTGCCTTTGTCTCTATTAACTACATATAAATGTTTATATAATTGTTTGCTTTATAGACTAAGGTTGCAACATAATTATGTAATGTAATGTCGTTGGCTGTGTAACGGAGGGCAGCGCAGCTCCTGACTCATTATTAATTTAATTAATTAATCCAATCCAATCCACTTTATTTATAGAGCACATTTAAAAACAACAAAGTTGACAAGTGCTGTACAAGTCCCACAACATAAGATAAAAATAATAATAATAATAATAAAAAAAAAAAATTGTATAAAAAATATATATATATATCTCGAAGCTTCGAATTAAAATCAAATCTCGTCCCCGAAGTTTCGACGGCCAAAAAAAGCTTCGAAGGTCAGCCCTACATCATACTACATACTGTTGGAGCTTACTGTTCAGTGCATGGAGTGCAGTATGTGCAACGTAAAACATACATACTTGGAGGACTTGCACACCCAGGTGAATACAGTAGAATACAGGGGAGCATGTCTATGTTCCCCGGGTCCTATGTTCCCAGATTGATTGATTGATTAAAAAATTTAGACCACCAGCCCTGATTCCAAACTCTAACCTTAACCAACTTCGAAAGAGGGCCTAAGCTTAACCAGTTCGAAACAAGGCGGACATTAATAATTAATAAAATAATAAAAATTTATAAAATGTTCAATCAATTAATCAATCAACCGGGGAACATAGGACCCGGGGAACATGGGGATGATCCCGAATATAGTCACGGCTGTTCCCACTTGCTAGCTCTTGTCGTATATTTCCCATTACACTCTGCAATCAGGAGGACATACTGTTAGTTTTGCTAGAAAACACACAAATGATTCTTCAGTAGTCGGTAGGTTGTTGTTTGTTTGGAAATTCTTTGCTGACCGAGAACCGAAAATGGGAAAAATACTAGTTCTTCACTGCCGATTTAAGTACTTTCAGTATCGGCTGATACCAAGTATAGATCTGATCCAGGATTTCCATTAATTACCTAGACTGTGGCGTCCCGCCACAGTTGTATAATGAACCAAATTTAATATTTTTTCCCCCACCACCAGCACACCTTGATTCAACTAATAAAGGGCTAGTTAAGTTGAATCAGGTGTGCTGGTGGTGGAATTTAACAAATACATTGAACGGCTGGGGTGCTTCGAGGAGAGGATTGGGAAGCACTAGTCTAGTTGATTTTTGTGTTTTGACCACAAAGTTCATCATAGATCTAGCCTCTTTATTTTGTTCTCAAAGTGCACCAGATTGATGCATTTAACTTTAAACTTAAAAATTAAGAGTCACCTTTTTATTTTACAAAAAGTGATGTTTGGTGAAAGTGATGTATGGGTCAAGTACAGAGAGACATTTCATCGGCGACTCAATGCATGTGTGTGTGTGTTCCTGTGTGTTGCCCATCTCGCATGTGTGTTAATCTGCATGACAAATAAAGACGTCTTCTCATCAGTTTGGGGTCATTGGACAAAAATGATTGTCCATTACAGAGATTTACTATAACATGCTTCAATGCGTGAAATTAAAATGCAGCAAATAATGTCACTTTCCATTTGATTTATTTTCTAGCATGTTGCACATCTCTTGGTAGCATTTTTGCATTTTGAAAGTTGTCCGATACATTCTATTTTAGCCTGGTATCGGAGCAATATCTGGTATCGGTGCTGCATCCCTGCTCACACACCATGTCTGCTACAACAGATGCTCATTTCACAGTCATGAACACCACAGGGATCTGAAGAGGATTCAGATTATCTGGTGAACAGCCAACTTTAGCTGAAACCATTTTAACAGGGGGTGGGGGGGTACGTGAGTGCTTGTCAGCATCCAAAAGCTGAGGATTATGGGATGTTGTCATCTGGCACATGTCTCTTCTCACCATGATGATTTTGGTGTTTATATTTGGGTGTGTGCGGGGGGGGGGGGGGGGGGTTAAACCAGCCACCACTTTTTAATTGCCTGTTGTGGATGCACAAGCTAAATGGCCTTCGGTGTGTGGGGAGATAGCTTGTTAGAAAGATCCAATTTAGACAGCTGAGAAGTAGGGAGTGGGTGGGGTAGATAAAAGTGTAGTCAGGCTGACCATGTCGTCCGTTTGTCTCTATTCTGATTCATTGAAATATATCTTTGCCTTCAGTATCTTTTTGGATATTTCTTGAAAGCCATGGCAGCAGCCTGTGCTGCCTTCTCATCACACTGCCTATGCAGAGGCCAAGCTGAGCCCTTTAAAACCTAGCAAATACATTTACATATCTCTCCTGTTTCCACAACACACACACACACACACACTAAAGCCCTTCCCATAGTCGAGTGGACCGTACACGAAGCAGACTCCCGCGGACCCAAACGGTACTCAAAGCAGACCCAAAGCAGAGTCCAAGTGCGAAGCTTCTATTTTCTGACGCGCGGACGTCCGCGGCACCCACTTGGTGTCGCACAAAACGCTGCTCTGGGTTTTGGTTGACATCGAACTGCATTTAATGTGACGCCGATCTGCATTTTACTCTGACCACTCGCTCCGTGCCAAGTGAGAGTAGGGCTTGAGATGTTTGAATGGCTTTTCTAAATGAAGTGTGTAAAACTGCCCGTTTTATTATCGAAATATTGGAAACGGAGATAACGTACTATTTTTTTTTTTTGATATTTTTTTTTATTATTATTCACATGAAACAAGACAACACATTAACCACAATCACAATACATAGAACTTCACAAGAAAATAACAAAAACAATAATAATACAGACTAACAATTTATACAGACAAAGAGAAAAGAAAACAGAGTTCAACCTTCTAAATTTTAATTCCAAGGGGTACTATCTAATAAATGGTCTTTCCCAGTGTTCAGCCCCGATTCCCGGCCGTGTGACCCTATATTAATAAAACGTACATCTCCAATCCACCACAAGGAAAATTTTTTGAGAACACGACCCGAAAACAGAGCAATGAACCTTCATGAAAAAACAAAAACCTGTAGAGGTGTTCCATAGACTCACAGAGACCGTGTAGATAACATACTCTTTATTTTGACATCGGATGACGACGACATGACAGAAGTTGAACAGCGTGGGAAACATTTTGTAAACTGGCGCGAGACATGTAGGAAATTGGTTTGCGGAGGTCCGCTCGACTATGAAAGCTCAAAGAGTCTAGCAGGCCTCCGTGGAGTCCAGTTCGAGTACAGTCCGCTCGGCTATGGGAGCACCTTAATGCTGTCCCCGAAGCCTGTTTTTGGGATTCGAACTTCGTCAGGGTTTTTCGAACGAACGTTTGAACCTTTGTTTTTAATAAAAAAAATAAAATTAATAATAAAATAAAAATATCTAATTTTTAATTTTTTTTTTACTAAATATCCTCAAACTAAATCCTCAATTTGAATAAAGTGATTAATCTGATTAAATGAGTATTTTTTTTATTAAATCAACTTTCTTTAACACATTGTGAGCCAAAAACGAGTATACTCGTTATTGCCCGCCATGCGTTGTGCGCCAGGAACGAGTTAACTCGTTTTTGGGATCAATATTAAATTTTTTCGCCATGGCATTCATAATTCATCCAACCTCCCTCTGGGACGCAGTTGGACCCTGTTCTGATATTGCAACGCCTCAATACCGCCGCCTGGTGGATGTCGGGCGAGTTACACTCCAAGCCAAACCGGAAGTGCATCTGGGAGAATCCTCCGGCAGTAATATCTTGTAGCGTGGATCTAGATACACACTTGAGTGCATTGGGATCGCTTTCGAAACGCAATAATCAATATGATTTCGCCGTTTATTGCGTCATACAAACGGGAAATGGATCTAGCAGATTGACGTCAAATAATTGGAATATTTTTCCTCCAGTCTCATCGGCGAACGGTAAGAGGAATCTTAACGTTATTTTCAGCCCGATTGTTTATTTATTTCACGGCAATCCATCTGATCAACGTATCGACCCATAGTAAAAAAAGACGCTACTGACTATCAAGGAATTATAAACGACCCGCCCCCTTTCCTTCACGCATGATGAAGCATAATGTATACCGATCATATACATTTGAATTTTTTAATATAGCGTGTATAGGAAATAAACGCCAATCGATAAGCCATCATATATAACTCGCGTTTTAGGAATTACTGCAGAAATCCTAAAAAAAATACTTATATTCACGACGGTATTAACACGACAATGTATGAATGAAAGAATATAACGTTCCCACATCCGGAACGATAGATACCCGATGTTGAATGGGCCATAGTAATGTCGATATAGCTATAACTATAATATTTAAAAAGTTATAGCCCTGCAAAGAAGGTAAACATCTCCATAGGGTTACAGCACTGGCCAGTGGCGGCTCGCCACTGGTGGCGCTAGGGCGCCGACCCACCTGTTAAATGAGAGAAGAAGAGAAAAAAACTTTTTTGTTTTTTGTTTTATAGCCCTATAAATAATATAAACATGTTTAAAATGAATAATATTTACTCATTTTAAGTGTTTGTATTTCCAATGCACAATATAACGTTATTATCTAAATAAAAAAAACAGCGTTTTCCAGAGCAGGAAGTGACATCACGTTTTTTTTTTTTTTTGTATTTCTCGCCCGGGCAAGAAGCGATAGCGCTCTGACTGCGCGTCACAGTTTGATCGCTGTCTCCGTCACAGCCAATCAGTGCATACGGCGTTGTGCGTTGAAATATGACTATTATGTTGGAATCCGAGCGCGATTTGAAGCGGTCTAGAAAGCAGCGTGAACTTCCGTGAGAATTTCCATAGCCGCATTTCGCGGAGACGCTCTCTGATTGGCCGACGCCAGTATTTTTTTCCATGGCAGAATTTCACAGAGACGATCTCTGATTGGCCGAATCCAATTTCTAATGTTCCAATTCTAGCTTCTAGCTGTTGTTTGTCTTAGAGCGTGCCGTGCCGTGACTGCAAGTTCTTTCTTTAGACTGTTAAGCTTAGGCACTCTTTCAAAGTTGGTTAAGGTTAGAGTTTGTCTTAGAGCATGGCGATAGAACGCCAGGTAGTTTGCAGTCTGTTCGAGCGGAAATGGACAAAGGAATGTACTTGTTGAGTGTTGTGCTAACGTCGACGAGCTCAGCTGAGCTAACACTTGGCTAACAAGCTATATGGCGGATATCAAGCTCTCCTGCCCTGGACGTTTCAACTAAACAGTGAGTCTCTCTCTCTCTCTCTCTCTAACGTTAGTACTAGGCTGGTGCGGGCTAACTGGCTATCGTTCTGGGAGCTAACGTTAGTACTAGTACTAGGCTGGTGCGGGCTAACTGGCTATCGTTCTGGCAGCTAACGTTAGTACTAGTACTAGGCTGGTGCGGGCTAACTGGCTATCGTTCTGGGAGCTAACGTTAGTACTAGTACTAGGCTGGTGCGGGCTAACTGGCTATCGTTCTGGCAGCTAACGTTAGTACTAGTACTAGGCTGGTGCGGGCTAACTGGCTATCGTTCTGGGAGCTAACGTTAGTAGTACTACTAGGCTGGTGCGGGCTAACTGGCTATCGTTCTGTGATTTGTTTACTTGGTAACACGGGTTGCTAAGGAATTTAGGTTCGAGGTTGAAGAAATCTCTCTCTCTCTCTCTCTCTCTCTCTCTCTCTCTCTCTTCTTAACGTTAACGGTTGTAAATAGTTTTTTTAGGAGCAGTACTACTGCTGGCCATTCATGAAGCGAGACATTGCTGATTGTTTATTTATCGATGGCTCATTGATTTAACTACTGCAGCTCTCTCGGATTGAAAATACGTGGATTATGGCTTGTTCAATATCGTCTATGTTTGAATGAATGAATGAATGAGAACTTTATTAACAGATTGCAGAATGGGTACAATACAGTACGGCTCAATACACACAATTGTTAAGGGGATGCAGACCAGAGAAAGACGTTTGTCTTGTTTACATCAGGGTCCCAGATTTTCGATTCATATCGATAGTTTAATAGCTAGCCTTGGCTCGTTTAACAATATGCAAAATATGTGTACAGCCCTGTCTCATACTGAAGTTATTCTTGGTATATAATAGGTCTGATTGTGTAACGAATCGATTCCACGTCGCGCTGTGTGTGAGAGAGAGAAGGAGAGAGGGAGAGATCTGCCTGTGTTTGGAGACGGGCGAGTTTTGTTTCTAACTTTTCTATTTATATTGTGTTTCAAGTTGTGAATTAGAGTCTAGACTATACTTTATTTGACTGGTTGTGTGTTGTTGTAGTAACAGCTGAGCGACTCGTTCATAAGAGCCGATTCATTGCCGTGAGCGTGAGTCGAATCGCTCACGTCTTGCCATGAGTCTTGCGTGGTACAGTACTGTACTGTACATGTTCGCAAAATATTTGGTATAGCGCCCCTAGTGGCGAAGTACCCAGCGGCCGCCACTGGCACTGGCAGACTGGGCCCAAGGATGGGTACAATGCATGGCCGACAATGTGTTAATGAATATAACTTAGTAGTTTTTTGTAATACTATAATATTAGTGTAGCCTAATCTTTATCTGCAACTGTGAAGAAAAACCCCATTGGTTTAAACTAGGGCTGTCAGTTTATCGCGTTAATTAGATTAATTAATTACACAGCAAATGATCGCGTTATGAAAATTTACTCAAAATTAATTACAAAAAAAAGTTTTTTTTTTTTAAATAATTTTTTTTTTTTATCTCATTCATTCCATAAGAACGTAGAATACACATTACAGACTTTTTTTTATATGTCCATTTGCATGTTCTTGGTATCTGATTCTAGGGACATCTATGGATCTCAGGGAATGTATTCCCAGTGTCAGAAATACTGTGTCTGTTACTAGGCTTGAGTAAATTGTAATGAACCAAATGAGAATATCAATAAATATTTTTTTTTATCTTTGACTGTGAATAACACTATGCTCAAATTGACCAGACCTGAAAAATCTAAGCAAATTAATAGATGGAAGATGATTAAACAGAAGGTTTTGTAGATACAGTACTGAATTCTTCCATCCGGACACATGCAATTTGAAATATGATTATAGAATATAGAATATCAGGCATAAAATGGTTATGCGATTAAAATGCGATTAATTAGATTAATTAATTACAAATCCTGTAATTAATTAGATTAATTTTTTTAATCGCCTGACAGCACTAGTTTAAACAGAATGAATAGACTCATAAAAGAAATGTAAATTATTTTTATTTTTTTAAATAAAAAATTAAATATTCAAATTTTGATTTAGAATGTTAACTTAACGTTCGAACGTTCGGGCTCAGCCTTAACACACACACACAGACAGACGGTGTGCTCTAACCCAGCGCTTGTTGATGTCAATGACCGCAATATAATGAAGCCAAGCCATGACAGCAGGCCATCAGTAAAATCTTCCAGTGACCTGTTCCCATGCTCAATACATGCGCTAGCTCACAGGTGAAGTGCTTGGTGCATGGTTATTTTTCAGCGCAATTCAAAGCCTGATGGCCAAATGGAATCCTGACATTGGATGACGTTGGTGATGGTTGGTGATGGTTCATTGGGTGGTGCGGCAGACATGAGTATAGATTGTCGGGGCTTTTCGCTTGGCTTCTTTAGTGTAGGCACCTCTTTCAGGCAAATTACTTTCAATTCAAAGGATTTCACCCATAGAATGAATCGTTGTTTCATTAGTGAGATGAGTGGAAGAGGAGTATTATTAATAATATGGACAAACACGTACTTGTGTACACACACATACATATGTAACGGGGAAGTCCATGGGTATGTCCACAGTCACTGAAACAGGTGTGTTGACGGGTGACTGTGGCAGTGCGGGCTGGTAAATTAAACTCACTTTCCCATAACAGGGTTAATAGACGCGTCACGCATAGGTACGGTAGTTAGGAGTGGATCCACTTCTTAGTGCAGCGGTCTGTGTCGTCGCCCGCGGACGCGGGAGCCCCCTGTTCGACTCCCCCTCGGGACATTCTCATTTAACATTTAACATCAAACACAACGCAGACCAATATGATCCGTCACAGTGGTGCCCAGTGACCCGGATGTCCTGAGGGGCGTGAGTTTAGGGAGGTGAGTGTAACGGGGAAGTCCATGGGTATGTCCACAGTCACTGAAACAGGTGTGTTGACTGGTGACCAGGGGAGGAAACTAACTTTTTGGCTACCAGCCAACTGGCGAGTATCTGATTTTTTTTACCAGCCAAACAGATTTTTTACCAGACAAAAAAAATCGCTAATTGTGATAATTACTTCTTTGTATGTCAAGCCGCGTCAATGTTGTGTATGCATCTGGGTAGGCACTCAGCTCGGAACTAGGCAAAATCTGCATATGGCTCGCCGACAACAAACTATCATTACACATGGGCAAAACAGAGTCCATTCTCTTCGGTTCAAATAACAAACTCAGCAAGACCGACGGCTTCTCGGTTACAGTGGGTGACAATATTATCACAAGGAAAGATGAAATTACCTACCTGGGTTCCATCCTAGAGGCTAATCTTTCCTGTGACAAAATGGCATCCAATGTAATAAAAAAAAGTCAACCAACGAACGCGATTCTTGTACCGGATCTCCTCTCTGGTAAACAAGAATACCCTGAAGACTCTAGCAGGAGCACTCATTCAAGGGTACTACGACTATGCTTGCACCTCATGGTACCAAAGCACCTCAAAGGCACTAAAAAACAAATTACAAACATCTCAAAACAAGCTAGTCAGACTACTACTTGACCTGACTCCTAGAACCCACCTCACCCCTGCCCACTTTGACAACCTAGGATGGCTACAGAAACTTCAGAGCAACTGCAACACAACATCGGCGCGATTTCAGCGTGGTTGTTTTAGAGGGTCTTGTAGACTGTGTTGCTTGGACGTTGCGTACATGTCCCTCAAATCTAACCTAAACAACCGTTGCGTTGATATTGCGTAGCAGTGATTGGTTGGTTAGCGAATGGGGGCGGGGCTGTCATAGAATAACATTAGTCCCGCAGAGAATATCATCCTCCATTGTTGTTTCCAGCGTTGACGCTAAATAATTAGCGTCACATAGCTCGCCTTTTTCTGAAAACCCAAGCACATATTGTTCCATAGCATACGGCTTCAGTTGATCATGACAAATCCTCTCTTACCTTGACGATTAAAAAGCCTCCATAATTTAGTAAATAAAGCTGTAGCCAGCCAGCTAGCATTGGGTCTATTCAAAATGCTATCCACATTAGCTACATAGCTAACCAAGTAAATACAATGGTATCCGTCCTGAGGTAACGTTAAATACAACGTTTGCTAGTCGAAATGACTGGACACACACAGGGACAAGTTAAACATCAATCAATTAATTTATTCCAATAGGTAGTTTGAGCTGCATGTGAGCCGAGGTCCTCTCCATTGGAAACTAATGATGTTACGGTAACGTTAGCTCGAAAAGCACAGAAAGTTAAGCTGCTAGCAACAGACACTAACACTTCCGGTCGGGGGTTTTCAAAATAAAAGAGCGACGTCTAAAATCACCGGAAATACGTTTATTTTGTACATTATCTAACGTTAACACGAACCTAAACTAACTTTAGTTAAACTAACTTTGCGCGTCGTGTTGCAGAAGCATAAAGGCAGAGTGTCTAAAACACCGTTGCTTTGTCGATGTTGTGTTGCAGTTGCTTTGAAGTTTCTGTAGCATGCAGAGGCCTTTAGAGTAGACGACAGAGTACAGCAACTTGCAATGGGCCTGGTCTACAAGATACACTACGCGACCAAGGTACCCATGTACATGTCAAAATACTTCCCAAAGGTCAGTGAATACCACGATCACAACACCAGAGGGAGCTCCACAAATCATGTAAAACCCAGATTCGGCTCAAACAAGGGACTAAACACGTTTCGCAATTATGCCACATCAATGTGGAACGCCCTACCTAAAGCTGTAAAGGAATGTGAATCACTACCCACTTTCAAAAACACTCTCAAAAAACACCTACGTGAGACTGCAATTCGAAACTGGCCCCTACAAATGTCCTAACCTAGTTGTACAGTAAATGACCAAGTAAGGCTTTGTCAATATTCCAATGTACAGTGTAAAATGTGTGTGTGTCCCCTACCCAACCCCCCCCCCCCCCCCCCCCCCCCACCTCCAATGTACAGCCCTCACCCAACCCACCCAACCCCACCCCACCCATCCAACCTCCTCCAATGTACAGTTTCTACGCCAAATGTATATACACTCCTTTTCTGGACACTTTTGTATCACAAACAGTACTGTATTTGCAAATCTGATATGTCATAAATGTATAGATGTAGCAGTACTGTCTATCTGTATGTCATGTATGTCATATATGTTATGATGAATTGAAAATGGGGGACCCTGATGTAAACAAGACGAAAGTCTTTCTCTGGTCTGCATCCCCTTAACAATTGTATGTATTGAGCTGTACTGTACTGTACCCATTCTGCAATCTGTTAATAAACTTTTCAATCAATCAATCAAAGCACACTGTGCCTTTAAGACAGCACGGTGGTCTTACGACAGTGCTGTGAAGTACCGTCAAGTGTTGTGGTAACGTCAGTTGGGTTGGTGTGCTGTTGACGTTGTGCACAGTGCACTGGTTGAGCTAGCCCCTTTCGTGACTGCGATGTGCAAGCCAGGGGCTTTTGAGCATGAAATAAAATGTTTAACCTTACGTCGTAGTCCGGTGCTTTTTTGGAAACATTATAGTCATAACAGATATACACCTAGCTGGCAGCTTTGAGCACACGGGGCTAACGTTAGCTAAAACGCTAACTAGAAGCTAACCACTGTATACAGTTCCAGTAGACAACATTACACCTGTGATTTAAATGTGTCCTTAGTAACTTATACTCGATGGTTGTACTAGGGTTGGATGCAGTTCCCCGTTGGTCAGTCTGTCTGTTTTCCATATTCTGCTGTGTTTAACGTTATCTGTTTGCGAGTGCTCCTGATGGCTAGCCTAGTAGTACCGCGGGACTTTTATTATTATATGTCCGCGGGTTGGCCAGTACTGCGCAAACGTTTATTAAACATTATATGTCCGCGGGTGGTCTTGTGCAGTGCTCTCGTGGCACTGTCAACTAAAGCGAACACTCAGAAGACGCGCACCGTTTGCCAGTGCAGTGATTGCAGAATGTTTTATTTTTTTGTATACTCGCCAGACTGGCGAGTGGTCTTCATGAATCACTCGCCAAACGTAAAAAATACTCGCATTTGGCGAGTAAAGTGGCCTAATTTCCTCCCCTGCTGGTGACTGTGGCAGTGCGGGCTGGTAAATTAAACTCACTTTCCCATAACAGGGTTAATAGACGCATAGGTACGGTAGTTAGGAGTGGATCCACTTCTTAGTGCAGCGGTCTGTGTCGTCGCCCGCGGACGCGGGAGCCCCCTGTTCGACTCCCCCTCGGGACATTCTCATTTAACATCAAACACAACGCAGACCAATATGATCCGTCACACATACATACAGTACGCACACATTAGTGCAGTGAATATTAGAGCGCCTCATCTTTATGCACATTGCATTAGCTTGGCATCATCAGTGTCTGATGGTAACTGTTAGCTTAGCATCATCACAGTGTCTGATGGTTACTGTTAGCTTAGCATCATCACAGTGTATGATGGTTACTGTTAGCTTAGCATCATCACTGTCTGGTGTTAACTGTTAGCTTAGCATCATCACAGTGTCTGATGGTAACTGTTAGCTTAGCATCATCAGTGTCTGGTGGTTACGGTTAGCATCTCATCATCATTTAGTTTCTAGCTCTAATCATCGGCTATCTGCTTTGTTTCATGTCTCAGTTATGAATCCGACCACAAGGAGCTCTGTCCTTCAATATACTAGTTTCAATGTGGTGCTGCTGACTTTCACTACTTTAACAAACATGGGTGTCAGTTGATTAGAGTTAAATATTAATATTTAATATGATAATATATACATCTCTATTATCTCAGCAGGGAAATGCAGATGGTCACAATGTGAGGGAAGAAAATCCTACATTCTAAGATAAAAATATAAAACAAGAAATAAACACACACACCACCAAACAATAGGCTCACCATCACTCTGTTACCTACAGATTGGCCTTCACCTGACAATATTGTCAAATAAATTACATAATACATTGCACTGATAACACTAACTACACATGATGCGCAGGTAGGTCCTCCTTCTCTCCACTGTGTTTTAAAATACAGTGACGCGCAGGTAGGTCTGCCTTCTCTCCACTATGTTTAAAATACAGTGAAACGCGCAGATAGGTCTACCTTCTCTCCACTCTATGTTTAAAATACAGTGATGCGCAGGTAGGTCTGCCTTCTCTCCTCTGTATTTCGGTGCTGTTGTGCTGTGCTGGCTCTCCAAATAGATGTTAGGCTACATTTTAAATGCAGAATTCTACTGCCGGCTTTGCTAGTAAGTAGATGCTAGTGTCTGTTGGCTGGTACTGTAGTTATGAGTTGTGGTTTTTGCTTACTAGTCAACCTCCAACCCCCCCCCCCCCCCCCCCACCCCCCCCAAGCCTCTCTCCATCCTCCCATGTTGTTGTCCATGGAGACCATAGAGGCGTGTGTGTGTGCGCTACGGCCCTGTGGCTGCGTGGCTGCATGGCTGCTCAGCCATGATTAATTCAGGCAGGCCTCAAGGGTGAGCAGCCAGGCTAGGTTACCCTGCCAGGGATCTGATATCTGGCTCTCTACAAAGACACTGGCTTAGGCCTCACTGCTGGAGCAGGGAGTCTGTAGAGCTGAGTCTGGGCAACAGGGTTGGGACTGTGGGATGGCAACACTGTCCAGTGTTTCCCATAGGATTTTTTTCAGGGGGGGTGGTAGGCCCCCCGAAACTACTAGTGTTGTCACGGGGCGCGCCTGTCACGGATACGTGGTGTCAACGGTGTCGTCATAGTAAGGCGGTTGTTGTATCGGTGCATTGCTCTACACTGGGCTGAAATTAAACGATTGCACATAAATTAGGTAAATAAATATTACAACACATAAATGAACTTATTTACAACTATACATACAGTAGTGACAACACACATGAACTATTTACAATACAGGGAGGCACATACAACACTCATAACTATTTACAACCAGTGTCAGAGCGAGCGCACTCAAGTTGTTCGGAAATTCTGATGGCTCAGAGTGCTCACTGGATGCTCTGACCAAAGAGTCAGTTTATCAGATTTTCAGAGTGAATTTATTAACACTTTGATCGCCATGGGTTAAATTCATAATTTACCATCCCTCGCCAGCTCTATTTGTCTATGGAGAAGTTCCCCTTCTTTGCAGGGCTATAACTTTTTAAATTCTATTGCTACATTGCCATTATTATGGCCCATTCAATGTCCTATATGTATTGTTCAGGGTGTAGCAACGTTAAACTTTTTCATTCACATATTCATACTAAAATATGGTGTAAACTAGTATAAGTATGTTTTTATCGTTTTCTGCAGCTTTCTTCAGAACGTGATTTATAGCCCTAAATGCATTATATTGATGATGAAATACAGTTTGGTAGCGATCGGCGCGAGATGAAAAATTTCAACTGGACGTACTTCTAGAATGATCTACGTATGATCTGATGATGACCGGATGGGCGGGGGATCGTTTATAATTCCGTGGGCAACGTTAGATGATTCATCCAGAGTGGGTCATATGTTCATCATAGCAGTTTATATTGAACACGTTAGAATATAACGCTGAATCTTACCGTATGTTCCTCCCGCCGTTGGACGATCAGCGTGGAGTAGACCGTTTTCGATTATGGGATGTAGAAATGCCCGATCCATTTCCAGGTTGTATAATAGTATATACGTCCAAATAACGTTGTTTATTGAGTTAGGGCGAGCGATCTATTATCCAGTGTTTCAAGATGGAGTCGCGGGAGCTATAGAGTGGCCGGACCACATTTGCATGAGTACTACTGGTTCAAAGGTTAATATCCGGTTGGCGATCTGCCGATCGGCCACCAGATGGTGCTCTTGAACCGCTAGAGAGTTGAGAGGAGATCACACTTGTGTCTCAGGGCCCCGGAAAGGAAATATGATTTCGATGACAGATTTTTTAAATATTGACATCAAAGACGAGTTAAGGCGTCCTCGGCGGAATGAGCATGGCGGGGAATGACGAGTTCCGGCGTTTTCGGCGGTTAAAGTGTTAACTCACCTTAACACATTCTGTGCCACGCCTCTTCCGGGCGACGGCTATGCGAGGCCACCCATTAAACTAATGGAGTCCGTCACCTTGTTTGTAGAGCTATAACTATATTCTATATTATAGCTATGGATACAATACTATAGTCATTTGACACTGATTTTCTTCCGGTCAAGATGCAAAAAATATTTTTTTCCCCCATCCATACGTTCCCATTTTATACCGTGGTGAATGAGTTATTTCGGAATGATCCGGGCCAATTCCTGAGAGGCTGGTTATAAGCCGCAACGTGTATAATACTAAATCCATTGGCGTTTTGTCCCTACACACGCTACAATTAAAAAATCAAATGCATATGATGGGTATTATGTTCCATCATGAATGCATGAAATGTTTTTCGATGCTTTGATTGTCACCAACGGAATACGTTATGGACTAGCGTTACACACATATGCTCGGATCGCAATGAAAACATTCTTGGATCAACGCAAGATTGATATCATATAGCCCTTACCTTGACTAGGATGTACCCCGAAAAGAATTTTCCAATTATCTGATCGCCATTCCAAGTATTGATGTCCATCGTTTCGCCAACACAATCCACCACAGAACACGGATCGGGAGTAATTGTTTCTTCTCAATCCGAGCGTTATAACCGCTACACTTGTCCGACAAAGAAGTCCGCCCGGACCTATATAATCGACGCACAGTCCAAGACACAACATTTCAAATGGTGCTCGATACCGCCGCCTGGTAGGATGCGGCCGGTACTGCACCTTCGGAGTCCCATTATGCCTTTTCCATGCAAAATACATCCCTGACATTGAATAGGGTATTAAAATCGAAAAAAAGGAAAAACGACCCAGAAACGAGAATCTTCGTTTATGGCACTGAACGACTTAGGCCCAGACACGAGCATTCTCGTGAATGGCACTGAATGGGTTAACTAGGGCCCTATGAAATCCGTTTTTATCTTTTCCTGTTTTCGGATATGAATTTTTCTGTTTTTGGATTTCTCGGTTTTACATTTTCCTGTTTTCTGATTTCTCTGATCTTATATTTTTTCCTTTGGATTTAACACAAAAAAAACTATACAAAATTATGTTTTTATCTAACTTTAATAACCGTTAATATCTGCAAACAGTGCCAGTGCAGTTCAGTGCCAGTTTAGTTATGAGTTTTCTTTTTTTCAATTAAGTTCAATGCAGTTCAACTGCCAGTGCAGTGCAATAACTAAATAATAATTAAATAGTTAAATAATACAAAATAATAATTAGTTTAAAAGAAATCAGAAAAAAACTGTAAAATCCGGTGTCTCTGAATGGATTTGGTAGCTTTTTTCTCCGTAGACCGTGCCGTAATAAGATAGTATAAAGTACACTAGGGCTGGGAAAATGTATCAATACCTATTGAATATCGTCTAACTATGAAATTGTATTGCTTTTTGAAAATGTATTTATAGATAATTGTGATACACTTTTTCTGTCTAAATCAGTGCTAACAAGCAAATAGTAAATCAGATTTCTCATAAAATGATTTCTGAAATATTTGAGTGTCTGATAGAAATTACATTTTCAATTGTATTCACCATGTGGGATCAATGTTGATTGAACATTGATTGAATTATGTTGTTTTCCATACTGTACCTAAGCAGATATTGTAATTGTGATCGATATTGAAAAAGGTCTTCTGAATGTTGTTATATAATTGTTTCCCCATATCACCCAGCCCTACCTACACCGTACACACCTATTTTTCTTGAGGTTGTTTGACCAACACAACCGTGGAAAATACTCCAGTACATGTAGAGGACATCCGTGTGTGCAGGATCATTCTCTGTTATTATCTCCAAGCAGGCTGTCCTGCCCTGTGTCTTCTGTGTGTAAGTGCTGTGGTCTTGCACAACATGCTTTGTCTCTACTCCAGAGACCGTTGGCAGACATGCCTCAAGATATTAGTGGTGGATGACTGGCTGCACTGTTTTGCAGATCCTACCTGTGCTTTTGTGAGAGCTGTAGTGGATGCGGTCATCGGTTTCACTAAAAGACTGTATTTTATATTACGAAAGGTCTATAAGACTGAAAAGGGCATTTGTGATTAAGCCCATTTATGATGACGATGGACCAGTGGTAGATGGAGTGGAAAAGGCAGAAAACCGCCTCCGTCATCCTTAGATGAATCCAATCCACTCCATAGCTCTTGGTCATCCTTTAGATGAATCCAATCCACTCCATAGCTCTCTGTCATCCTTTAGATGAATCCACTCCATAGCTCTCTGTCATCCTTAGATGAATCCAATCCACTCCATAGCTCTCTGTCATCCTTAGATTAATCCAATCCACTCTATAGCTCTCTGTCCCCCCAGTTCCATCACAGGGATCAAATGAGGACAGTTTCTCTTGTGCCTGTCTTTTGTTCACCCATCCACCTCACACTATGGCTGAACAATACAGGCTATATTGAATTCATATTGATATTGCAATATGAAATAACTCAATATCTATTTTGTGAAGACCATTTCTTAAATAACTTTTGGAATACACGACAAACGAGAAAGTGATAACATGCTATACTATGTTATTTGATACTATCTTGTCTAGCACAGTCTCTGGAGCGTAACAGTAAGAAGCATTTTGTATGAAAGTATTCTGTACTTCTGTATGACAACTATTAAAGAAACTTGAAACTACCTACTATGCTAATATTATGTCTATATTACTATACACTCAAGACTGTAGCACTCAAATTCAACACTGTTTGACGAACAATCCCTTCCTGCTGACTTGTTGTACACAACTTGTAAGTCGCTTTGGATAAAAGCGTCAGCTAAATGTAAATGTAAATACTCCCCTACAATATACTACTGAATACAGTACATCTACATGACAAGGAAATCTAAAAATATATATATGGTGCAGCTCTATAGTGTCTGCCCTGCTTTACACTGGAAGCCCAGGAAAGGATCACCAGACGGAATTAAATAAGCAAGTTCAAAGTCCCCTCTGACTGTGCCTCTGTGTTGCTCATGGAGACAGCGTTCTGTGGGTTGGCTCCTCTCCAGTGTGTATCGACCTAGCATTTCTAAAGAGTAGTGGTGTGTGTGTGTTTGTTGTTCCAGGAAGAAAAAAGGAGAGGGGTGCATGTGAGCATATTGCAAGGTTTCAGTGAGGTCTAATTGTATTGAGGTTAACTGAAAATTGCATGTTGGTGAAAACATGCTCCACAACCATGTTGGCGTCTTGGGTATTATTTGGCATTAGTTCATTTTCCTGCATCAAGTGTTTTTTATCTGGGACAACAACACAACACTGACTGGGCTGATATATAGTTTACTGCAGACCACCAGAGTCTCCCTTTAGTCCTTCAGTGATTTTGCTTTATTTCTTAAGTCTGGAGTTTTTTAGCCTTTGTGATGGATAGGGGCAGCCGGGTCTCTCTGTGCTCAGTGAGTCACCACAGTCACGACTAGGGCTGACCTTCGAATTTTTTTTTGACAATCGAAGCTTCGGGGCCGAGCTTCGATTTTAATTCGAAGCTTCGAATTAAAAAGAAATTAATTTATATATATATATATATATATATATATTTTTTTTTATATATCTTATATTGTGGGACTTGTACAGCACTTTGGTAAACTTTGTTGTTTTTAAATGTGCTCTATAAATAAAGTGGATTGGATTCATGAATTAAGTAGCCCCTTTCGTGACTGTGACGCAGCCAACACAGTGTGATTTAATTCAAGGTGGATTGCTGTTGTCGTTTGAACAACTTCAGATTTCATGGGAACTACCAATCTCTCAAATCAAGAATGTTTAAGATGAATGAAGTAAGATTTTGATTATTTGAAATATGGCCGGTGTAGACTAAACTATGCACAGAATTATGTCGGTCTACAAGGTCCGGATTCTACATGGTCCGGCAATGTAGACCTTGTAGACTCCACTACAGACCAATTATCAGTGAATCTTCATGCATTTTTAAGAAGGGCTACTTCCACAAAAAAACAAAGAACTCACCAAAACATCTCAGTAGCACCTTATCTAAATGTTCTATTTCATATATGGAGATTCATATTTATTTATGTATTGCATGCATTTCTACATTTTATTTCCTATTTTGTTTATTCATCCCAGTATATTTCTTTCTTATGTGTGGAATTCTACAAGGCATTTACATTCACATTTACATTTAGTCATTTAGCTGACGCTTTTATCCAAAGCGACTTACAAGTTCTGTACGACAGGTCATCAGGAAGGATACAACTCTATCAGCTGAGTAACAATATTCATCAAAGTGTTGCGTGTTACAGTGTAGGTTAGTTTATTAGGACAAGTGCATGACAGTAAGGTTAGTTAGGGTTAGATTTTTTTAATTTAATTTTTTTAATTTTATTTCAGATAATGGTTGAAGAAGTGCGTCTTTAGTCGATGGCGAAAGATTGGATGGGATTCGGCTGTCCTAACTGGGGTGGGTAGTTCTGTGGGGCAAGGACAGAGAATAGGCGTGTAGGTGGTGTATATGTGTTTGAGAATGATATCCTTCAAACAGGCAATAGTGATGATATAATTTGGGCAGTGCTGAGCTGGGTTACTTTCCTCCAGTGTATTTGTCCCCCGGCCCCACCCAATGGCCCCATGCACACACACAGCTTGTGCCATCGAACGAAGCTTCGAACTATTTAAGACAGCCCTAGTCACGACTCTCTGGTTCAGGTGAAACCACAATGTACATTGTGTTGTATTGTTGTGACTTTAGGTGTTCCTCTGCTGAGATTATTTTCAGAATTTCTACCATCAAATCTTTGTCTGTTTTAAGACTACACGTTTGGCCTAAAACGGGTATTATTATTTAGATTATTTTAATGGTTTTGCTTTTCTGGACATTTTCCAGTCGCAGATGTAACGTTGTAAACGCTAGTCCTGCCGGAGTATTTAAACCCCGCCCGCACGGCTCAGATCGGCCCAGAAAAGAAACTACACCATTTCTAATGGAGTGTAATACCGGCTGGAAGGTGTAGGCGGCGGTATTTGCCCTTTTGCGAGCTCAGACCCATTACATTCCCAATGATAACATCAGGCTGGATGGATGAAAAATTTATGGATATAGCTAATAAAAGAAATAACGATTAAAACCCAAGTTTTCTCGTGATTGGCGCTCAAGCGATGGCGAGTTAACCCGACTTTTTTTGCATTGGCGCCCAATGAGTTAAGGACATGTTTGCATGTCTTAAAGTTAATTCAGGCGGCATTTGAACGGATGTTTTTTCTTTTTCACTCTTACAAGACAAGCAGCAGTTTCATTTCCTCATCAGTGGTTGTGGTTTGTAGAAGGATGTGAGATTGTAGTTTTTATGAATTACTGGCCGATATTCAGTTGCGGTAATGTGAATTTCTTTTGTCCAAAATGCACCGTAACACAAAATTGTGTTTAATAAAGTCACCTATTTCCTTTTCATTATTTCACTTTCCTTATTTACCTTTTCATAATACTTTTATAAATCTTTCTTGTTCCATAGTTTTCGGTATTGGCCTACTTTGGTTTGCATCCTAAATTAATTGGCAAATGCCTGCCTTTAGACATGTGTCAGAAATGCAAGCTGAGGCCACAATGAGACATAATAAGGTCTGAATCAGACATTCCAGTGTCTCCAATAAGTGAACAACTTTCTCTAATCTTCGTGATCACAGGTAAATGAACAGATCAATGTTCCCTGCAGACTCTTTTGACATAATGTATATTGGTCCTCGCGTTGAACACGAATGTAACAGACCACACAATGCAATGGCAAGGTTATACCCATCAATATACCTAGTCTGCCACCACTGTAAGCCTATGGAGATGTTTACCTTCTTTGCAGGGCTATAACTTTTAAATTTGTATTGCTATATCGACATTACTATGGCCCATTCAACATCGATTATCTATTGTTCAGGTTGTGGGAACGTTATACTTTTTAATTCATACATTCATACAAAAATACTCTAGAATATAAGTATGTTTTTATCGTTTTCTGCAGTAATTCCTAGAACGTGAGTTATAGGCCTAAACGTATATATAGATTATCGATTGCAGTTTCTTCCCTAGACACGCTATATTAAAAAATTCAAATGTACATGATCGGTATAGTTATGATTCATCATGCGTGGAGGAAAGGGGGGGGGGGTCGTTTAAAATTCCGTGATCGTCAGTAAATGCTTTATGTAGTATGGGTTGATTTATTGATCAGATGGTTTGTAAATAAAGAAATGTACAATTGGGCTGAAAATAACGTTAGTGTCCTCTTACCGTGTGTCAAAGAGACTGGCGGTGAAAGATCCCAAGCATACGACGTCGATCGCCTAGGTCCATTTTCGGTTTGTATGTCGCAATAAACGCCGAAATCATATAGATTATTAAGTTTATAAAGCGATCCATTATGTACATTGTCTCTGTCGGGAGTCATGCAACAATATCTGACGGCCGGATGAATTTAATCGATGCACAGCAGCCATATCCTGTTTACCAGTGTAACTCGCCCGACCATCCACCAGGCGGCGGTATTGAGCCGTCGTTGCCTTCACCTATAGGGTCGAGCTGGAGCGTCGCGGGTGTATATATGAATTATAAATGCCATGTCGAAAAAATGAAATATTGATCTCAATAACGCTGTACAGTGAGGTCTGGCGCTCAAAGCATGGCGGGCAATAACGTTTTAAAGCGTGGATGGCGGTGGATGTGTTAATGTTGTAACACACTGTACAAAAAGAATTGCATGATCATGTATTATGTTTTTAAATATCAACATCTGGCCATCCTCTGTAAATGTTATCAAACTCCTCTGACCTCGTCTGGTCTTTCCAAAGACCCAAGAGACGGGACAGTAATATACATATTTATGGAAAAGGCTCCCTCTTGTCTAGTATATTACACTCTTATACTAAACATGTAAAGGTACCGAAATCTGGTACCGATTGATCTAGCATGAATCGGTACTCTGTAGGACCGATGTAATTCGGTCGGTACCCTTAAAAGTACAGAGTTCGGTACCCAACTAGGGCTGGGCGATATGACGATATTATATAAATATCGGGTACAGTTCATTAACGATACACTTTTTAAACGTATCGTGGATATCGTGATGTTTTGCCCAAGAGGCTTGTGTCGCGTCAATCTGGTCCACACGTTGACACTTTTGAACAGCGCCGCCCCACACACACACTACTGCATCAAAAGTGACTACTTATGATAACAAAGGCATTCGTTTTGTGGCATTAACGTTATAATAATAATAATGCAGGACCTGTTCAGAGGTCTCTATATAGTTACACTTTCAATAACATCAGCGTATTTACATAGTGCCGACCGAGGTCGACCTAGATATAGCAAGCTCGTTCATATCTCAGCCCGTGCTGACTCAGTTGTGCCCATTCTGCGGTCTGTTAATAACGTTTTCAATCAGACAGATGTATGGAAAGGCTTTTATTATAACATCCGTTGAAGTAAAATCATTATGCCTCCAGTCGTTTAGTCCTTCTGCGGAGCTAAAAGCTAAACGTCGGCCGCGGCGAGCTGCCATTGTTATTGTCATTGAGCTCTCCAATGGCGGAAGTAAAAAATAAATACGCGCTTTCCGATTGGTGCTAAGAACAGCAGGGCGGGTGCAAGCGATGTGACGTAATTGGCAGACGCGACTGTCAATCAAAATGATTCTGTTTGCCGACTGAATGAATGAGAACGTTATTAAAAGATTGCAGCATGGGTACAAATAATACAGTACAGCTCAATACAACAACAGTCAACAGCGGACTGGAGGATGCAGACCAGAGAAAGACTTTCGTCTTGTTTACATCAGGGTCCCCCATTTTCAATTCATCATATTTCATATCTAAATCATATAATATCTCATTGCTAAATATATGCAATATATAATCTAATAATCCAATAATCTAAATCTAATATATAATATAAAAATGCTAAATGCATGGGTATTTTATTTTGTCTTTAATGTTAGCTTGCAAACTCAAATACTGTCTTGGTAAGCCTCATAATGAATTTTGGGGAAAAAAAGAAAAACATTGTGATGCGTATCGTGTATCGCCGAAAGGTCAGAAAATATCGTGATATCATATTTAGGCCATATCGCCCAGCCCTATACCCAACCCTAAGAAGCCGTGCCATTCCTCGCTTGGATCAACAATGAATCTGAAATCAACGCTATATTATTGGTATTATGTTTCATCATGCATGCATGAAAGGGTGGGGGGTTTACTTTTTATGCTTTGATCGTCACCAACGGAATACGTTACACAGTACATTACAGACACACGCTCCGATTGCGGGGAATGAATTATTGGTCGATCAACACAAGATTGATAGCATATAGCCCTTACCTTGACAAGGATGTACTGCAAAAAGAATATTCCAATTATCTGATCGCCATTCCAAGTATTGATGTCGATCGTGTTGCCAACATAATCCACCAAAGAACATGAATCGATGGTGCTTGATTCTCCCCAATCCATGTGTTATAAACGTTACTCCTGCCCGACAAGGAAAACCCGGACTGGACTTTTTAGATCGGCGTACAGGCTGAGCCAGAGGGCTTCCAAGGATGTGCAATACCGGCTGCAAGGCGTTAGGCGGCGGTATTGGACGTTTGCGATCTCAGACCCATTCCCGATGATAACATCAGGCTCCCTCGATGGATTATGAATGGAAATAGCCAACAAAAGAAATGACTACCAAAACTCGACTTTTCTCGGTTTGGCACTCAAGCGATGGCGAGTTAACCCGACTTATCTCGGGTCTGGCGTCCAATGTGTTAACGGGAGAGTGGGAGACATCATGATGGAGCACAGCGGGAGAGAGGAATAAAAGACTGTCAAAATTGACCACCTGTTGAGTTTATGTTGGACAGATAAACCTCAAAAGTAGATGTTTTGGTCTGGCACGGTCAAATAGAGTTTAGAGGGCTACTGACATTAAGTTTCAGCCCGTTATTGTGTGTTGGTACATTAATATATGCGTGAGGCCGTGAGCCATGAGATATTGTTCAATAACATGAAATCTACAGAAAGCTCAGCTTAGGGCTGGGCGATATGGCCTAAATATGATATCACGATATTTTCTGACCTTTCGGCGATACACGATGCACATCACGATGTTTTTCTTTTTTACCCCAAACAATTCATTATGAGGCTTACCAAGACAGTATTTGAGTTTGCAAGCTAACATTAAAGACAAAATAAAATACCCATGCATTTAGCATTTTTATATTAGATTTAGATTATTAGATTATATATTGCATATGATTTAGATATGAAATATGATGAATTGAAAATGGGGTACCCTGATGTAAACAAGACTAAAGTCTTTCTCTGGTCTGCATCCCCTTAACAATTGTATGTATTGAGCTGTACTGTACCCATTCTGCAATATGTTAAAGTTTTAAATCAATCAATCAATAAATAGCATTTTAGCATTTTTATGAAACTACTGTATATATGTATGTCTCTAAATGTTTTGATGAATTGAAAATGGAGGACCCTTATGTAAAAAAGCCGAAAGTCTTTTTCTGGTCTTCATCCTCCTGTACTGTATTGTACCCATTCTGCAACCTTTTAATACAGTTTTCATTCATTCATTCTGACGGAAACATAATCATTTTGATTGACAGTCGAGTCTGCCAATGACGTCACACCGCTTGCACCCGCCCTGCTATTCTTAGCACCAATCGGCAAGCGTTATTCGTTTTTGACTTCCTGAATGTCCCGTGTGCTGAACATCAACAAAGCTACTAACGTTAGCTCCCCGCGGCCGTCGAGTAGGAGACCAGTGCTTCACAGGATGACTAAATGAGGCATAATGATTTTACTACAACGAATGTTATAATAAAAGCCTTTCCATACATCTGTCTGATTGAAAACTTTATTAACAGACATCGGAATGGGCATATCTCAGCACAGGCTGAGATATGAACGAGTAACGTGTGGACAGATTGACGCGACACAATCCTCTTGGGCAAAACATCACGATATCCACGATACGTTGAAAAAGTGTATCGTTAATGAACTGTACCCGATATTTATATAATATCGTCATATCGCCCAGCTCTAGCTCAGCTGTAATTATTGTAGGATACGTGTGTGTGTGTGTGTGTGTGTGTGTGTGAGCGAGGGGGAGAGTGAGTTGTTTGCCATGCTTTTCTTTCTTTTTCTTTTGAATTATCTTTGAGATGTTAATCGAGTGAAGGTAAATTAATCCATGCTGCTTCACGGTGACTTTTCCGCTACCCCTTATTCACTCACGGTCCGGAGAAGAGTGTTGTTTGTCTGTCTACTCGTCACTCTCTGTTTCAACCCGTCTGATAATGCTACGAGTGGGGCAGAGAGTCAAACTGTGCCTTACAGAGACTTGTATTCGCGTTGGTTGCTCTGTGGATATATTTATTTATTATTTATTTTTAATTATTTCTTCTCAAAGATTACTCTATATAAAAATGCTATATATAGCACCTTTAACAGTGGATTTCCTATATAACGGCGGATTTCCACAATAGTTTTATCTCGATAAATCTTGTTTTCAGCCCAAATCGTAATAAAAAATAAAATGTGATTAATGGCCCCCGGCCCCAGTCTGCGCCCCATTGAGACTCAGGTGGGATAGTGGGTAAACGTGACTGCTGGCACCATGGTTATTCTCTGTGGATGAGGGTGCAGCTCCTGCTTCAACACCATTAGTGTGACTGTGATCTGTTTGAGTGTTCACACTGAAATGAGCTTTATGTGTCCACAAAATCACTCTCCCATGCATGCTCATCGTTGAAGTGGCTCCACCACAGCAGTGCATTTTAATGACATCACTCCCGGCTCTCTCTGAATTTTAGCTTTGAGAGAGACTTATTCATGCTCCCCCAGATGTACAGCTGAACAAAAAGAATTCCAGCGCACCATTTTCACATGCGTTAACTTTAAATAATGCAATGCTTTCAGTCGCCAGAACTTTCATGTGTCATACTGAAACGCCACATTATTAATACGTTGAAGATGATGAGCAGGATTTGTTTCGTTCCACTGTCGAGATCCCGTTTTGTCCCCCTATGAATCTATTGAGCAGGGCTGGATAAAAAAATAAATAAAATGAATGTCTAATACATTTTAATTCGAATAATCTGATATCGATTCATGAAGAATCTCTTTCTCTTTTGAGAATCTCTTTCATATTCAAGCTGAATTGTAACTGAAATATCCCTAACCAAATCAATATTGAAATTAGGGCTAACCTTCAAAGGTTTTTTTGGCATTTGAAGCTTCGGGCCGAGATTCGATTTTAATTTGAAGCTTCGAGATAAAAAAAAATATATGTAATGTTGTGAGACTTGTACAACACTTTGGTCAATTTTGTTGTTTTTAAATGTGCTCTATAAATAAAGTGGATTAGATTAATTAATTAAATTAATAATGAGTCGGGAGCTGCGCTGCCTGGGCGGCTGCTCTCCGTTACACAGCCAACAACATTACATTACATAATTATGTTGCAACCTTAGTCTATAAAGCAAACAATTATATAAATATAAACTAAAAGGAGAAAACCTTCAAAGGAAAGAAGGGACCGCACACTCCACAGGACTCGTTTTTGCTTATTTATTGTTTGCACAACGCGTTTCGCTGTCGCTTCCTCAGGTGCTATCCAGCAGGTGTCATCAATGATCATCATTATGTATAGCATGCTCCACCCCACATCGTAATACATCAAGCCCATTGGCTACTCAATTATCACATTTAATTTGATGATTTTGCAGGATGTAATGCATACAACTCTTAGTATAAAAATGATGCATAGACCACATATATACATACTCATTTTTGAAAATTATATAATACAAAATGAGAGAAGTGACAAATCTTAACATATCAAGCCCATTGGCTACTCAATTATCACATTAAATTTTATCATTTTGTAGGATACATATCACTTTTATGTATAGAAATGCCTAGATACCACATACATACAGACTCATTTTTGAAAATTATATATAATAAAGCAATATGAGAGAAGTGACAAATACCTAGGTCATTAGACCTGATAAATAGTTTAAAACAGACTTAAAACCACACCCATATAGGTTACACAGAACGGATAGTGGTTACAAAAATGGATTCAGCTCGAGGGATTCATTTAGACCATGGGGTTCCACAGAATTCAAAGTAAAAATCCAGTACGCTTCCCTTTGTAAGAGAAGCTTTACTATATTACCGCCCCTCGGTGGTAGGGTGACTCTTTCGATTCCAATGAACCTTAGAGAGGCTGTGGAACCATGATCTCTCTCCTTATAGTGTCTCGCAATGGCATAATCCATATTGTTGTTCCTAATGGCTGCCTTGTGTTCTGCTATTCGCACCTTCAAATTTCGTTTTGTTTGTCCAACATAGACCTTACCACAAGGGCATTTCAGCATGTATATCACATGAGTGGTGTTGCAATTAATAAGGTCCCTTATTTTATATTCCTGCCCAGACTGTGGGTGGTAGAAAACTTTTGTTTTCATAGTGTTTGAACAATGGGTACATCGACCACATTGATTGAGTAGCCAATGGGCTTGATATGTTAAGATTTGTCACTTCTCTCATTTTGTATTATATAATTTTCAAAAATGAGTATGTATATATGTGGTCTATGCATCATTTTTATACTAAGAGTTGTATGCATTACATCCTGCAAAATCATCAAATTAAATGTGATAATTGAGTAGCCAATGGGCTTGATGTATTACGATGTGGGGTGGAGCATGCTATACATAATGATGATCATTGATGACACCTGCTGCATAGCACCTGAGGAAGCGACAGCGAAACGCGTTGTGCAAACAATAAATAAGCAAAAACGAGTCCTGTGGAGTGTGCGGTCCCTTCTTTCCTTTGAAGGTTTTCTCCTTTTAGTTTATTTATCTCTCTTGCGCTGACCTGCACCTCCAGTCGGGGTCCAACCAGATGTGCACGAGTCCTATCTAGTTTAATTATATAAATATGTATATGTAGTTAATAGAGACAAAGGCAGAATTCGACTTAATTTTTTATTAAGACATGTTTTTATATGGGTTGGGACACTAAAAAATACTATAGAGAATTGTCAGTACTGTAAAGTTTAAACCTTTTAAAATCTTAGACAAACGAAACACTTTGCTTTCATGAAATATTGTAAGCCGTCATTTGAGGCTTTATAAAAGCAGCACAATGAACACAAATCTGTCAGTGCCGAGTCCGACCTCATCTTAAATAACAAACGGCATTGCTTGTTGTAGTTAACAAAGAGAGGCACAGTTAATGAGGCATATGACGTTTGTTGCATTGGAGGCGCAAGATTTTGCAGAAAAAAGTTCTTTTTTTCTTTTTTAATATATTAGAATTTTATTTTCCCATTTGAATCCCATGCCCATCGAACGAAGCTTCGAAGTATTTAAGACAGCCCTAATTGAAATCACCTAGTATTGAAAGCTGGTGGTTCTACGGAGTACAGATGTATAGTGAAATACCCATGGAATCTACGGAGTACAGATGTACTGTATAGTGAAATGCCCATGGAATCATGGAGTGGTTCTTCTACTGAGTATTCTCTCTCTCTCTCTTCCCCCACCCCCCCCTGGTCAGCCTGACTCTGATGGATGGTTGACTTGCCTACTGCGTCAGGCTCGTAAATCACCTGTTACGGTGGCAAAGAGGCGCCCCGTCATCCATTAGCGCGGTGGTCGTGGACCTATAGCAGCAGTCACAGAGGCCCCCCACCTCCAAATGAATGTACTACTGTACATGTCTGGAGGCAATGGTGTGATTTGTCCACTCGCCTTGGCAACAGGGTGAAGGAGAGGAAGAGCAGAGACCTACGAGTCAAGTCATTACTTCTGTTTGTATTGTAGTGGTGTTGTGAAAGGAACATGCCAACATTACGGGAAATGAGCTTTACCATTTTCTCCAGAGTCGGACAAGATGATGGATACTGATTTAGGTTCTGCTTCCATTAATTTGTTCTAAGCTAGGCTAGCTTGCAGTTGCAGCTGTCGCACAGACTAACCTAGATGGCTCTACGAGACTAACCTAGAAGATGACCCAGAAGAGACTAACCTAGAATGACCTAGAGACCAGCAAGATGAGTGGAGTAGACTTTATCCTCTGACCTGTTTGCTCCCCACAGACATAGCCACGTATGCACACTTGCGCGCACACACACACACGCACACACACACACTTAGCTCACAGTTAATCCGCCCTCACTCATTTTAATG
Source organism: Notolepis coatsorum (assembly GCF_963971535.1). NCBI lineage: Eukaryota > Metazoa > Chordata > Actinopteri > Aulopiformes > Paralepididae > Notolepis > Notolepis coatsorum. Next base: position 70,613,102 of record NC_140171.1, on the reverse strand, counting down.
GGACAGTTTCCATCAAATCGGTTAGGGGATTTATACCTTTCCAAGAGTCCAATCAAATTGTTTCCACCCTCCAGCCGGTCTTGTGGCAAATCGTAGCAATCACTCTTCCATTTTTCTTTTGTTATTTCCCACCTCCTCCCTTTAAAGCTCACAACCTGCCCCACAATATTAATATTGACATCTGCATTGTTATTTATTTTCCTTATCATTTCCTATTAGGCAGGGTTCGGTAATAAAAATGTCACCACTACCATTAGACGGTGAGAAATTGTGACATTTATGGTTCCTACAATTTATTTCTAGACACAAAAAAGAGCATTATTCCTTTGGCAATAGGACAAGCATGCACACCTCACTTCTGCTGATCATAACCTGTTCTTACCTAAACGTTACCAGTAAGGCTAACTAGCAAGACCGAATCCATTCACTAACATGACTTGTTTACTGTGACTGATAATATTCACATTTTCATATACTGTAAGAAAAAAAATGTTGGCCTTAAATAGTAATGTTGGCCTTAAATAGTTTCTAAAATAAGTTACAAAAGTAAAAAAAAAAAATGCGTTTTGGAAAATAGCTCTTTATTTGATCATCATAATTTTCTTTTTCTATACAGAGATATCGACATAGGTAAATATCGGTATCGGCCAGAACAGCAATATTAATATCGGCTATCGGTATCGGCCACAATTTTCACATCGGTGCATCACTATCTATTTATATTGGATATGGTGCTATATATGTTGTTGTATAATATTATATTATTTTTGTATTCTTTTATATGGGTTTTCAACCTTCATTAGATAGTAGGCTATACAATGTAAAATGGAAGTACAGTTGAAAGGTCATTCACAAAGGTCATGATTCTCATTTGACCCCAGGACATTGAGTACATAGTGGCATGTGTGTGCCCAGAGGGTCTTGTTCTCGAGACACTGCAGTGGTTTTTGTGAGATTCTGTAATGGATGAGTGTGTTCCCTCTACGGACCCCCGTTTCACAATAAAATGAATGATATTCATGAAGTTTACGTTATTATTTTGTGTTTTATTTCAATTCTATCTTTTGAATTCTAGAACTTCATCGCTTTCAATGACCAGAAGACATTGTTATATCTAGGGGCTGGGCGGTATGACATTTTTTTTTCAGATATCTATATACTATGTCAGTGGTTCCCAACCTTTTTTGAGTACTGTACCACCAAAGCATTTCAAGCCAACCAAAAGTACCACCTACTACGCAATCAATCGTGGTGATGCCCAGGATGTATAATTAATAAATTAATAGTATTGTGGCAGACTGTGTGTGTGTGTGTGTGTGTGTGTGTGTGTGTGTGTGTGTGTGTGTGTGTGTGTGTGTGTGTGTGTGTGTGTGTGTGTGTGTGTGTGTGTGTGTGTGTGTGTGTGTGTGTGTGTGTGTGTGTGTGTGTGTGTGTGTGTGTGTGTGTGTGTGTGTGTGTGTGTGTGTGTGTGTGTGTGTGTGTGTGTGTGTGTGTGTGTGTGTGTGTGTGTGTGTGTGTGTGTGTGTGTGTGTGTGTGTGTGTGTGTGTGTGTGTGTGTGTGTGTGTGTGTGTGTGAGAGAGAGAGACCTGGATAAAATCACATGGTCACACAGGTTGGCAGTTTATTGAAGTAAAGCTTTAGTTCTGAGACACCATTCACTATGGATAGCCACCAGCCACCATGACAGCACAGAGCAGTGTATAGTCAAATCGGCACGTACATTAAAATTGGCACGGCGGCCGATACGTGGCACAGCGGCCCTACATTAAAATTGACATGGCGGCCCATCCTGTGTGTGTGTGTGTGTAGCTAAGGTGAAACCTGGGAGTGGAAGAAGGAGAGAAGTGATGAGGAGAGATAGAGAAGAGGAGATTTTTGTCTGTGTGACCCAATGCGACAATTAATGTGACACTTAAATCATATATTCAATCATAACTAATCATATAAATTATAATAGCCATTGTTTAAAGACTAAAGAAAAGTTAGTAACTCACCAATTAATGTGACACTTGAGCCTGTCATACAAGCTAAGAACAGTTGTGTCTTTACCTTGAAGAGAGAGATTCAGCTGGTTGAGTTTACTGAAAATATCAGAGAGGTATCCCAGCCGAGCTACCCAGTCTGCGTCGTCGAACATCGCCACAAGGGGGTGTGTGTGCTCAGACAGAAATGCCCTCACTTCATTGCGCAGCTCGAACAGCCGCTGTAACGTCTTCCCTCGGGATAACCACCTGACGTCGGTGTGAAGCAGGAGCTGTTTATGTTCTGACCCACCGTCTTCACAAAGTGACTGAAACAGTCTATGATTCAAAGGCCTGGACTGTATGAAGTTGATCACTTTTACGGCATCATTCAAAACAGCATTTAACTTTGGACTCATTCTCAGCTAGTGCTTCTCGGTGAATCATAGCATCCATGTAACGTCAGGGTTTACCTTTTTTACGTGTGCCATTAATCCATTTACTCTGCCGGTCATCGCCGCAGCGCCGTCTGTGCACACATGAGAGCAGTATTTCCAATCCAGCTTGTGTTGAGAGAAAAAATTGTCAATAACGTTAAAAACGTCCAGTCCAGTAGTTCTCCCCGTGAGCCAGGCCACGTGAGCGGATCGGCGCGGCAGAGAAATCCGCTCTTCGCTCTTTAAAGCTTGGTCCGCTCCGCTAATCGCTCATGTTGACCCCGCCCCTAAGTCGCTCTCCGCTCGCTCCCCACTCACCTTGAATCGAGCGCTCCCCGCGCCAGATCGCTCGGCAGTTTTTCTTTTTCTTTTTTGGAGCATGGTGTAAATGAGCTCAAACTACAACAGTCTACACCCCTGGGCCCCTTAACAATTGTTTGTATTGAGCCGCATTGTAATTGTAGCCACTGCAATGTTAAATAACGTTGTTTATCCATTCACTAGCTCTACTAAGCGATGATAGGCTAGCCGAGCCACAATGCTATGGTCGCTGCCATTAACGTTAGCATGTAAGCTAACGTCAACAACAATGGCGTCGATACTTTTTCTAACAGGAGTGAGTGTGGGCGTCATAGATATCTATGGTGGGCGTCTCTACAGTGACGAAGCCTGAACCCTTCTCATTGGTTGAAAATGGCCTTCATGTTTGTACATCGCCATCTGTTGCTTTGGCATTGTACTGCATGTATATATTACATCAACAGTGTTAAACCACTGTGAGCGGCCTGGAGTGGATTGGAGCGGAGGAGAACTCTCGCTCCGGACGTCGCGCCGACTCATTTTAAAACCCACTCCTCGCTCACGTCAAAACCGCCCGCTCCGCGCCCCGCGCCGCTCACGCTCCGATCCGCTCACATGGCCTGCCGTGAGCACAGAATGTGCTCGTTCATTTCCAAAGTGTCTTTGTAACGCACAAACGCAATCAGTTGTGCTTCCCCACTGACATCCGTCGATTCATCCAACTGCAAAGCAAACATACCAGATGCTTTACATTGTTTCTGGATGAACCAGCTCGACTCAGCCATTGATCCATAATGATTTTTATCTAAATAAACACCAGCGCATTCACTTGATAGGATGTTGTTTTGCTAGCCAGCGCGCCACTACAATGATGATAATTCAGAGTATTTTTTTTCTTTAATGAACACCTGACAGCTGACAGACAGTCCGGCGCCGGCGGGCGGGAAGCTGAACTCCGCGCCAATAATAATATAATTATAGCCAGCAAATGATTACTTAATTTGAATGCCCCCAATTTTGGGTACATTATTACAGATTATGCATTATTCATTATTTGGGTACAGTTTTCATGTAAAATTTTTAATAAAAAAAATTTAAAAACATTTTTTTTTTTTTTTTTTTACTTTTCAAAATCTTTTCACGTACCACCTGGGGACCACCCACGTACCACTAGTGGTACGCGTACCACCGGTTGGGAAACACTGTACTATGTGACCGGGCCCAGTGGTAAGAGACTCATGTCTGGAAGTCTGATCGCGAGACAATTTATGAAATGTTTCTATTTCTATCTTCTCTGAGTCTTGGAAGTTTAACCAGATTCAAATAAGCATCTTCAAATATTTTCAGTTTACATTCTGTACTTTCATAATCTGTAAAAATCTGAAATATTACAGAGGGAGACTTGTGCAACGTTATACTGCTGGGTTCGGTTACATATCACAATATCATATTGGAAATCGCAAGATAAATAGGCTTATCCAATTGCTGTTCTACCGATTATTCCATTGATTCATCAAGCAATCTGATGAATACTTTTGCTTTATTGATTAGCAATAATAATGTGCCATGCTTTACATGATGTTTGTCAGTTTATAAGTGTAATGTCAGCTAGCTAACGTAATGTTAGCATCAAAAGCAATCGATAATATTAGTGAACGTTAGCTAACTTGTGAGTCGATCAACTTTCTTGACTTGAAAAAAATATATTTTTAAATCGATAAACATGTGTAATTCATGGCACAATTCAAACGGGATCAAGATAATATTTGACTCTTGCCATTGTCTACCATATGTAAGGTACCTACCGTACCATGGGGGACAGCGGAATGGAAGGGCTCTCTATTACTTGTTCTGAATGATGGCTGCTAGCACTAGCCATCATAGATTAGTCCCCTGTGAAAGATAGCGCTTGTTTTTCATATGTGTACATAATGTAAATATCTGTAGATGACGGCAGACATCTACTCGGTTCCACTCAGGCTTTATATTAACACCGAGAGGGCCTTTAAAGCTGAGAGAATTGAAGGAAATCATGGTTTATAACCTAGATCTACAGATCTTAAATGAGGACAGCTTCCATGTACGTGTGTGTTTTCAAGTTAGACTGGGAGAGATAAAGCCAAGGTCAGCATCGAGAGAGCAGTCTGGATATCACTTAGATGAGAGGGGGGGCAGGGCAGGCAGATAAGAGTGAGAGAGAGACACGTAGACGTTATAAATATGAGTTCTTCTGGGTTCTGAGGCAGACTAGGAGACGAGGCAGACGCGTAGACACGTTGACAAAGAGACAGCAGTAAGCTGGGGGATGGGAGGCCCTCCACCCTCCTGAGCCACGAGATAGCTAGCTTCGGCTAACAGGGAAGGCTTTTGGCGAACCACTGGGCCGCAACAACCATCGAGCTGATGAAGAGGGAGATCATTAGAATAATGAATTCAAAGACTTTCCAAGACTTTCAGAACGGTTTCCATCTATCCATGTTTATGAAAATAAACATCACGATTTAAGGAAAGGTATCACGTTTCCAGTGTCGATTTCTTCTGATTACGGATGTATTAATGGGGTGAGACAGCGTGTGACAGCCAGTAAGAGATAACCAACACAACGCAGAAACTTCACGGAACCACAGAGAGATTAAAGGCTGAAACGGGAGAATCCAACACATGTCACCCCATAACAAGTATAGGCCTCTTCAAAGGCTTCAATTTAAATGGCAAGATACCAAAGCATCATGGAAAGTAAATCGGACTCATCATATGCTTCATTTCTGGAAGTAGGTCCAGTGTTAGAATAAGAGCAAAAGTCGCAAGAAATTGCATTATCGAATAACAATACATATTGAGTCACAATACATATCGAATCACAATACCTACATATTGGATCACAATACATATCAAATCACAATACCAACATATATAATCACAATACATTATCGAATCACAATACATATCGAATCGGAACCCAGTTATCATGATGATATTGTACATTATTGGCATGTTGCAGTCACCAGACTGAACACCAATAATAAAAAAATAAAAACCTAAAACATCAAGACCTGGCCATTAACGGAACGCAATACAACTGGGCATAATATAACAAGGGAGATGAACATACTCAAATACAAGGCACACATGAAAGTTCAATAGTGTGCTTAGGTAATGTAATGATGAGGCATGGTATGGGAGGTCAGTTCTAGCCAGCGGGTGTTGCAGTAATGGCTGCTTGGTCCTCTAGAGGAGGATTCTGTGGCTTCTAAATAGCCTTCTTTTGTCCATCTGTCTGACTACTACCTGTCTCTGGGCCTGTTTATCTACCGGACTATCTTTCTATGGCTCCGTCTCTGTTATGTCCTCTTTTTGTGTCAGCCTGTCGTTTACTTCATCTGTCCCCATGTTTCAGTCTCTCTCTCTGTCCCAGTGTCTCACTGACTGCTGTGAATAGGTGGCCTCTGCTGGAGGATGCAGGCGGAATTACAAAGAGACGGATACAGTCAGACAGACAGGGATTTCTGCTGACAGACAGACGGATAGTCAGACAGACGGGGATTTCTGCTGACAGACCGACGGATACAGTCAGACAGACGGGGATTTCTGCTGACAGACAGACGGATACAGTCAGACAGACGGGGATTTCTGCTGACAGACAGACGGATACAGTCAGACAGACAGGGATTTCTGCTGACAGACAGACGGATACAGTCAGACAGACAAGGATTTCTGCTGACAGACAGACTGATACAGTGCTTGCTACTGACGGATAGACAGAGGAACAGATACAGTACTGACAGACGGACAGAGAAACAAACGCAGGAATACAGACTGACTGACCTCTGGTTCCCCCATGGTCTTTAATCCAGTTGGCCATGATCCAGCAGCCCTGATCCACCATTAAACAGCTGTTCAGGAAAACACACAGCCTTTTGAAGCTGTGGATTATATTGTCTGATCATTAGATGTATGTTAGTGTATGTCATGGGGGGTCTCTTCATTACTCCATACTGTTGATTTAACCATGCGCTTGTTACTGTGAACGGGCAATGCTCTCCTTCCTACCATCGTTGAGGTGTCTTTGAGCAAGGCACTAAACAACCCCAGGGCCTAACAAAAATTATGTTTTGTTTCCGGTTGCCGACCGACCCTGCCGATTTAGGTGCGACCCAATATATTTTATGAGTTTTACATTTTTATTTTATTTTTTATTTTATTTTTGTTGAGAATAAAGTTTCATAGAAATCTTAGTCAAACCTTTAGTATTATGGATATTAAACATGCTGGCAGAGTACATGCATCCATGTTGTTGTGAACATTTTAATTAAATAAAGAAATTCCCTATCCATAGTCGCCGTGGGAAAGAATAAAATAAAAAAATAAAATAAAATAAATTCCCTACCTACCCATGGCCTAACTGACAACCAACAGGAAACAAACAATATTTTTTTTTATGCCCAACTGCTCAAGTAGATCTGCTCATTGGCCAACACAGTTTGAAGACTGTTGCTGTGCTGCAGCTCCCATGTGTTGTTGGAGAGTGTGCAAGACAAGTATGCTCAGTTATCCCTCTCTGGAGAAACACATTTTAATTACCTCTTCTTCTCTTCTCTTCTCCCATCTTCCCTCACCCCTCTATCTGTCCTCCATATTCTCCTCCACCTTGCTCATGTTTTCTCACCCTCTCCTCCCTTTGCTCCCCCTTTCTCTCTCCTCTCCTTCCTTTCCCTCTCCTGTCCTCTTCCTCTACTCTCCCCACCACCCCTCTCTTCCTCACCCTCTCTCTCCCTCTACATCCCCTCTTTCTCCTCTCCCTTCCTCCCTCCACCCCTCTCTCTCTCCCCCCCAGCTTGTTGGTGGCCAGTTTGACCTGGAGATGAACTTCATCATCCAAGAGACTGAGAGCATCGTGTGCATGGTGGAGCTCCTGGACCAGTGTCAGCCCACCTGCCAGGCCGAGATCTGGAGCATCTTCACAGCCATCCTCAAGAAGAGTGTTCGCAACCTTCAGGCCTGCAGCGACGTGGGCCTCATCCGCCTGGTGCTCGAGCGAGTAGCCACCACCGACAGCATGATCGCAGGTAAACCCGGAAGCTGGAGTGAGATGCATTCTTTGAAAGTCGTAGCCTGTGGGTACAGTATAGCACCTGTAGCGCAGCGGTAATGGATTGGACACGGTGCCCCCCAGTGGATTCTCCATTCCTCTTTCTTTTTTCTTTTTGAGTCCGTATGAAGACTGAGAGGGAGACCGAGTAGGGGAGACACAGGAGAGAAGCTTCTTTATTAGGCGTGTAACGGTACACGTATCCGTACCGAACCGTTTCAGTACTGGATAGGGGTGTAAATGGCTGCTTTTTTATATAGCGCTTTTAGCCAAAGCGCTTTACAATTTGTTACTCACATTTTACCCATTCACTCACACATTCCCTCACACATCCACGGCGGAGGCAACCATGCAAGGACACATCGACACGCTGCCCAGGAGGAGCGGGAATCGAACCGGGAACCTCCGGATTGCCAGACGACTGCTCTACCTCCTGAGCCAAATATTGATCAATCCTCTGCCATTGTTGTGTAACATAACATGGCATCTCTTCTCTAGGGTCTCTGCTTCACGTGAAGTTACATCTACTCTAGAAGTGAAACTTAAACTTAAAAAGCATACACCGGTTGGGGCAATAGGCAATTAATTTACTCAAGTGGATTCCTGAACACATAATGACACCGTTATCACTGACTACTGCAGCAAGCCTAGGTGGAACTAATTATAACTTAATAAAAAATATAAATATATAATAATCATAAATCTTTTTTTCCTGTTGTACCCGAACCGTGATCCCAAAACCGAGGTACATACCGAACCGTGGCTTCTGTGTACCGTTACACCCCTAGTACTGGACCTTCGGTTCAGTACGCACTGTGTACCGAACGTATAATGCAACGGTACGTTAACCACTATCGGAACGCACATGCAGACCTTTTTTTTTTTCCATGCAGAATGGGGCCGGGTGTTCGTTCAACTCACGCACAACACAGATATTACCTGGCGAACACACACACCCTCTCTCTCAGTGCGTGAGGTGCAATTGGTGCTAGATTAAGAAGGTGCTGTCTCTCGGAGATCAAATTAATGATATGAAACGGGACCTGCATGATGCTTTTTTCTCTTCAATAACGTTTTACCCTGAGGGATGAACTTACAATAAAGTGCTAAAAAGTAGGCTACTTACATTGTTGATGCTAGAACTCTCAAAATAGCGTTTGCATAAAAAAGAAGGTAGGCCAGCTGTAGTTTAGATAGCTTGCATAAATCTGTCCCGAGATTTAAGTTTAAGTTAATCAAAATCCGAAGTATTTTCAACCAGGGCTTGAGATTGCTCAGAGTGCAAATCATGTCTTCATGACCGATGGTCGCGGTTATTGTTGTTGTTCATTACTATTAGCATGTTATTCAGCTCAATGACGTTGCGTGTCTCCTATCCGTCATGCAGTGCATTCAGTCCCACGCCCACCGGGGCTGTTTTTTTTCACATTCTAATATACTGTGTATATATATATATATATATATATATATATATAATTTTTTTTTAAAGGTTTAACAAGTCGATTTATTCATTTGAATATAGAATATTCATTGACAGCCCTACAAGTAAAATTTGTTACTGCACACTACATCACCCCTGAGTGGAACATGGAAAGCCAAACTTTCCCCCACTGTACCGAACCGTAACTTCAAAACCAAGTACGTACCGAACTGTGGTTTTTATTCTATTCACTATTGAGACAGTAGGAAGACTGAGTAGGAGACAGAGTAGGGGAAACACGGGAGAGAAGGTTCTTTATTGAGACAGTAGGAAGACTGAGAGGGGTAGGTAGGTAGTAGCATTAATCAACATCTCCCACAACTACTAGCAACAAAGAGGTAGGCAACAGACGCTAACATTAGCAAGTTGAGCAACCAAACTAGTGGCCAATGTTACACAAAAGCACCCAGCAGCAAAACAATAGTCAGTGTATACCAGGGTTTCCGTTAGAATTTTTTTTTGCAGGTCTGAGTATCCGGTAGATTTCAATCTACCGGACAAATGGGATAAATTCCGGTCAGAGTTTATTGAGCTTAAAAACAATTGATAGGCCTATATAAAGAATGACATCATCAAGGCATTTATAATATTTTTTACTTAAAACTAGGCTACTTTTGCGTATATACAGTCATTAATATATTCCAAATAAAATAAGTCCCTCGAGACTGCGTGCTGCTGCCGACTTGAGGTGTCGGTGGGCAGTCTGCCCGACCTTAATAAACAGCAGTCTGTTATAATCACATTTTTATGAGCTAACGAATTCCGTTATATTGGACATTTGTATTATTATATATTATATTATATCAAGCGAAGAACTGAGAAATTTGGCAGAGAGACGGCAACATTATCGTGGGTTTGCGCCGTGATGTATATCTCCACCTCCCAACGACTTGGTGCTGCTCATAATGTCCGGTGAAAATAATTCCCTCTAAGCACAATTTGATTATTTGAATTGTATTAAAATAGGATAAAATTAAATAGCCTATGCGATGAACGAAACAATCATTACATTTGTCGTTGCTTCACCAAGCAGCCGGTCAATGACATCCTGTGTCAGCGAGCTGGCAGCTGATATATTTACGTGAAGCATGGAGCAGGAGCAGACAGAGCAGAGCAGCGGTGTCAGCAGCGCCCCCACCCAACAGCTGAATTGCCAATGGCTGAATTGGAGTACTGCACCCTGCCAAGCCATGCTTCACGTAAATATATCAGCTGCCAGCTCGCTGACACAGGATGTCATTGACCGGCTGCTTGGTGAAGCAACGACAAATGTAATGATTGTTTCGTTCATCGCATAGGCTATTTAATTTTAGCCTATTTTAATACAATTCAAATAATCTAATTGTGTTTAGAGGGAATTATTTTCACCGGACATTATGACCGGAGAGATTAGATATGTCGGATTTCAACAGATTTTGCCGGTCAAATACCGGTAATTACCGGCTAACGGAAACGCTGGTGTATACAGCTTTATTTCACATGATTAATTGCGGCCAACCACAATAATGTTGAAATCAAATATCTGTATCTAAGTCAGCACCTCAAACTGAGATGATGTTAGCCAAGAACATTGAACACAGTGTCATTTAGTGATACAATTTACAGCATACAGTTACTTTCAAAACCAACGATTTAGATTCACAAGATAATCGCTAATGTTGTTAGCATAATGGATTGGGGTTTCCCATTATTAACATTAGCTGCTATTTATGTGTACAATAAATCTTTAGAAAATTGTACCAGCATCTTTAATACTTTTTATTCCTAAATCTACACCAATAGACCTTTCACCCAGAGTGAAATTTAGTAGTCCTCTGAGGTTGGAACGAGAATAGTTTTCTAGCATATCTCAGGTTTGTGACCTGTCCTCTGCATCTCCTCTTACCTCATCTAATGGACCCACCTGAAACCCTTCAGCTCTTTCCTGTATTTGCCACAAGAGTTATTTGTGGTGGCCCACCACAATATTGGCTAAGCCCAAGACAAATGGATTCCCTGAACTGATAAGATAACTGGATTGCTTGCGTTCAAACCTGGTCCTTTCCTCTACTGAAAGCAGCATCTCTAGCCGGCCCGTCCCCAGCCTGGCCCCGGCCCGTACCTGGCCCGTCCCGCCACAAATGAGCACTTAAACCGTGTGAACCGCTCCCTCCTCGCATGCTAAATGAAGTAACCTCTCGATTTTGAGGAATCATCGTGATGTACACTATTGCAGTATGAGTCAGTGACTGGACACAATCGCCCTGTTGCCCTTATCTCCAAATTTGTCTGAATTAATCCTAGAGTGTTCGGCCCAATGACGTTGTTCCCGCTAGAACAGCCCTGACTGAGGGGACTGCAGTGAAGCTAGACGACAGCACTGACTGAGAGGGAGGGCGGCTATGTGGCGTAGTGGGCAAGGCGCTCGCCACAAATGCGGAGACGCTGGGCTCGCCTGTTCGAGCCCAGTGCTCCACATTGCTTTCAGTTTAGCTGGTCGTTAATACTAATACACATTGGCCGTATTAGGGGGTGGGAAACTGATGGGTGGGGATCGGGCGTTGTGGACAGCGACTCCTACAGGTCGGTTGGTGCGCCTGCGGCCCTGCGCAGTAGAATCAGGAAGTGTCGGGGGCAGCGTGAGCCTCCCACGCGTTACTCCTCGCCACTGAGAGATCGAGCTGCGCAGGTGAAAAGATGCGACTGCTGTTACCTCAAGTACCGGAGGGGACTTGTGCTATGTATGACTTAGTCCACATTGCAGCCGGCTTGTGGGAGGCAAGAAACAGCGTTCGTGACAGGGGAGGGTTGAATTGGATGATACGAAATTGGGATGGGAGAAAATATAGAAAATGGGAGAAAAAGTGGATACAAAAAAAAGCACTGACTGAGAGGGGACTGTGCAGTGAAGCTAGACGAATGTAGCACCACATTAACACTTTCAGCGCCACGCTTAATCCCCATCCCTGCCGCTAGAAGGCCAGCTTAAAATAGTCATGTCCGCGGTGTTTCACAATGTTTGCAGAGCTGTATATGTGTTCTGTATTATAGCTGTGGAGACAATGGTGTGGCTCATTTGACAGACACTACTTGTAGTTCAACATGGAAAAAAAGAGTTTGTTTCTACACACTGTAGTTTATTACACGCTAAACATCATGCATTTCCAAGATAATCCAGTATTTTTTCATAGATCGCGAGATAAAACGCGTTATGTGCAATAAACCCGAATCATTCTGGTTGATTCCCTGAACCCCCAAATACTCTCAAATCAAAGGTATATAACATGTACATATGTACCTTCACAAAATCATCAAGGTTAGAAAAAGCCTCGTTTATGTAAGTAAGCCTGTGATTGTTACATAAACATGTTTCACGTTCGGTAAAATAGACATAGGGGGTCCTTACCTTAGCCAGAAGGTAATCCGAAAAGAATAATTCCAATGATCCCATCGGCGATCGCAATTACCCGTTTATATGTAATTACACGTGTTTACGGGACACTATAGGTTTTGAGGCGATCAGATCTGCTAGCGATTGCTTTGGAAGAGCTCCTCCCCCACAGAGCGAGCCTCGATAGTCCGGTGCATTCATTGACGATCCTGTTGCCTTTCTATCCGAGTTCAAAAGGTAGCTGATACTGCCACCTAGTGATATTCGATCGGCATTGCAATTCCAACGTATACAAATGACTCAGGGACGGCTAGAATGACCTGGATGATGATTTAGAACGGGGATCAGAGGAAAAATATCAAAGGATCTAAAAACATAATATTACGTGTTTGGCGCTCAACCGCTGGCCAATTGTCTTTTAATGAGGTGGATTAGTTCCATGACTTCAGGACCCACGAAACCCCAATTAAATCCATTCATTGTTTAATTTCATATTATTATTCTTTTTTTATTAAATCCATTTAAAGCTAATTAATGTATCACTCCAGGCTTTCCTGGCAAGTGTATGGACATAGCAATTCAAAAACAAAGTGAAGTCACATAAGCCCTACTCTTCACTAAATCTCCTGGAGACTTGAGGTGTGATGTCTCATAACTTGAATTACCTAGCTAAGAACCTACGGTAAATCAACTCGAAGCCATAAAGCTCTATAGGCCATAAAGATACGTTATGTCCTCTGCTTCACCTTAGCTCTGTCCTCCCTAAGTTCCCTCTTTTGATCCTCTTCTTGCCATTAGGCTGACCTGAAGTCTGCTGAAAGCCTAGCACGGCACAACACTGCACAGTTTGGTCAGCAAGGTTCAGTAGTGTGGAAACGGCTCTCTCAGTATCCAGGGGGTGGAGGGTTAGTACTAGGTTATGGTTAGAGGGTGTGTATGTCAACCGTCCCACTGTTTCTATAAAGACTCTTCTCTCCTGCGTCTCCCTCAGCCTTCCTATTCTCTCTTTCTCTCTTTCTCTCTTTCTCTTTCTCTTTCTCTTTCTCTCGCTCTTACCCTTTCTCTCTCACTCTCACTCTCTCACTCACTCTCTCTCTCTCTCACACTCTCACTCTCACTCTCTCTGTCTCTCTCTGTGTGTCTCTCTGTGTCTCTTATCCTCTTCTTTTCTCAGAACTTTGAGTTTATTATAATATCATAAACCTTGACCGTCCAGAGACCAAATGTAATTCTCCATTAGGGGACCTTTTTAAAATAATTGGTTTTGGAGCTCTTGGAAATACCAAGGCGTTTTTCTCCCCCTCCCACATGTTGATAAGTTACGTATGGTGGTAGTGGATGGCAGGGTGGGTAAGACACACAGCATGTCCCTGCAGACCACAGCATGTCCCTGCAGACCACAGCATGTCCCTGCAGACCACAGCATGTCCCTGCAGACCACAGCATGTCCCTGCAGACCACAGCATGTCCCTGCAGACCACATGTCCCTGCAGACCTCATGTCCCTGCAGACCACATGTCCCTGCAGACCACATGTCCCTGCAGACCACATGTCCCTGCAGACCACATGTCCCGCAGACCACATGTCCCTGCAGACCACATGTCCCTGCAGACCACAGATTGCATGTCCCTGCAGACCACAGCATGTCCCTGCAGACCACAGCATGTCCCTGCAGACCACAGCATGTCCCTGCAGACCACAGCATGTCCCTGCAGACCACAGCATGTCTTTGCAGACCACAGCATGTCTTTTCAGACCACAGCATGTCTTTGCAGACCACAGCATGTCCCTGCAGACCACAGCATGTCCCTGCAGACCACATGTCCCTGCAGACCCTTCCATTCAGTGAAGCAGCTCCAGACTTAATACTTGATGACATCACACGTTTGAGTCTTACTTGTCTGGTTTCTGGCTTCATGAGTAGCTCATGTTCCCAGATATTGACTGAACTTTTCTTGGCCATGTAAATAACTTATTGAAATTCTTAACACATTGTGCGCTATAAACGGCGTAAGTCGCTATTGCCCGCCATGCGTTGAACACCAACAACGGCGTAAATCGTTTTTGGGATCAATATTACATTTTTTCGCCATGGCATTCATAATTCATCCAGCCTCCCTCCGGACTGCAGCGGCACCCTGTCTGAGATTGCAACGCCTCAATACCGCCGCCTGGTGGATGGTCGGGCAAGTTACACTCGCACTAAACCGGAAGTGGCGATTGGTGCATCGAGGAAATTCCTCCGGCAGTAATATCTTGTTACGTGGGTCCAGACAAACACTCGAGTGCATTTGGATCGCTTTCAAAATGTAATAATAGATATGATTTCGGCGTTTATTGCGCCATACAAACCGGAAATGGATCTAGGAGATCGACGTCAAATAATTGGGATCTTTTTCCTCCAGTCTCATCGGCGAACGGTAAGAGGACACTAACGTTATTTTCAGCCCGATTGTCCATTTCTTTGTTTACAATCAGTCTGATCAATATATCAACCCATACTAAATAAAGCCGTTACTGACGATCAAGGAATTATAAACGACCCCCCCCCCCCCCCCCTTTCCTTCACGCATGATGAAGCATAATGTATACCGATCATATACATTTAATATAGCGTGTATAGGAAAGAAACGGCAATCGATAATCTATCATATGCGTCAGGGCTTATAACTAGCGTTTTTGGAATTACAGCAGAAAAGCTTAAAAACATACTTATATTCTAGACCAGGGGTGGGCAATTATTTTTCCCAGGGGGCCGAATGAGCAACTGAAAATATGTTGGGGGGCCGGGCCAAAATTCCAAACTCAATTATGCATAATATACATTTTATTTCTATATAAAAAGCAGTAAATGGCATTGTTTTGACCCCTGGTAAGAGTGTATGTTATTATTTGGCAATTAAAAGGTGAGGTTAGCTTTAAAAAATATCATTTATTCAAATAGAATTTATTTCCAAAATGATAAACAAAATGTGAAACATTCATAACAAAGGGCATTTTGAGTTTCATATACTATTGAAACAAGGATTTTCTTAGCTTTCTAAAGACATCACATCATCTTATAGCAAAAATAAGCAAGACATGTCACTGAACTGTGTAAAGAAAAGTGTCCCAGTTTTGTAGCCTTTTTTACTTTACATGCCTATATTAAACATTTAATGTTTTCAGAACTGTGCAAAAAAAAGAAAATAATATATCAAGTGTCCCATTTCACTTTCCATTTCCATTTCCACATTTTTGTGTTCTTCAGTTCTTTTTTTTTTCATTCAGTGTGAGAAATCCAGTCTCTGTTGAGCTTTAACAAGTCCATCAAAGTCAGGTTGCATGTCTGAGGTGGAGATGCGAAGCACAGCTGCCAGATGTTCATCAGTGAGAGGATCTGTACCTGGACTTGGTAAACGTCATGACTGAGTGTCTGTTCACATATGTAGGTGAATCCAAAGAGAACCAACATCTTCTGAGCATGTCTCCTAAGCGTATATTGTGTGTGTGAACGTTGACATGAAAAGAAAAAAGTAAAAAAATAAAATATATATACCGGTGTATATAAAAAAAATATATAAAAAAAAAGAAAAATTATTATCATGTAATCTTTCGCGGGCCGGTCAGAATCATCCCGCAGGCCGGATAGGGCCGTACAATGCCCAGGTCTGTTCTAGACGGTATTAACACAACAATGTATGAATGAAAAAATATAACGTTCCCACATCCGGAACGATAGATAATCGATGTTGAATGAGCCATAGTAATGCATATATAGCTATAATATTTAAAAAGTTATAGCCCTGCAAAGAAGGTAAACATCTCCATAGGCTTACAGCGCTGGCAGACTGGGTATAATGATGGGCACAATGCCCGGCGCCCAATGTGTTAATGTGAGACAATAACATGGAGAGCTTTGGGTGAACAAGTTAAGTGTCAGTATTACACATCAGAAATAGTTCAGGTTTCTGAAGTCTGGGTTCCAAGATGTGTTGTGTCAAAATTACATGAATCCTCTGAATTTATGAGGGTCAACAAAGAGGCAACACCCTCCCTTATTTTTTTCCCAGGCTGTAAGTTGATGAAGTTGGGTCAATCAGCAAAACTCAAATGTGGTTTATAAACCTACAGTAGCCCTTTCCTTAACCCTAACCGTAACTTCAGTGGAGACCTCACATACCACTCTAACCTAAAATAATCTTTAGGTTTTCAGGTTTCAAAAATATGGCCTTTGCCCGGCCCAACACTCGGCCCCTCTCTACTAGGCGTGTTACTACGTTTCCGCCAAGACAAGGTGGCCATCAGCGGCGACATCAAAGGGATGTTCCTGCAGGTGAGACTAGTGGAGGAGGACAAGCCCCTGCTGCGGTTCCTATGGAGAGAGAGGATCGGGGATGAGCAACCAGCCATCTATCAATGGGAAGTCCTCCCTTTCGGAACCACATGCAGCCCATGCTGTGCTACGTTTGCACTGCAAAAACACGTCGCAGAGGACCCAGCAGCTGATGAAGAGGTCCGACAAAGTGTAGGAAATAGTTTCTACGTGGACAACTGTCTGCAAAGCGTCTCGACGCCAGAAGAAGCCGAGGCCCTTCTACTCAAGCTCCGCGCCTCCCTGATCAAAGGCGGCTTTGATCTCAGGCAGTGGGCCAGCAGCGACCCGCAAGTATTGCGCAGCCTCTCCCCCGAGGACAAGGCAGCAAGCAGCGAGACCTGGATGGCGACCATCCCAGGAGAAGCCCAAGAAATGACATTAGGACTAGTCTGGCGCTTCAAAACAGACTCGCTCCATTATAAACACACACCCCTGACCAAGGAGCAGGGAAGGTCGACTGCACTACCGACCACCAGACGGAGTGTATACAGAACACTCGCCGGACAATATGACCCGTTGGGATGTATTCTACCTTACACCACCAGGGCAAAGATGATTGTAAGAGCGTTATGGGACAAGGACCAGGGCTGGGACGACCCCATACCCGAACACCTTGCATCCACATGGAGAGAGTGGGAGACGGAACTCAGCTCACTCCCAGGTGTCAACATATGCCGCAGCTACTTCCCACCCACAGTGAGGCCGGAGACGTGCCAGATGGACCTGCACGTCTTCAGCGACGCCTCCGAAGTAGCCTACGGTTCGGTGGCCTACTTGCGTGCCCGAGAGGAGGGAGGAGAAATACATACTGCTTTCATCCTGGCTCGCTCAAGAATAGCCCCACGAAAGCAACAATCTATCCCGCGTCTAGAGCTCTGCGCAGCCCTAGCAGGAGCGCAACTCGCCACGTTAATCCAACGTGAACTCACCATTCCGGTGCAAAGAACAATCTTGTGGTCAGACTCCACGACAGTACTCACATGGATCCGGTCTGATTCGTGCAGATACAAGGTCTTCGTGGGAGTCAGAGTCACAGAGATCCAAGATTTAACAGAAGTAGCAAGCTGGAGGTATGTGGACACAAAACACAACCCAGCTGACGTCATCACCCGGGGAATGTCCCTGGATGACCTCACCCGTCACAACCTATACAGTGACGGGCCAGAGTTCCTCAAGCTCCCGGAAGAAGAGTGGCCTACACCCACCCCACGGGAAGCGAGTAAAGAGGAGGCCGAAAACAAAAAATCTATGTTCTGTGGATTGAACACACTCGTCTCCACAGACCCCGACATAGACGATTGCCTCACCCTAGAGAGTGCGCAGCTAAAGACATTCCTGTGGCACCACCCAGAGGTTCAGCTCACTACTGACATTACAGCAGCTGACTACGAAGAAGCAGAACTTCTTCTACTACAACGAGCCCAGAGAGACTTGTTCCCCGATGAGCTAGACTGTCTACAGGGAGCAAAGCCCGTCCCATCAGACAGCAGACTGCTCCACCTAGCCCCCGAGAGCGACGCCCATGGTCTCATCAGAGTGGGTGGTCGTCTGCGGAGAGCTCCAGACTTACCGGATGACGTCAAGTACCCGATAGTCTTAAACAGCCGACACAAGGTCACAGAGCTGATCATAAAGAAATACGACGAGGATGTGCATCACGCCGGGGCAGAGAGAGTCTTCGCGGAGATCAGACGTCGTTATTGGATACTGCAAGGGAGAGAAGCAGTGCGGCGCTTCCAGCGAACCTGTCTAGACTGTCGTAAGTGGCGAGCACAGCCCAGTATACCCCGGATGGCTGACCTACCTCCCTGTCGCCTCCGACTCGGCGACAAGCCTTTTCACTCCACCGGTATGGACTGTTTCGGCCCGCTGTATATAAAGAAAGGAAGAGGAACCGAGAAGCGGTGGGGTATTGTATTCAAATGCATGACCACCCGAGCGATGCATATAGAACTCCTTCCAACCATGAGCACAGACTCATTCCTTATGGCCTTCCGAAGATTCACATCGCGGAAAGGCAAACCGTCTATATTATTGTCTGATCACGGGACAAACTTCAAAGGCGGAGAAAGAGAGCTGAGAGAGAGCTTCCAAGCTATGGGCCCAGAACTTAAGACCCACCTCGCTCCATCCCAGATTGACTTCCAGTTTAATCCCCCGAACGCACCTCACTTCGGTGGAACTTGGGAACGAGAAGTACGTTCAATAAAGACAGCCCTGTACGCCGTGCTTGGGGCCCAGACCGTGGCGGAAGAAGTCCTAATGACAGTCCTCACGGAGATCGAGGGAGTATTGAACTCAAAGCCCCTCGGTTACGTCTCAAGTGATGTAGCAGATGTCGACCCAGTCACCCCCAACACACTCTTGATGGGGCGGCTGGACCCCGCGCTACCACAGACAATGTACAGGCCTGAAGAAGCGAACGGCCGAAGAATGTGGAGGTACAGTCAAGTATTGGCTGACAAGTTTTGGAACAGCTTCCTACTCCACTATCTACCGTCTCTACAGACCCGCCAGAAATGGGTAAAAGAGAGAGACAATTTGACAGAAGGAACAGTCGTCATGATTATCGACCAGTCACTACCCCGAGCTATGTGACCGGCTGGCCGCGTAAGCAAAGTGATCACCGGTGCCGACGGAAAGGTCCGAGCAGCCGAAGTGCTCGTCCAAGGACGGATCTACACCCGACCCGTGGCGAGGCTAATAGAACTGCCAAGGCTCCCCGATACTATCGATGACGACCATGACCCCATGACTTTGTGAACTGCCCGACCCCTCACAACAGACATTGAGTAGTGGACAGTGCGGTTAATCTGTCTCTGCTTAGCTAATTAGGTGGGACTAATTAGGAGGCGGCTGTTACAAAGGATCAGATTAAACCGAATATATATATTTATTGATTGATATATATTGCATAGTATTTGTATATCGTTTGATATCCCTTGTATATTCCTTGTACATATACACGGAATATCCCTTTAGCCTAGTACAGACCATAATATTTCATTCTCCTATTGGACAGCGGTCCACAGGCGCCAGGGCCATGCCTCCAGAGTCAGGTTCAAGGCCACCGTCAAGACATGTCTGTACATGCCCGGCCTTGCCCAGGGATACGAGACAGAAATGAGGTTGGCACTAGATTGTTCGCCGTGCATATAAATATGGCGCAGGTGAATACAGAAGTAGAGTTACCCAATAAGTTGAAGCCTCACCCACGATACTCCGTGCGGTGAAGTATGGCCTGTTTGGCCCCAAATAGAGCATTGAGACCGCATGCGAATTAATAACTGAATTGTCCGAGTTTGGCGCTATACCGTCGAGTGCGACATATTTCTATTAAGTCAGTAATAGTCTATTTGTGTATAGTATATCGTGCGGCTAAAGTTCTACAGTGACCAGCATCACCAACGCTTCCTCGTACCAGCTAGAGTGCTTATCCAGGCTGGGCTGCTTTCATGGCGCTTTCACCCGAGGAGACCTAGACGAGAACCGTGTGGACATGTACACTGGATTAATCTACCCGACGACTACATAGCCCTTTGCGGCTGGATTATATTTGTTTTGGTCCTGTGATTTATGGAGCGGAGAATCGCCGACGCCTACACGTGTGGGATTTACCCTGTGAGGAGCCACGTCGAGTCTGCGCCTCAGAGAGCCTGAGGCCGGCTAGCTTTCTTCACTGTCGAGCTACAGTCTACGGAGAACAGCTGTATTCGTCTGTGGATCAAGAGACTATTGCACAGTCTCCTGTACTTGGAGTCTCCTTAGTCATCGTTGACCAGACTCTCTACTACCGACAGATCCTCTACCCCTGCTGGCTTACAACCGGGGGGACCCTTCCAGTATCTCCCGCTATATATTACTAGTGTACCATAGATATAATTCCCTAAGATTCAGGTTGTATAATTACCTCCTGCGTAACCAGAGAATGGACATTCATTATTGATTTGCCTACGCACATTCCTTTGCCTTATAAGCGCATCCAAAGTAAAATAGAGAAGTATATTATGTACCTTTTGCTGCAATAAATACTTAATTACCACTTTGTGTGGAACCGATTCATTGTGGGAAGTGTTCATCATATTTATATATCATGTACTGTATGGCCAGTAATTAAAGTACATAAAGCGGTAGTGGTTTAATGATACCATACTTATCAATACAGTCAGGGAATTGTACCCCTCAGTTACAGTATGTATGTATGTATATCTGGGAGGAGTGTGGTGTCAGTGTTCAGCTCCACATGTTGGCCTGTTGGCTCTGTTGGTGAGGTCGAACCTCTATGTGAATATGCTCTGACCTCCTGTTCTGTGTGTGTGTGTGTGTGTGTGTGGGTCCACCTCTCCCCAGACCTGCTGGTGGACATGCTGGGCGTGCTGGCCAGCTACAGCATCACCGTGAAGGAGCTGAAGTTGTTCTTCAGCAAACTGCAAGGAGAGAAAGGCCAGTGGGTAAGTCCCCCCCCGGCCATGTTTGTCTGGTAGCGGCATGAGGAATGTGCTACTGTAGCAACACTTAAACAGCTCCACACACACACACAAACACACACACACACACACACACACACACACACACACACACACACACACACACTGCTGTCGTAGAGAGGTCTTCTCAGATCTAGAGTATGGATGCATTATTGATGAGTTGTACTGTGAGATCTCATCAAGGCTGTTTGTCCAGTCTTGATAATCTTTTTCCAATGCCTTTTTAAAATGAATAATTAATTAATTTGTTATTATTTATTTATTATAATTATTTCCCCGGCCTAAGATATGATCATAGATTATATAACGAGCATAATGGTAGTCAGAGGGTTCTACTGCCAGCGCTGCTACTGCACATGTCAACCTGTAAACCCTCCCACCTGTCAGTAGACTGAGAAGACAACCTTGCTCCAGTCCCATCTAGCACCTCTCAGTTTGGAATCTTGTTGTGGGTCCCTATCTTGGTCCTTAGAACTACCATTACACACCAATGGCACAAAATGTGACCGTAGTCTGCGTCATCAATCTCTGACCAATTTTGGAAATGCACAAGTTATGGTGGTTACCGACATACACACAGTCACACTGACACAAGTCATTACTAATTCCCCAATGTGCTTTGTGCACTACTACTACTACTGCTGCTACTACTACTACTACTACTACTACTACTACTACTACTACTACTACTACTAGTAATACTACTAGTAATACTACTACTACTACTAGTAATACTACAACAGTCCCTAAACAAAGACTAAAGACAAAACAATAAAACCAATTTGATAAACTGCAGGAAAAACTAATACTAAAGATAGTAAATTGAAGAAGTTATTGAGAAGCTGATCCTGAGTGAAGACATAAAGACATCAAGATGGAGTTAAGGTTAGGGTTTGATCCCCAGCAGGGGAATTTAAAAGATTTCAAAATATTTGAATATGTACATGTTTACATTTTCGATAGAATACGTAAATATATTACTTATTGCTATAACATAACATACATTATGTACCATTTTATTTACATGTTTTAAGCGATATCAGGCTGATGTCCTGTTGTTTACACCAGTGTTAACACATTCGATGCCGGCCGTGTTTTCCTTTTTACCCCCTTGAATGCCGCCACCCACTTCAATGTTGGCGTTAAAAACGCATAATCTATGTTTTAAATTATGGCTGTGTCTAATCTGCCCGTCGCTTATCAATGACTTGTTTGCAGTCAAATTGTCCAAACGGATTGTTTTTTAATCGGTTCATATCCTTTTTATAGCATTTCGAAAAGCTATCGTTCTCTCGGAAATTTTCTGAAAATTTTAAGATTCCCCCATAAACGGCATTTATTGGAATATTCTCGAATACACTAGACACGTTGTCATTTGTCGGCCTATTTATGAATCCTTTTCAAATAAACGCTAGATTATCGATAGTATATGTGTACTTATGCACGCTAATCTATTCTCATTTCCTCAACATCACACACACACACACACACACACGGCACATGCTGATATCTCAGTGAATACAGCTCTGATTATCCTAAAACTGGTAACATAGACTCCTTACCTTAGATCAGATGTTCTCCAAAAAGATTATTCCAATTCCTGATCGCCATTCCAAATATCAATCGCGTTTATTGATTGATTATTGGCTGCTGTAAATATATATTCCACGCTGCTTTCCAACTCGCAATCACTTCCCTCATCATCAGATCCATCGCCAGCATAATGGAGCCAGTA
This sequence comes from Notolepis coatsorum, assembly GCF_963971535.1. NCBI lineage: Eukaryota > Metazoa > Chordata > Actinopteri > Aulopiformes > Paralepididae > Notolepis > Notolepis coatsorum. Next base: position 70,589,885 of record NC_140171.1, on the reverse strand, counting down.
GGCTCCCCCCACAGGGATCTCCCAGTATAATCGAATGGGCTGCAGTTACACAGGGATAGACGATAGGGGGCAGTATTTTCCCATCTGAGCTCCTAGAGGGTCTGCTGTACTCGGTTGATGAAATATGAATTCAGATCGCTAATAAAAAAATCAAACGACAATACACGTCGTCGGCACTCAACGGGGGGCATGATAAGACGACAATACACGTCGTCGGCACTCAAAGTGTTAAAGAGAAATTATGCCCAATCCCCACCCCCACCCCCTTGTCTCATCAATAACTCATGACATTTTTTTTTATATCCCTCACATCAGATATAAATGCCATATCAAAAGTTGAGCGGGTTTATGGAGCAACATATTTTTGGAGGGGCCGTGTGAAGCAGCCTCCACCAGACTACACAGTGAGATGAAGAGACCGGCGTCTCAGACACGTCTCACCACCCAGTCCCTGAGACCTGAGTCCCAGTCATTTGCACTGAGTCGAGTAAACACAGTTCTGTCAAAAGTATCAATCAAAAGTAGTAACACCACGAGATAAAAATTAAGATACAAAGAAAACAAATAAAATCACCTAAAACGGTTACAGATTGATATACAGTTGTTCAGTGTTGTATTCAAAATCTCTAAATTCCGAGTCGAGTCTCGAGTCCCCAGTATTCGAGTCCAAGTCCGAGTCACCAAAGAAGAGCCAGAGTCGAGTCCCCATTACCCGGCCAAGTCCAAGTCATCAAGGATTCGGGGTGTCTCTTTAGGCCTTTAGGCTTTATTAAGTACTGAACATGAGGGTATCGACATGAATCTGCATGTAGGTGGAACACGCATGTCTGCCCTTGCACAAAATTAAATAAGGTTATGGTATTAATATAGCCATCAATATCTTATGCCAAATGATTAGGCCTATTACAAAAACAATAAAAAATAAATATCTGTATTTATCAATTAACATTATCAATTCTCGTCTGCACCTTCCGAGTCCGAATGCAGTCAATGCTCGAGTCCAAGTCCGAGTCATCAGTGCTCAAGTCCAAGTCGAGTCACGAGTCCTGAAAATCAGTCCTGGACTCGAGTCCTACAACACGGCAGTGGTTAGTGCTCATGGTTTTGAACTGTGCATACTGTAGGTTGGAAGAGTAACATAAAGTGTTTTCAGTGTCTTTGTGTGAGTGTGTGTATGTGCGCCTGTCTACTGTATGTGGGGCAGCGCACACATTTATGTAGTATGTACAGTAGCACCCGACAATGTAATCATTTCCAAATAATGCAATAACTTAATCAATAATGTAATAAAATGTCCTGTCTGATATTGTAATATTTTATTTGACTGATAATGTAATACCTTATTACATTATTGGGAATGTATTACATTTTCAGGTAGAATCATTTTTTTTCAAACAGATGATAATTTTGACTGATAATACTACGTTTATTTTACAAAAAAGTATATATATACTGTATATATAATTATTATTTATTTATTTTTTCAAAAGAATGGATCACTCAACTTTTGATTCTCACATTAACTATACAAAGTGATCTATGTACATCCCCTCAAAACACAACAGTGACTGAAACACTACCTGGTTATGATGTACAGTCAGGGACCGAAACTAAAGCCCGCCGCCCGCCAGGGGCGCTCAGTTTTTACCTTTGGCGCTTGACACTTAGAGGGCTGCCCGCCGTGTGGCGTGTAATCAATCAAGTTCATAACTATACTCTTATTTTGAAAATCTGTGCGGGTCTCATTTCCACCCCAAGCGCATCTCCAGTCATAATATCGATGGCTCCGGCAGTTAGCAACAATTAGGTTCGTATGATACTCTTATTTTGAAAAAAAACGTGGCAACGAGTCATATCCACCCAGCCCTTCAGCGGGATACTATTGGCCAAGGGCTTCTGCTCGCAGTGCTCGTGTCAACACAGGCAGTCTGCTCTAGTCTAGAAGAGCGGACCTCCATGAGCTACCGTTACTGTTTAAACAATGACCCAGTCAACTATTCACTTTTAGTTTAATACATGAATGAATGAATGAATGAATGAATGAATGAATGAATGAAAACTTTATTTAACAGATTGCAGAATGGGTACAATACAGTACGGCTCAATACATACAATTGTTAAGGGGATGCAGACCTGAGAAAGACGTTTGTCTTGTTTCCATCAGGGTCCCCCATTTTCAATTCATATAGACATTTATGACATACACAACATACATGACATTTATGGCATAGGGACATATAGGTATTTAGTACTGATACATTTGTGACACAAACGGTATTCAAATATACAGTACTGTTACCCCTAGATCCTGACAGAGTATATACATATGATGGGGAGGGGACTGTACACTAGGAGGGGGTGGGTGGGTGGGAGAGAAATATACATACGGCGGGGAGGGAATATATACATGCGGTGGGGAGGAGACTGTCTATTAGGAGGTGGTGGGGGTTTTGGGCATTTACGGTGGCCAGTTTCGAATTGCAGCCTCCCGTAGGTGCTCTTTAAGAGCGGTTTTGAATGTGTGTAGTGATTCACATTCCTTTACAGCTTTGGGTAGGGCGTTCCACATTGTTGTGGCATAATTGCTAAACGTGTTTAGTCCCTTGTTTGAGCCGAATCTGGGTTTTACATGATTTGTTGAGCTTCCTCTGGTGTAGTGGTTGTGGTATTCACTGACCTTTGGGAAGTATTTTGACATGTACATGGGTACCCCGGTCGTATAGTGTATCTTGTAGACCAGGCCCATTGCAAGTTGCTGTACTCTGTCGTCTACTCTAAGCCATCCTAGGCTGTCAAAGTGGGCAGGGGTGAGGTGGGTTCTGGGGTTCAGGTCAAGTAGTAGTCTGACCAGTTTGTTTTGTGATGTTTGTAATTTTTTTTAAGCGCCTTTGAGGTGCTTTGGTACCATGAGGTGCACGCATAGTCGTAGTACCCTTGAATGAGTGCTCCTGCCAGAGTCTTCAGGGTATTCTTGTTTACCAGAGAGGAGATCCGGTACAAGAATCTAGTTCGTTGGTTGACTTTTTTTATTACATTGGATGCCATTTTGTCACAGGAAAGATTTGCCTCTAGGATGGAACCCAGGTAGGTAATTTCGTCTTTCCTTGTGACAATATTGTCACCCACTGTAACTGAGAAGCCGTCGGTCTTGCTGAGTTTGTTATTTGAACCGAAGAGAATGGACTCTGTTTTGCCCATGTGTAATGATAGTTTGTTATCAGCGAGCCATATGACGAGGCATTGTCTAACGGTATCTAGCTGGCTAGCTACTGATAGCTGCTGATATCAACAAATGCTCCAGCAATAGTCGACTCGAGTGCATAATACCTCCGTTCCCTCGTTAGCTAGCTCGCGTTAGCTAGCTCACGTTAGATCGATCTGTCCCAGTAAACTAAATTGTCTTAACGTTATCTACCGGGCTAGCAGTAGCTACAGATAGCTCCTGATATCAATGTCTTATAACCAGTGATGCCACAGATTACTTGTAAAAGTAATCCGATTACTGATTATTGATTACTCCTTTAAAAAGTAATCCAAGTTACTTTACTGATTACTTGATTATCAGAGTAACTTAGTTACTTTGAAAGTAACTAGGTTACGAAGTCGTCGTCGTTCCCCCAACCGTTTTTTTTAAACGCTTTATTGAAAGTGCATAAATTGTTTTTAACTTGTTTCTCTGCACATAACGTAAATTGTTAAACTAGTGCTTCAGCTTCTGTACCATCAAGTATGGTAAAGCAACAGTCTATGATGCTCACAGCATTAGAGCAGCCAGCCAGTGGTTTTACAAAACCAGTGTATCCATTCACATCTAACAAATGCAGGCTGAACTATTCAATTATATCAACTGTAACTATTAAATTGTTTTTATAAATGTCTCTCTATAAACATACAATCAGTCTGAATGAATGAATGAATGAAAACTTTATTAACAGATTGCAGAATGGGTACAGTACAGTACGGCTCAATACATACAATTGTTAAGGGAATGCAGACCAGAGAAAGACTTTCGTCTTGTTTACATCAGGGTCCCCCATTTTCAATTCGTCTCTCTTTAACATGTAAATTAACTGTAAATCTGGCAAATAAGAGCTTTTGCTCTGCCACCATCAAATATACATTAATCAAAAGGGAAAGAAACTATCTCTCTCTTTTGCTGTTTGGCTGGCCTCCGATTCCTCCTGTACCTAGTCGAAGCGTCGGCTAGTGTTGTGATTCCAGATGCTTTCAATGCAATTGGATGTGCTGTTTTTAGCGGTAGACAGTATTTTGTTTCCTCCGCATATGAACGTGAAGTAGTGACTGACGAGCGTTTTGGGATGGAAGTCTGAACAGAAACTCACACTGGAATTCTCCGACGACGGAGCCCTGCTGTCACACGATTGGCTCATATGTCACATGACGTGCTGTGAAGACCCGCCCTACTCTGCCTCTGATTCGCAGACTGTGGATGGGGAATGTGATTGGACCAAGGCAGAGTCACTCACAGACAGAGTGTCCAGTCACGCCGCGGCCCGCGGGACACATTCTTGTGTAACCCTTTCACTGCCACACTACGTCACTCCCAAAAGAAAAACAGCTCAAAATGTATTTTTGACTGTCGAAAACGAAATAAAATACTGCATTCCGCCTGTATTATGAATTTATGATGAGATAGTAACGAAATAGTAATGCACAGCCACTTGGACAAGTAACTGCAATCAGATTACTGGCTTTTAAAGATTAACGCGTTAGATTACTATTTTCGGGGGAAAGTAATCAGATTACAATAACGCGTTACTTAGTAACGCGTTACCGGCATCACTGCTTATAACATTGATTGAATGTGTATTCTAGCTGAGGGCATGTTGAATGTGATTTGACAAAAGAACCGTAACGTTATACCAATAGGGTCCAGCTGCATCGCCGGAGAATCCTTGCATGCTGAATGTAGGGTCTAGCTCAATATAGGGTCTAGCTGCAGGGCCAGAGAATCCTTGCTGGAGCTGGAGGCTACTCAAGTATACACACAGACAGTGGAGCTGTTTGCAGATAGCAAGCATTTTGACTTATTGCGTGGTGGCGATGTCTCGCAGATAATACAACTACAAGTATGATTATATAATATATATTTTATTTAAAAAAAAAATGTATATAAAATATATATATATATATTTTTTTTTAATCAAAATAAATTTGGCAGGTAAGAAATATGCTTGGCGGGTAGATTCTTCCCATCTACCCGCCACTGGCCGGTGAGTCAAAAAGTTAATTTCGCTCCCTGTGTACAGTTACATCTAGCTCAGATTCCAATGGAGAACGCCAATAGAGACCAAATGCATACTCTCCTCGGAGTCTTCCACAGACATAATTAGATTGTGGCGACCTGCATGGTCACCAGTGCTCTAAATCAACCCATGGACACAACCAAAGGCAGATCTACCAAGTTTGGTATAAACTATAGCCACTCACTTGTTCCTGTACCATAGGTCCAGAGGTCCATTCCAATAATGAAGTCATGTCATTTGGACAATCTCCAATTATAGCTTCATATAGAAACGGATGCCAATGCAACTCATCTCTCCGCCAGAGAGGACCACCCAACCCTATTGTACAGGACACAATGGTGAATATTATAACTATCACCGGTGATAAATATGATGTCTGAATGATATATGGTGTCTAAGGGCTTAAATGGGCACTTCACTGAAAAGCAACAATTCTTTTGCACATAATCTCACACATATCCCAAGGCTCTAAACTGTTTCGCACACATTCACATTATTTGAATTATTTGAGTTAATGAGTTTTAATATCTCCTCCTGTGATGTAATCAGAGGGCACTGAATAATTTTGTTGTGTTAATTGCAGCTTAATGAAATTATGTAGATAAAAAAAAAAGGAAGAGATGAGGCAATAGGGATCGCTATTTTTCATGTACATAATTTCATTGAGCTGTAATTAACACAACACAAGGATTCAGTGTCCTTTGATGACATCACGCTAGGAGATATTCAAACTCATTAACTCTGCGTAAATGTCAAACTAAATGAATGTGTGCAAAACAGTTTAGAGCCTTGGGGATATGTGTGAGGTTATGTGCAAAATAAATCAGCATTGTATAGAAATCCAATCTTTTGCCACAATTTATTAACAAGAACGCTTGCATGGTATTTTAAAGTGAATCATCAACCTGTGACTCTTTCAATGTAGATATACAAAGGTCATTGTAAACTATATCTATAGCTCTAGAGAACAACATACTGTACATTTAGTTTTACTAGCCTTTAGCACCAATTTCAGACTAATAAGCGCATCGTATATAGAGTTGCAGGTTCTCAGTGGCTAGTTTCATAGAATCAGCAATACAATAGATGCCGGTGTCATTCGCATAAAGGTGAACTTTACAGCCTTTCAGAGATGAGACGATATTATTAATATAAACAATGTGCCTTAAGGTAATTAGACGCATCTCAACCAATGAAGATTAACCTCACCCCGTCAGGATACTAGGAGTAAGTCTGCTATCTCGTCTATAGAGCTAGCATCAGCAGATGGGGGTCTATTGTTTCCAGTCACATGGAATGAGTTATGAGGTCCCAAATCAGTAGGAGGAACTCGAACCATTTTGGAACAGTAATAGCATTCAAAACGGTGACAGAGAAGCAAGATTTTACATGGATAACAACCCTCTCACACAATCGCAACCAGGATTTAGACACCAAGATGTCTTAGAGACCAGCGTTTTCAAATGATGAAATCTTTGGTGCTGAAGTAGACTTATATTTAAGTGGTTCAGACCCGGACCCCTTCTTTCTTTAAAAGTATATGACGAGCGGGAGAGGGATGGCCGTTGAGGCCAGGAGGTGGATCTTCGGTCACAGTTCCAAGAATTTGAACATTTTAAATTGAACGAGCAGAGAAAATTGTCTTTCAGAGCAGTCAACATTTAGAATGCCCACCACAACTAGGCTACATTCTAACTCTGTTCTGTTGCCAGGGCAAAACATAACATACTACTACTACTACTACTACTACTACTACTACTACTACTACTACTACTACTAATAATAATATTATTATTATCATCGGTAAGGCTCTGGGTGTAACCATAATACTGACCTATCTATTTGTTATTCTGTATCTATGGTTATACCTGTGGTTACCCAGGGTTATTTATTATCATTGTTAATTTGTGTTCATGACAAGACCTCAGCAATGCTTCTGGTGATGAGATTTGTGTTCCTTAATCAAACATTTCTTTGAGAGAATAAATGTAATAATGTCAATGTATCTTATAAACGGACCAACATAATTCAAACTGGCCAAGTTTTCTTTTCTTGGACGCTCCCTGTTTCCTTATGAGAAACTTGTTTTATTTTCTAATAATGATGAAAGATGAAAATTAACAAAATGTCATCAAAAGGCAGGCTTAGGGCTTGTGTCCATAGCGGACTTTTTTTTTTCTCAAGGCGGACCGCTTTGAAAAGCAAAAAAAAAAGCTCAGAGCGTTTTCCTGAGTCTCGCGACTGCCGCGGTTCAGCCACTTCCTCGATGTTGATTGGTCGGTCGAAAAGAGTTACCTTGATGAGCGGCGCTCCTTTCCAAAAGTTGAACTAGTTTCAACTTTATGCAATGGGAGCGCTCCGCCCAAAAACGCCGCCGCCGAGAGCGCTAAAACGCGAGGCGCGGCGCTGGGAAAAGGAGCGCGCCTGTCGTGTCTCTAGCACAGAAATGAATGACAGAAAGGAGCTGACAACTCATAAAACGTCCGCTATGGACACAAGCCCTTACTGACCAGGCATTATGGGTAATCGGGGCCCCAGACCACTAAAGACCCTCAGAGCCCAAGATTCATATGGATATTAATTGCATCAGCTCACTAAGTACACCCAATGGGGTATTGTGATCATTCCTGTCTGTCTGTCCCAGCCTTAAATCCTAAAATGTTGATCCAATTTGGATAAAGATTTGCATATAGGTTCCTAGGAAGTAACGTTATTTCCAACTTTGGCTATTTATCCAAAGATGAGGCTAGAATGGGCAGCCACATTGCTTTCTCTCTATACACTAACATTATCCTACATGGCCAACGTCTGTCTATGTGGCCATTGTCAGCTAATGTTACTTGTTTGCAAAGTGAAATACAAATACTTGTGAGCATTTCAGAGAACAGCCACAGCTGTAGAAGTAGAATTGGATGTGGCGATTTATCAGGTGTGCCATTCTGATTTATAAACTGAGACGTCCCAGTCATTAACACATTCTGTGCCACGCCTCTTCCGGGCGACTGCTATGCGAGGCCACCCATTAAACTAATGGGGTCTGTCACCTTGTTTGTAGAGCTATAACTATATTCTATATTATAGCTATGGATACAATACTATAGTCATTTGACACTGAGTTTCTTCCGGTCAAGATGCAAAAAAGAAAACAAATTCCATCCATACGTTCCCGTTTTATACCGTGGTGAATATGAGTGTTATTTCTGAATGATCCGGGCCAATTCCTGAGAGGCTGGTTATAAGCCGCAACATGTATTATACTAAATCCATTGGCGTTTTGTCCCTACACACGCTACAATAAAAAAATCAAATGCATATGATACTTATTATGTTCAATCATGAATGCATGAATGGGTGTTTTTTTTTTCTTTTTTTTTTGATGCTTTGATCGTCACCAACGGAATACGTTATGGACTAGCATTACACACATACGCTCGGATCGCAATGAAAACATTCTTGGATCAACGCAAGATTGATATCATATAGCCCTTACCTTGACTAGGATGTACCCTGAAAAGAATATTCCAATTATCTGATCGCCATTCCAAGTATTGGTGTCGATCGTGTCGCCAACATAATCCGCCATACATCATCCATCTGGAGCATTTGACGCTCCTCAAGCCGATCGGGACAACCGCTCCCCTTGCCCGACATGGAAAAGTCCGCCCGGACCAATATAATCTATGCACTTTATTACATTATTGGTTACGTTATTATATTATTGGGTTTTATTAAATTTTCGATCAAGTTAAGTTATGACATTATCTGGTAGTACAGGTTATATGACTACCGGTAAGTATATTTATTTGTGTGTGTGTTGTTCCTACAGCCTCATCATGCAGTAAAGCTGCTGTCTGTGTTGAAGAGCATGGCCCACAGGAACGGCCCAGACTCATTCTTCAGCTTCCCTGGGAAGAGTGCTGCTGTAAGTATACTACACTATAGTACAGTACACTACACTATAGTACACTAAACTATAGTACAGTACACTATTTCTTTAAAAAAAATGTTTAATGTTTTATACACTACAATACACTTCACTATAGTACAGTACACTTCACTACAGTACACTTCACTACAGTACACTACACTATAGTACTCTACACTATACTACACTACAGTACACTACACTATAGTACACTACGCTATACAGTAGTACGCTACACTGTAGTACACTACACTACAGTTCACTAGACTATAGTACACTACACTATGCTACACTACACTATAGTATGCTACACTACACTAGTACACTACACTATAGTACGCTACAGTACACTATACAGTAGTACACTACATTACACTATAGTACACTTCGCTACACTAGTATACTACAATATAGAACACTACACTATAGTACACTACATTACACTGGTACACTACACTACACTATACTATAGTACACTACACTACTTGACAGGGCATTTTACTATATATTCTTAATTTTTTATCTACTTTTTCTCCCCATTTTTCAATTATTCTCCAATCCCAATTTTTTCGTATTATCCAATTCTTCCCTCCCCTGTCTCGAACGTTGCTAGACCATGCCTCCCACTGGTCGGCTGCAATGTGGACGAAGCCTTGCATCACGTGTCCCCTCCGGTACACGAGGAGGCAGCCGTTGCATCTTTTCACCTGTACAGCGCGATCTCTCAGTGGCGAGGAGTAACGCGTGGGACTGGGAGGCTCACGCTGCCCCCGATACTTCCTGATTCTGCTGTACAGGCGCACCAACCGACCTGTATGAGTTGCTGTCCACAACGTCCGATCCCCACCCACCGGCTTTCCCACCCCCTAATACTGCCAATTGTATTAGTATGAACGACCAGCCAAGCCGGAAGCAACGCCGAGAGCTGGGCTCGAACCCAGCATCTCCTGCGTTAGTGGCGAGCGCCTTGCCCACTGCGCCACTTAGCCGCCCCTGGCATTTTACTATTTAACTTTAGAATTTGTAATATTTCTGCAAGGACATACTGTATATCTTTCTCTCACACACACACGGTCAACTATTTGGAATCCCCAGCCCGGCTGATTGGTGAAGAGAATGAGTAACACTCTCCCCCTTCCTCAGCAACTGCTGCAGGAGTGCCCTCAAGCAAGGCACTTGGCTACTGAGCAGCTCCACTGGAGCAGTTGGAGGTTAACAGTGTCGGACTGTGGTTGTATTGGACAGTTCCCAGGTGTGACTGTGTGGAACTGTGTTAGTGTGTAGCAGGGCGTCCATGAAATACATAGCGCATGTATTCAGCAACTCTTCCCTGGAAAAACAATTTTTATTTACTCTATGGCGTGACTGTTGCGTCTGATTTTAGACTGTTGTTGTTTGGAAAGAGCTGTGCTTTTAGAGTGAGATTCAGGACACTACAGCTCCCCAATGAAAAGTTTGGCCCACCCTGCCCCGTTCAGTAGCAGAGTAGACACCCAGGAGAGCTTGGCCCACCCTGCCCCGTTCAGTAGCAGAGTAGACACCCAGGAGAGCTTGGCCCACCCTGCCCCGTTCAGTAGCAGAGTAGACACCAAGGAGAGCTTGGCCCACCCTGCCCCGTTCAGTAGCAGAGTAGACACCCAGGAGAGCTTGGCCCACCCTGCCCCGTTCAGTAGCAGAGTAGACACCCAGGAGAGCTTGGCCCACCCTGCCCCGTTCAGTAGCAGAGTAGACACCAAGGAGAGCTTGGCCCACCCTGCCCCGTTCAGTAGCAGAGTAGACACCCAGGAGAGCTTGGCCCACCCTGCCCCGTTCAGTAGCAGAGTAGACACCAAGGAGAGCTTGGCCCACCCTGCCCCGTTCAGTAGCAGAGTAGACACCCAGGAGAGCTTGGCCCACCCTGCCCCGTTCAGTAGCAGAGTAGACGCTGAGGTATAAAAAAAAATTATTCAGTGATTACCAGGTCGGACATTTCTCCTAAATTCCCTCATCGCTTGCTAGCTTCCTAAGCTGCTTTCCATCTGGGCCATTTTCTCCAAGCAGCGGTTGGCTGATCCATGTGATTTTTCTCATACAGCAGGCTAGATCTCCTCTGTTAAATAGCATACAGCAGGCTATATCTCTCTGTTAAATAGCATACAGCAGGCTATATCTCTCAGTTAAATAGCATACAGCAGGCTAGATCTCTCAGTTAAATAGCATACAGCAGGCTAGATCCCAGTTAAATAGCATACAGCAGGCTAGATCTCCTCTGTTAAATAGCATACAGCAGGCTAGATCTCAGTTAAATAGCATACAGCAGGCTAGATCTCCTCTGTTAAATAGCATACAGCAGGCTAGATCTCTCAGTTAAATAGCATACAGCAGGCTAGATCTCCTCTGTTAAATAGCATTCAGCAGGCTAGATCTCCTCTGTTAAATAGCATACAGCAGGCTAGATCTCCTCAGTTAAATAGCATACAGCAGGCTAGATCTCCTCAGTTAAATAGCATGCAGCAGGCTAGATCTCCTCAGTTAAATCGTTCAGTAACTATGCAGTGTTAAGGATGATGTGGTTTTGATTTTTTTTTAAAGCTACGGTAATAGTAGCTACCACTACTACTATTAGTCACTTATTATGCCTTTATACAATTCTGCTGCTAAATGATCATTATATAGATTAGATTATATCTGTAGCTAAAATTTGATTATGTCTAAAATAAATTAGATTAGATTATATCTGTAGCTAAAATTAGATTATATCTATATTTCAATTTTGATTATATCTGTAGATACAATTTTATTATATCTAAAATTTGATTATATCTGTAGCTAAAATGTTATTATATCTAAGATTAGATTGTATATATACGTATATATTATATTTATAATAGGAACTATACTTGTATTGTATTGTGCCTTCCTTGTGATGTGTGTGTGTGTGTGTGTGTGTGTGTGTGTGTGTGTAACCTTCCATTGCCATGGTAATGGTGCTCTGGGGAGGGTGTGTAGGAGGCTGGCCTGTGGGCTCAGATTCTGCATTTCCCAATCTGACGTGTGTGTTTGTGTCTGTATGTACAGTATGTGTGTCTGTATGTACAGTGTGTGTGTGTTGGCGAGCTCTGTTTTAATATCTGTGTCAGAGGAGCACAATACTGCACACATGCCTTCCTCTTCCTGTGTTGCCTTGCTAATGAGGCAGGAAGGCCTGCAAACACACACACATTCACGAATAAAACAGTAACTCTAACACATTCTTTAGAGAACTAGTATTTAAACTTCTTCTCGGGGCCGAAGAAATGTTTTTTCAGGCTGAGCCCAGTTTCGTGATATGATGAATTGAAAATGGGGGACCCTGATGGAAACAAGACGAAAGTCTTTCTCAGGTCTGCATCCTCTTAACAATTGTATGTATTGAGCTGTACTGTACTGTACCCATTCTGCAATCTGTTAATAAACTTTTCAATCAATCGTCCAGTTAGTTTATGTCTCCAAACTAAAATATTTCATGCACATTTCCCATTTAGGAAAGCTGGTCTTACTATGAGAATTGGGCTACCATTTGTTTCAGTAATAGTTTAAATTGTTTACACCAAGGTATCGCAACCAATCTGACAAGGATATATTTTGGTGAAAATTCTCGTTGTAGCTGTTGTTACCCTAACCCTATCTTTTTAAAGAAGTATTTGAAAATGACTCGTCAGGGCAGAAAAACAATCCACTGTTGATCTTCACAAATCAAGACTTGATAGTCTAACAATGGCATAGCCGTCAGTGCTGAATTTCTTTTGTGTATTTGAAGAATTGTGACACCCTAGTCCTATCCCATTGTTTTTCTCCTCCTAACAGGCTATAGCCTTGCCGCCGATAGCCAAGTGGCCGTACCAGAGCGGATTCACCTTCCACACCTGGCTCCGCATGGACCCCATCAACAACATCAATGTTGACAAGGACAAGCCTTACCTGTACTGGTGGGTAGCACAACTCAACCACAACACTAGCACGATACAAGCACAACACAACCACGATACAAGCACAACACTACCACGATACAAGCACAACACTACCACGATACAAGCACAACACTACCATGATACAAGCACAACACAACCACGATACAAGCACAACACAACCACGATACAAGCACAACACTACCATGATACAAGCACAACACAACCACGATACAAGCACAACACAACCACGATACAAGCACAACACTACCAAGGACGCGAGAACTGGGGGTGCGACGGGTGCTCCAGCACCCCCTGCTGGCGGGGAGGGTAACTGCAACTGCAAGGTGGTTTTGGCCTTTATTCCATTGGAATACCGACGCTACTCAATGTCATAGAGCGGAACGGCACTGCAGATTTACCCTATTCTTGGAATTCATTGCCAGATCCATAGGGGCGCTGTCTCGATAATGCAGTGTTATTAAAACAGCGTGTAGCCACTCATGAACCGGTTGGGATTCGAATAGACGCGGCCTGGAAGCGTCAACGCGGAACTGGAAATCCGTTGGTAAAATAAATAGCGGCCTGGAATAGTTTTTGTTTTGGGACAATTCGCAGTAAAGGAATATATCTGTCGGCGATGTTGTATGCGGGAACGAATTGCAGAGAGGGAGGACTGTCTGAAGTGGAGAGTGTGTTTACTTGTGTCTCAGAAAATAAATCTCTCATCTGATTTCTTTAATAATAATAACCTGGACTTGCTGCAGCATATGCATCCGGATATTCTGGACTCACTGGACATTCATGTTGTCATGAAGGAGTTTATTTCCACCACTCCTGAACGCAAGACCACCTTCTGTGTTTTACCGTCTTCGGAATAGGTAATGTTATTATTATTATTGCTCCTGCAGGCTGCAGCTATTGTTGTTGCGACAGTGACACAGAGGGCGCAACAGCCAGATGGGGTAAGCTGGGCTGTGATGTGTGCATCAGAACGCTCAGAGCGCGGAGTTGGGCAGCTGTTTTGATTGAAAAGTTTGATTGAAAAGTTTATTAACAGATTTCAGAATGGGTACAGTACAGTACAGCTCAATACATACAATTGTTAAGGGGATGCAGACCAGAGAAAGACTTTCGTCTTGTTTACATCAGGGACCGCCCCCCATTTTCAATTCATCATAGTATCCTAGTGAACGAGAGTGTTGGTTATGACTGACAGACAGTGGAGCTGTTTGCAGATGGCGAGCATTTTGACGTGTTGCGTGGTGGCGATGTCTCGCAGACAATACAACTACAAGTATAATTATATAATATATATATTTTATATAAAAAAAAAATTATATATATATATAAAAAAAAAAAAAATTAATCAAAAACGATCGATATCTCAGCACCCCCACTCCCCGTGGACTTCTCGCGCCCCTGAACACTACCATGATACAAGCACAACACAACCACGATACAAGCACAACACAACCACGATACAAGCACAACACTACCATGATACAAGCACAACACAACCACGATACAAGCACAACACAACCACGATACAAGCACAAAACAACCACAATACAAGCACAACACAACCACGATACAAGCACAAAACAACCACAATACAACCACGATACAAGCACAACACAACCACGATACAAGCACAACACAACCACGATACAAGCACAACACAACCACGATACAAGCACAACACAACCACGATACAAGCGCAAAACAAGCACAACACATCCACGATACAAGCACAACACAACCAGGATACAAGCACAACACAACCACAACACAACCACGATACAAGCACAACACTACCACAACACAACCACGATACAAGCACAACACTACCACGATACAAGCACAACACAACCACGATACAAGCGCAACACAACCACGATACAAGCACAACACAACCACGATACAAGTACAACACAACCACAACACAACCACGATACAAGCACAACACTACCACGATACAAGCACAACACAACCAGGATACAAGCACAACACAACACAACCACGATCCAACCACAATACTAGCATGATACAACCACAATACAAGCACAACACCAACCACGATACAAGCACAACACGACCACGATTAGGGCTGTCGCTAACTATTATTTTCTTTAATTAATCTGTTGATTATTTTATCGATTAATCGATTAATCTAAACGATTAATTTACCAGAAAAATCTTTCCAAATGTTTAATGAGTATCCTCATTCTTTTTAGCGTTAGATTTAGAAAACTACCAGCCAGAGATTTTTTTTTTTTTTTAAACTTTGGCCATTCCGCTGGCTCTTCTTGCGTTTATCGCTTTTTCTCTGGTCAAGAATGACCGACAGAAACAGGTTGAATGGGGGTATAGATGGGGGGAAGACACTCTGAGAAAGTTACGGCTTTGTCCGGGAATCGAACTTGCTACCCCAGATCCGTGACGAGCACGGTTGTCCCCGGCGCCGAAATAGCGTTCGAGGTACGCGGTGAGCTACTGGAGCACCCCCAGCCAGAGATTTTTTACTGGCCAAAAATTTTAAATAGCTTTTTAGTATATTTCCATGAATTATTACATGTATTGTGTGTTATCTCTCCACTCCATGCTATGGTAGTGTTTGTGCCATCACAGGAGATACGATTAATTTTTTTTTATATTATAGGTTATATACATATTTAAATGAATATCTTCCTTTTGAATAAAATAGGCTCAGGAAACAGGATTGTTAAAGCTAATTAGCCTAATCCATGTAAAAAAGAGTAGCCTATAGTAAATGTATGCACACACACACACGAGAGGGAGAATAACTTATAGCAGACTTAATGATTTGACAATATTTTTGCTAATGAAGTTAAATATTTATTATCAACTATCCAGTTCGTTTTTATAGTGTAACTTTTGGCTACTTAATTGATCAATGATGATGAACGTACAGAGAGAGAGGGAGAGAGAGCCACCCCCCCCCCCCTTTTCCACACAATTGGAACTCCATGAAACTGATTTCTCCTGTGAGCTAGCTTAGCTTGGTTAGCGTTAGTTAAGGTTTTTACCGCCACAGGCATACAGGAATGGCGAGGATATAAAGCATGTTAGACGCATTTATTGGACCTGTTGCTCGCAGAGTTTACATAGAAACAGCGCGACTCGCAAGAGGAGTTATCACAGGCTGTAGAACTCAGGGCTGAAGAGCTGCCATAGCTTCTAAAATATAAGGTGGGGGTGTCGGGCTCAGCCCCTCCCTTCCAGTGACTGTTGAGTCCTGGCTCTAGGCAGAATCACAAATAGTGGTTTAAGAGATGTTATTTATATTTTTATCGTGATTCACTGCATTAGTTAGATTACACGTTACGCATGTTATAGTATGACTTTGAACGTCTGCCATTTCAACCACAAAAGGCACATACAATTAACAATATGATGCGTCGATCATGAATATGCAAATCGACGAAATTTCATAGTCGATGACGTCAACATGGGCGACGAATCGTGACGGCCCTAACCACGATACAACCACAATACTAGCATGATACAACCACAACACTAGCATGATACAACCACAACACAACCACAACACTAGCATGATACAACCACAACACTAGCACAACACAACCACAACACGCCCATGATACAATCACAATTCAACCACAACCACAACACGCCCATGATACAACCACAATTCAACCACAACCACGATACAACCAAAGCACAACCACAACACTACAGAATGCAACTACAATACAACCACAAACCTTCCCTCTGATTCATTTCAACCTGTTCTCTTTGGGAATATTTGTGTGAATGGTGTAACACCTTGACATTTATTTTTGTCCCACTTTGTCTGAATTCACTGGATGTAAAATGCTGAAGTGGCAAATTGTAAATCCTGACTGGAGGAACCAAAGCATAACGCTGAACCCCTCCCCATATGAATAATACATTCATAGAGAGGGAATAGCATGAAAGCTAGAGTTATGCAGGTGCATTAAAGTTAGGATTTGATGCCATTGCATGTGTGTATGTTTGTGTGTCCTCTCCCTGAGCTGAAAGCTAAAAAATGCAGTGGTTCAACAAAAGTGTAGTAAATATTCCTTTATAGGCTAAAACTGCCAAAGAGGAAGCCTTACAACTCCACAAGCTCACAGAAAGGAAAAATAAATGCATGGAATAGTGATATTAACCCCCCCAGCCAACACACACACACGCTCCCTGTCCTTCTCTGAGAGCCTGTAAATCAGTGTCTCAGTGCTCGGCCTATTTTCAGCTGATAATTAATTTCTGTCAAAAGATCGAATTTATGCAACAGGGATGTGTTTGGGCCTCTGTGCAAAATGATAAGCAGCCAGCCAGCCAGCTCGTATAGAGACTCATTAATACAATGATAAGCAGCCAGCCAGCTCGTATAGAGACTCTGTAATACAATGATAAGCAGCCAGCCAGCCAGCTCGTATAGAGACTCAGTAATACAATGATAAGCAGCCAGCCAGCCAGCTGGTATAGAGACTCAGTAATACAATGATAAGCAGCCATCCAGCTGGTATAGAGACTCAGTAATACAATGATAAGCAGCCATCCAGCTGGTATAGAGACTCAGTAATACAATAAGCAGCCAGCCAGCTCGTATAGAGACTCAGTAATACAATGATAAGCAGCCAGCCAGCCAGCTGGTATAGAGACTCAGTAATACAATGATAAGCAGCCAGCCATCCAGCTGGTATAGAGACTCAGTAATACAATGATAAGCAGCCAGCCAGCCAGCTGGTATAGAGATTCAGTAATACAATGATAAGCAGCCAGCCAGCTGGTATAGAGACTCAGTAATACAATGATAAGCAGCCAGCCAGCTGGTATAGAGACTCAGTAATACAATGATAAGCAGCCAGCCAGCTCGTATAGAGACTCAGTAATACAATGATAAGCAGGCAGCCAGCCAGCTGGTATAGAGACTTGGTAATAAACGCCTCATGCCCTTTATAAATGGAAGAGATTACTTCATCACATGCAGCAGACCCCCCCCCCCTCCCCCCAGGACATTGAGAACAACACAAACGGGAATTTGTTCGAGGTTCAGAAATGATGCTATATCGCTCCCTTTTCAAACCCCCTTTTAAAAACTATTTTGTATGATTTATTGACTGCCCTGCCTGCCTTGTCCTTGTGCAGAGAGTGCTAAAAAGTGAGCTGTCTCACTTGGAAAGTCAACTGTGTGTGTGTGTGTGTTTTGTGTGTCTGTTTGTTTCCTCTTCCTTCCTTCCTTGTAGTTTCCGCACCAGTAAAGGCCTGGGCTACTCTGCACACTTCGTGGGAGGCTGTTTGATTGTGACCTCGTTAAAGTCCAAGGGGAAGGGATTCCAGCACTGTGTGAAGTACGACTTCAAACCACAGAAGGTAGGAAGGAGGGAAGGAGGGGCAGACAGACACTGGATTTAATAGCCCAGTGGAATGACACACAAATAATGGCCCCTTTTACACAGCCTGTTCAAGGCAGGAATGTTGCAGCGTTATTCCACCTTGCCGCTCTGTGTAAAAGGTATGAACACGGAATGGCGGGGCATCGTTGTTCCGGCATGAAGCCGCCAGTGGAGGTAGTCTCATTGTCCAATCTATGTCTGTAGAAGGGACAGCCGTCATGCCGGGACGGGGACGGGGACGGGGGGGATGTTTTGACGACGTGCTACAGTACAGTGTGTGTGCGACCCACCACTGGGGGATGTAAAGATCTTGCGCACAAAGCCGCCGTTGTACGCATCACCATGTTGTATAGGAAGAGCAGCAGCCCGGCTTGCATCTGAAGAGTGGTATAAACGACCCTCGCCCTCCATTATTGTTTAAAAAGACGATGCCAGCGCTGTTGTGTTACACGTCAGGCCGGCATGCTCTCCCAGGCAACATTCAGAGATGGTTCAGAGACTGGGAAGGAGAATCTAATTTAAGAGGGAGAGGGAATCTTAAACAACCAATGGTACGCAGAAAAGCATGTGCATATCTGTTTGTGGAGTGAAGTTGTGGAATGATTTACCTGAATACATCAAAATGAGTAGACATATTTCATAATTTAAAAAGCAGCTTAAAAAATACACATTAGAGAAATATAGAATTGAGTAATGCGGATAAACAAAGTAATGTTATATTGTGTTATGTAGTGTGGTATTGTACTATTTACTGCTGTCAAGTGACTCAAAGTATAGTATATAATGTATTATACTAAATTATGTTAAATCAAGTTAAATGTAATGGAAGAATTTCTTTTTAAATGTAAGCTTAGCTTCCCTCTACTCCTTTTTTGAACATGTCAACAAACTAACTACATTGCTCTTGACTTTTTGCTTAATTTCTTTTTCATTATGATTGTTATTTATGATGAAGCTTGATATTGGGATTTGTTTGGAGGAATATGGAGAATACATTTTCAAAAATAAACTTTTTCATTCATTCATTAATTCATTCAGTGTAAATGAGCATGAAGAAAATTCTTCTTTATGACAATATTGTGGAATCTGTTAAATTAATAAAGAAAATGTAAGGCTGTTCATAAAAATAAAACATACAAAATATGTTTATTATAGGAACACATACTATATACTAGATATAATGCACATATTTTAAGCATACTGTATTTAAATCTACATGCACACACACACACGATGGTGTAAGCAGGCATATGGCGGCGTATATACGTTTCTGTTTTTCAGGGTATTTAGATGATCAAGTCTAATTATATGGGAAGGTGAGATCACAGTATACCCCCCTCCCCCTCCGCAACTACCTCTACACACACACACACACACACACACACACACACACACACACACACACACACACACACACTACACACCTAACAACAACTCCAGACTTTGACCTGGCTGTGGGGACCAGGCAGCACAGCCATTGGAGGAGGAGGGTGACTAACAGAGATATGGTAGGAGGAGCAGGAGGAGGTACTGATCCAATAGATCCACCACACGGTCAGAAAATATCTATGCTGCCAATTTAAATCCTGTATGGGCATCACGCCAACCCCTCTGCCTCGCCCCAACCCCTCTGCCTCGCCCCAACCCCTCTGCCTCGCCCCAAACCCTCTGCCTCGCCCCAAAGCCTCACAGGGGATTCGGGAGAAGCCTCACTTTGGGTCGAGTTCGGCTCTATTCTTATTTTATTCTTAGCCACAGACTTTTCATTTCTGTCCCGAGGTAACTAATATAACCTATTTCACTGTGGTTTCTCTGTGTAATTCTGATGGAAAGGCTGGAAGCCTAAAGTAGGTAGGGTTGTAGCTTAAGGGGGTTTTGGGGGGGAGTGGGGTCTTGGTTGAGATGTCAGTGGAACAAGGCTAATTGGACAGGATGAAGACTGTGTGTACACACCCATCACATCCATTGGTATGCCTTTCTGTGTGTAGTTCCTGTGAGAGATGCTGTAATACATTATGTCAAGATTCCAGTTTGCTTTTTTGCCCCCAAGCGGAAATGTATATTCTGTATAAAACAACACAATATAATATAATGGCATCAGGCCAACAGAAGGCTAAATAGGGTATTTATATAGGAGAATTTTCCCCCTCTCAAATAAAATGCAATTCTGGCACATAGAACCATGTTAGATCTCTCTAATGGAGAAACATGTATTATTTCTCAGTCATTGTTGTCCATTGACCCCAAACCAGTGGTCTAAGTCTATACTGTTTAGAAAAAGTAACTGCTCCGATCGGCACTCTGATCTGACTGAGTTGAGCGGGAATAGGGGATGGAGGTGAGTGGGGATATGGGGTGGAGGTGAGTGGGTATAGGGGATGGAATTCAGTGGGGATTGTAGATGGAGTTGAGCAGAGATAGGGGGTGTGGTTTAGCGGTGATAGGGGATGGAGTTCAGCAGTGATAGAGGATGGAGTTGAGTGGTGATGGGGGATTGAATTGAGGATAGATAGGGGATGGATCTGGGATGGAGTTCAGCAGGGATAGGGGATGGAGTTCAGCGGGGATAGGGGATGGAGTTCAGCGGGGATAGGGGATGGAGTTCAGCAGGGATAGGGGATGGAGTTCAGCGGGGATAGGGGATGGAGTTCAGCGGGGATAGGGGATGGAGTTCAGCGGGGATAGGGGATGGACTTCAGCGGGGATAGGGGATGGAGTTCAGCGGGGATAGGGGATGGAGTTCAGCTGTGATAGGGGAGGGTCACATCTCCATACAATACACACAACACCTGTCAACGTGAATAAACACACCAAGGTCTGCCTTGTCACTCACCTCACCATGTGTTTTAGTTTAGTAACAACAGCGGGGTTGGTACACTCTTAAAAATATGTGTTTTAAATAACATGTGTTCTCCCCAATCAAAATTATTTTAACCCAGGTTGTGTTGTCATCTGTATGTGTTTAATTAGTGTTATTTCATCACATGCTTTAAGAGGGTCTTGCATTGTTGTTTCAGTGGTACATGGTGACCATCGTCCACATCTACAACCGCTGGAAGAACAGTGAGATCAGCTGCTACGTCAATGGAGAGCTGGCCTCCTACGGCGAGATCACCTGGTTCGTCAACACCAGTGACGTAAGTAGCAACGGTTGCATTTAGTCCTGGTTTTCCTAGCAGTGTTTCCTCCATAGGTGTGTTCATCGGCAGTAGGGGATGGTTATGGTTATTAGAATATTCCACTATTGGAATTTGGAAATTATGTATTTGTGGAACAGCTTCTAAAATAAACAAATGATGAACAAATAATGAAATGGTTGTGGAGGAAGAAATGTTTGTTTCCATAACGATGCCACATTGAGATGGTATGGCCTAGGCCCTACTGTATGCAGGTGTGTGTGTGTGTGCATATGAACTTGGCAGATATATGAATGCTAGTACACGTCTTTCATAAATCCTGTGTCAATATTTCTCGGGATAATTTGACTCCCTCCCTGCTGTTAGTCCTGGAGATGTGGACTCCTCGCTGCCGCAGTGTCACTCTGGGAAATATCAATTTCAGACAGAGATATTGCGCCAGAAAGAAGTGTGAACCATCCTCTCTCTCTCCTCGCTCTCTCTCTCTCTTGTGCTCTCTCTCGCTCTCTCTCTCTCTCTCTCTCTCTCGCTCTCCTCGCTCTCTCCTCTCCCCTCTCGCTCTCCTCGCTCTCCTCTCTCTCCTCTCTCTCGACAGATATAATCTCTTTCTTGGCCGTCCGAGGTCCTAGGGGTGAAACCACTCTCTCGGTCTGTTCGCATGGATGGCACAGACAACACACACCCTCTCCCCACCTGTCACATTTTGTGAACTCTGTCATATTTCCCCCCAGGATTACTTTGTTTTCACACTGCGATATATACAATTCTTAAATCAGCTTTTCTGTGCGGAATGAAGACGTCTGTGGCACCACGTAATATAATCATCCAGACATGTGTCACCGTACCATAAAGAAGAAGAGACCAAGATAATATTCATGCTCTCTGGGTTTCCCTATGCCTCACTGAGCATGAGCAGAGGACGACTAGGAAGTCATCATGTAGGTAATTTGTATGCTGATGTGAGACAGGGCTTTGAAACAGAAGTGTGATGTCTGTGTGTTTGATGTTTTGGAACGTCTGTTAATGTGGTTTTGCTGCGTTTTTTTCTCTCTTTTTCTTGTTATCCTTTAAACCTTCCTTCTTTTTTCCCTCCCTCCCTCCTTCTCCCCTTCCTTCCTTCCCTCCTTCCTTCCAACCCTCAATCTACCCCCGCTCTGCCTCCCCTCTACCTCTTTCTGTGTCCCTCCAGACATTTGACAAGTGTTTCCTGGGCTCCTCTGAGACCGCGGATGCCAACCGTGTGTTCTGTGGCCAGATGGGGGCGGTTTACCTGTTCGCAGAGGCCCTCAGCGCCGCTCAGATCCTCGCCATCTACCAGCTGGGCCCTGGCTACAAGGTGGGAGGAACCATACAAAACCCTGAGATTTACCTACGCGACCATCAGTGTGTCCAACAGGGTCATATCAGGTTGTTGCTGGTGGAGTGCAGGCAGCAGGCCAGTAGATGCATAATCAATCGGTGGGACTATTGTTGTTCCGTGACGGAAGAAATGGTGTTCATCTGTAACTGTGGGAGTATTTGCATTCAACCAGACCGGCATCATGGGGGGTCGTCACCGCTACATCTACAGTATGTATGGGAAAGACTGCACTTGTAACATCTGTTGAGTTCACAGAGAGAGACACAGCCATGATGTATTTAAGCGGTGTTATGATTGGAATTACAGTGGTCACACTTAATCATTATGTTCATTTAGAATAAGTAAACTAAATAATGGAGGTCTGTGTCTTGGAGGCACACATTTGAGCCAAAGGGATTAAATTAGAGGCAGATTCAGAAAACTACTTCGACTTCAACACTGCTTCTTTCTCCTTTTGCGATTCAGTGGTGGTTGGAAAACTGAAATCTCTGCATTACGGCCACTTAGTGGAAAGAGTGATGGGGTTTGGTAACCTCATTACGCAATACATCGGAGCCTCTAGGTGTCGGTCACGAGAACAGTCAATTTCCCCAAACACTGTGTAGAAGACGATCTGACTCGAATGGCATTGTGTGGTGAGGAACAGGATACTTCTTAAGTTCACAGTCTATGCACCTCTATGAGTTGAGCAGGGAGCACGGCTTGCTGGTGTAACAGGACTCCAGTGGAGGCCAGTGTTTTATCATTCTAGGAGAGCAGCTTCAAAGCCCCATCACAACTCTGTTCTGATCCCTTCCTTAATTTCTCTCCATCTCTCTCTGTCTCTATCTCTCTCTCTATCTCTCTCTCGCTCTCTCCCTCTCATCCCCTCCTCAGGGCACGTTTAAGTACAAGGCTGAGAGTGACTTGCTGTTTGCAGAGCATCACAAGACCCTCCTGTACGACGGCAAGCTGTCCTCCAGCATCGCCTTCACCTACAACCCCCGCGCCACTGACGCCCAGCTCTGCCTGGAGTCCTCCCCCAAGGACAACGCCTCCATCTTCGTCCACTCGCCCCACGCACTCATGCTGCAGGTAAAACACCTTCCACCGTGAAGGCCACCTGTGTGCTGCTAGTAAAATGATAAATGGACTACATTCATGTAGCATTTTATCCAAATCGCTTTACAACTTATGCCTCCCATTCACTCACACATCCACACACTGACGGCGGAGGCAACTATGCAAGGTGCCAACCTGCTCATCGGGAGCAGTTGGGGATTAAGTGTCTTCCTCAAGGACACTCCGATGCAATGCCGGGAGCAGACAGGGAAAAAACCGGGAACCTTCTAATTACCAGATGACCGCTCTACCTTCTGAGCCACTGTTGCACTAGTGTTGTCGTGTGTGTGTGTGTGTGTGTGTGTGTGTGTGTGTGTGTGTGTATAGACTGAAGTCAGGAGCTGACGGAGCTTATTTTTATTTATATTTGTGCTCTTGCAGTTAATAGATGGGTTTCATGACTGGGATATGACTATGTTGTTGCTTTGTTGCAAAAACCATGAATCTCCCCCAAAAACAACTGATTTTAAACCCTCAAATTTGTGAAAACACAAAAAATGACAAACTAGAATTGGGAGGTTTTGAAGCGACCACAGTGATGACCTGCCATCCTCTACCTGACTGTGGAGCCAGTGAAACCTATGATCAGTCATTATTATACCTTCTCTCATTAGACTGACTGCTAGTCCATGAAATAGTAGTGACATTAAACTATTCCTCTTTTATCTGTGGAGCCCCTGGAATCTCTGCAAGGACCCCTGCTGTTATGAGCCTGCTTTGACTCTCCTAGTGACATCATACCTCACAGCTCAAGTAGATTCGGCACTTGTGCCCAATGCCCCCTCCACCCCCCTTGGATTTTCTCCTCCAGATGTATCCATCTTTTTCTCTCGCTCTCGCTCCTTCTCTATATCTATCTCTCTCACTCCCCCTCTATCTATCTCTCTCACTCCCCCTCTATCTCTCTCTCCCCCTCTATCTATCTCTCTCTCACTCCCCCTCTATAGCTCTCTCTCTCGCTCCCCCTCTATCTACCCCTCCTCTCTCACTCACTCTCACACACACACACACACTAATGAATGAATGTGCTGCCTCCCTAGGTATCTCTTCATTTTAACAGGCTCATTAAGACAGTGGTGTAAATGAGAAGGAGAGCCAGACAGAATATATACTGCACCTGTTAACAGCTCTGCTGAGAAACCGCTGCTCTGATTATGGCCTTTTCTGGGCCAGTAGACTGAAGTACAGGGTGCAGTTCAGAGCTCCACTAGAACGTGGTGGCACTCCAGTGGAAAGAGGTTTATATAAACAGCAAGCTGTGTACTTGGTTGAAATAGCTCGTAGGAATACCTGGTAATTATTCACACATCATAGTGTTAAGTAGCAGTTGCAGGCAGCAATCATAGAGTTGTGTGTTTTATGTTAAATATATGTCTATTGCGGGGTAGTAATTATGGATGGGAATGATTGAACGACTGTTCATTGTCATTCAACGAGTCTGTTCATTGCTGGATGATGTACTTGGCAACAATAGAAATACTAGTGTGTATATGGGAGTAATACAGTTGTACAATACATCCAGAGTTGCCAGAACAATGCACTATATTTACAGTACATGGCTCGTTAATATAATAGATTCACAGTTCACCTACTGTTATATACAGTTGGGTCCATAAATATTTGGACATTGCTAATTTGTTTTACATTTTGGCTCTGTACACCACCATAATGGACTTGAAATTAAACAATCAAAAAGACTTGCAGCTTTAATTTGAGGGTATTTACATCCAAATCAGGTGAACAGTATAGGAATTACAGTTTAAATAAAACAGTTTCTACCCTTCTTTTTTAGGGACCAAAAGTAATTGGACAAAGTAACGATACATAAATAAAAGTCATGTTTAATACTTGGTTGCAAATCCTTTGCAGTCGATGACAGCCTGAAGTCTGGAACCCATAGACACCAGACACTGAGTTTTGTTCCTGGTGATGCTCTGCCAGGCCTCTACTGCAACTGTCTTCAGTTCCTGCTTGTTCTTGGGGAATTTTCCCTTCAGTTTTGTCTACAGCAAGTGAAATGCTTGCTCAATTGAATTAAGGTCAGGTGATTGACTTGGCCATTGCATAACATTCCACTTATTTGCCTTAAATAACTCTTTGGTTGTTTCCGCAGTATGCTTCAGGTCATTGGGTCAGTATGCTTCAGGTCATTGGGTCAGTATGCTTCAGGTCATTGGGTCAGTATGCTTCAGGTCATTGGGTGAGTATGTTTCAGGTCATTGGGTCAGTGTTTCAGGTCATTGGGTCAGTATTAGGGGTGTAACGGTACGTGCAGCCATACGACCAATTACGCCCCACAGCGCAAACGCACGAGTCCCACATGCAGGCACTCGCGAGGTCCGTGCGAGAATAGTGCGCGGCACACAGAGTCCCCGACTTCAGTTCAGAGCGGCGAAAGTGCGCGGAGAAAGGCACATTTACATTGGAACAGCTGCAGGGACATTACAATTTTTTTATTTATTTATTTTTTGATCTTTTTCCCCCTCCTTTTTCCTCCGATTTTCTCCCATCCCAATGTTAGTCGTTATGCCAATTCCCAATCCCCTTCCTGGTCGCTGCGCACTTACCCTCCACAGTCGGTCTGGGAGAGTGGAGGCTACCACGTGCTTCCTCCGACACACGTCCAGCCAATCAACCGCTTCTTTTCACCTGGCAGCGCGGATTCTCACTGAGAGGGCGTAGCGTGTGGAAGGATCACACTATCCCACTTAGATCCTATCCGCGCTTAGCAGGCGCCCCGACCGAACTGTAGGAGTCGCTGTTTACAACGACCCGGACCCACCCCGCCAGCTTCTCCCACCCTCTAATACTGCCAATTGTATTAGTGTGAACGGCCAGCCAAGCTGGTGACAACCCCGGAGCTGTGAGCTGGATTCGAACAGGCAAATCCAGCCGCTCCGGGGTTGGTGACGAACGCAATCTCCGTTACGCCACCTGACCGCCCGGGACATTACAATTTTACAGTTTTCTTTGGTTTTCTTGTTTGCCCAATAACGTTAACCAATGAAACCAATGGAAAGAAACACACACGCGTCGCCGACACACACACACACACACGCCAACAAACGCATCAACATTCTCCCCCGCCGGACTCACAAGGCACAATCAAATAAAAAAAAGAAACATACTTTTCCGGACAGATCATCTGAGCTCCACTGTGTTTAAATCCAAATAATCCTCTGCCATTGTTGTAATATGTCATCTGTTCTCTAGTATTCAGTCTCGTCGTGAAGTTAAATTCTCTCTAGAAGTGAAACTGAAACTTAGCAAGGATAAGTTGTTAAAGGGGCAGTAGGCAAGTGGATGCCTGAACACAGAATGACACCAGTATCATTGACTACCACGGCAAGCCTATAGAAAATTATTCTATTTAATAATTATAATTATAATAATTATCATCAATATAATATATAAATTAAAAAAAAAATTAAATAATTTAAAGAATGTATATTAATAATTATTATAAATTTTTTTTTTCTGTTGTACCGAACTCGTACCGAACCGTGACCCCAATACCGAGGTACGTACCGAACCGTGGCTTCTGTGTACCGTTACACCCCTAGTCAGTCTGCTTCAGGTCATTGTCCATCTGCACTCTGAAGCTCCGTCCAATGAGTTCTGAAGCATTTGGATGAATATGAGCAGATAATAATTATTGCCCGAAACACTTCATCCAGCTGCTTTTGTCAGCAGTCACATTATCAATATACAAGGGGACCAGTTCCATTGGTAGCCATACATGCCCACTAGGCTTGGGCGGTATGACGGTATTACGGTATACCAGGGTATTTCGAGATCCCGCCGGTATGATTCTCAATACCGTGACGTCACAGACTGCTATTACACTGAGTTGATTGTAGTGCACAGCACGCGCCAGCAGAGGGTTACGTGGCTACTGTTCTGAGAGCTAACGTTGATACCTGGATGGTGCTGGCTAACTGGCTACCGTTCTGAGAGCTAACGTTGATACCTGGATGGTGCGGGCTAACTGGCTACCGTTCTGAGAGCTAACGTTGATACCTGGATGGTGCGGGCTAACTGGCTACCGTTCTGACAGCTAACGTTGATACCTGGATGGTGCGGGCTAACTGGCTACCGTTCTGAGAGCTAACGTTGATACCTGGATGGTGCGGGCTAACTGGCTACCGTTCTGAGAGCTAACGTTAATACCTGGATGGTGCGGGCTAACTGGCTACCGTTCTGAGAGCTAACGTTAATACCTGGATGGTGCCGGCTAACTGGCTACCGTTCTGAGAGCTAACGTTAATACCTGGATGGTGCGGGCTAACTAGCTACCGTTCTGAGAGCTAACGTTAATACCTGGATGGTGCGGGCTAACTGGCTACCGTTCTGAGAGCTAACGTTGATACCTGGATGGTGCGGGCTAACTGGCTACCGTTCTGAGAGCTAACGTTGATACCTGGATGGTGCGGGCTAACTGGCTACCGCTCTGAGAGCTAACGTTAATACCTGGATGGTGCGGGATAACTGGCTACCGTTCTGAGAGCTAACGTTGATACCTACTAACTGGCTACCGTTCTGTGATTTGTTTACTTGGTAACACGGGTTGCTAAGGAATTTAGGTTCGAGGTTGAAGAAAGTGCACTTTTAGGTTGAAAGAACGGCCCTAATGTCAACGTGTTTCAATATAAGCGTTATGTATGGTGATAACCCCCCCCCCCCCCTGATGAAAATGAAAGTCATACCGTCATATACCGTATACCGGGATATTATGTGAGCAAGGTATGACGGTATGAAAAAAATTATACCGCCCAAGCCTAATGCCCACGCCATAACACTACCACCACCATGCTGAGGTGATTCTTTATGAGCAGTTCCTTTCATGCTCCATACTCTTCTCTTCCCATCATTCTGGTACAAGTTGATCTTTGTCTCATCTGTCCATAGGATGTTGTTCCAGAACTGTACAGTTTTTTTTTTAGATGTTTTTACTTTTTTACAAACTCGAATCGGGTCTTCCTGTTTTGTGGTGGACCCTCTGTATTCACTCTGGTGAAGTCTTATCTTGATTGTTGACTTTGACACCGATACGGCTACCTCCTGGGGAGTGTTCTTGATCTGGTCAACTGTTGTGAAGGGGTTTTTCTTCACCAGGGAAATACTTCTCATACACCACAGTTGTTTTCTATGATCTTCCATCGTCTTTTGGTGTTGCGGAGTTCACCAGTGCGTTTATTTTTATTTTTAACCCATTCTCTGCCGGAGCTTATATCCATCCTTGTAGCCTCTCTGCCAGCACTATTTGTCTATGGAGATGTTCACCTTCTTTGCAGGGCTATAACTTTTTAAATTGTATTGCTAAATTGACATTACTATGGCCCATTCAATATCAATTATCTATTGTTCATGATGTAGGAACGTTTAACTTTTTCATTCACACATTCATACAATAATACGGTCTAGAGTATAAATATGTTTTTATCGTTTTCTGCAGTATTTCATAGAACGTGAGATATAGCCATAAATGCATTTATTAGATCATCAACTGTACACGGTCCTAGACGTGTTGACTGATCATCTGCGGTTGACCGGAGGGGGGGGGGGGTCGTTTATAATTCAATGACCGACGTTAAATGATTTATGTAGTATGGGTGATATATAGGGATGGGTACCGAATTCAGTACTTTTGAGGTACCGAACCGAAACATGTCTGTACTACCGAGTATCGATTCAAGTGAGATACCAAAAAGAAAAAAAAAAGAAAAAAAAGAATTTACCTTTTTTTCTTTTCATGTCAACGTTCGCACACACAATATATGCTTACCTAGGATTTGACTTGATTCAACAACAAAGCAGTCAGAGCAATGGCAAGCCGAAAACTGTCGAAATTATAGTTATTTGAAGTTTGGATATTTTTTTTCACGACTGAGGTAGGTAAATTAAATTTCTTGAGACTAAAGTACTGAAAAAAGGTACCGTTGGGTGCCAGTATCGATTCACGGGTACCGGTACCGTATCGGTTCAAATGTGAAAGGTACCCATCCCTAGTGATATATAGATCAGAGCAGTTTGTTTTTGATACACTTTTTCTCCCATTTTCTATATTTTCTCCCATCCCAATTTCGTATCATCCAATTCAACCCTCCCCTGTCACGAACGCTGTTTCTTGCCTCCCACAAGCCGGCTGCAATGTGGACTAAGTCATACATAGCACAAGTCCCCTCCGGTACTTGAGGTAACAGCAGTCGCATCTTTTCACCTGCGCAGCTCGATCTTAGTGGCGAGGACTAACGCGTGGGAGGCTCACGCTGCCCCAGACACTTCCTGATTCTACTGCGCAGGCGCACCAACCGACCTGTAGGAGTCGCTGTCCACAACGCCCGATCCCCACCCATCAGTTTCCCACCCCCTAATACGGCCAATGTGTATTAGTACGGACGACCAGCTAAACTGAAAGCAAATGTGGAGCGCTGGGCTCGAACAGGCGAGCCCAGCGTCTCCAGATGTCGTGGCGAGCGCCTTGCCCACTACGCCACGTAGCCGCCCTAGATCAGAGCAGTTTGTATCGAAAATGGTAAAGAAAAACGCTGAAATTCACCCCAGTCTCCTCTTACCGTTGGGTGATGAGCGTGGAGCAAAAAGATCGCTATTATGGGATGTTGATCTAGGTCAGGGGTGGCCAACCAGTCAGAGACTAAGAGCCACAAAAAAATGACTGTGGTACCACAAAGAGCCACACCATATACCAGCGTTTCTCAACCTTTTTTTTCAGTCACGGCACCCTTCATGTGTTTATAGGTCTCACCCTCTGGCCTCTGAAGTTGCTAATGTCTTTTTTATTTGGGCCTCACAGGGTTAAAAGTACCCTGTGAGACCCACGGTTGCAAAATTACAAAATCACTTTTAGCCATTTAAAAAAATAATGTTTATTTAAAAAATGTTAAAGGGGAACTATTTTACTATTTCTTTCACTATTTGGGCACTTTTACACAATTCCTGTGAGTCTATGGAACACCTAGGTTTTTTTTTTTTTAAATGCATTGTTTTGTATTTCTAATCAAGTACTAAAAACCGCATTTTTCTACCTCAAGCCGTTTTGAGGCTGGGCTCCAACCACTGTGTGGCCTGGTGCCAACTGCCACATCAACTGCCACATTATTATGCAGCTGAGAAATCTCTGACATCACAGATATGCACATTTTCAGATGACTCAGTTCAGTGAGGGTGAATATTGTGAGAGGAGAATTGGAAGAATTCGCCAATATGAGAATTAGAGACATATATCCTATTAATATAAGTCCACATAGCTAAGAAACAATGGTAAACACTGAAAAAAGCCATTTATAAGATAGTTCCCCTTTAAGCACATGTATAGTCAATTGGTCCTGTTGTTCAGCCTGACAATGCTATTTGATAGTAAATGTGTTTATATGTCCCACCCTCTGGCCTCTGAAGTTGCTAATTTCTTTTTAATTTGGGCCTCACAGGGTTAACCTCTAAAGCCCGAGATATACAGTAAAAGTGTATATTTTCAGCATTATGTTTGTTTACCAATTATTTTAACTGTTATTAGTGAAATATAAGATTATAGAAATCTCAGGGCATTGAGTCGGAAACCGGCGCATATTGACAGGAGGAAGTGGCACAGCCAAAAGTGAGTGTAGTCTTTTGAAGGAAGAGACTCAGGGCTTTCAAATTTCGAAAAACTACCCTACCCAGCCCCTGTCAATCATCTGACTTCTGGATTTACTTTTTAATTTCTCTTATTTTTTGGGATTATCTCCCACAAACCTGAACGTTATTGCCATAAAACAGAACGCAGTTAGTTTCTCTACCTTTCTGTGAACGTCTTGCAAAAAACGGTGTTGCAATATGATGAAGAATGGTGGAGAAATTTACATTATAAAAAAGATGGCAAAATTCAGTACTGTATCTACAAAACCTTCTGTTTAATCATCTTCCCTTTATTCATTTGCTTAGATTTTTCAGGTCTGGTCAATTTTAGCATGGTGTTATTTACAGTCAAAGATATATATTTTTTTTTAAATAGAATTGATATTCTCCTTTGGTTCATTACAATTTACTCAAGCCTAGTAACAGACACACTATTTCTGACACTGATCCATATATGTCCCTAGATTCAGATACCAAGAACATGCAAATGGACCATTTAAAAAAAAATTGTAAATGTTTATTCTACGTCCTTATGGAATGAGTGACATAAAAAAAAAAAAAGTAAATTTTTTTTTTTTCTTTTTTATGGATGGAAGAGTCGCACATTGACGGGCAAAGAGCCGCATGCGGCTCGCGAGCCGCGGGTTGGCCACCCCTGATCTAGGTGATCTAATTCCGGTTTGTATAATACTAATACACGTCCAATCATGTTGTTTATTGAGTTATGGCAACGGATCGATATGCACGGTGTCTGGATAGAGTCCAGAGTTGAGCGGAGTCCTACAACACCAGCAAAGACTCCGTGGGTGAAATGTGAATACCATGACGAAAATATGAAATATTGATCTCAAAGACGGCGTAACCCGTCATTGGCAGATTACGCATGGCGAGGAATGACGTGTAAACACGTCATCGGCGGAGAAAGGGTTAAGAATGTACAAAAGAGTTGATTTGGCCACACCTAATGTTTTTGCCATCTCTCTGATGGGTTTGTTTAGGTTTTCCAGCCTAATGATGTCTTGCTTCACTGATAGTGACAGCTCTTTGGACCTCGTATTGAGAGTTGACAGCAACCAAAATCCAAATGCAAATACCACACTTGAAATTAACTCTAGACCTTTTATCGGCTCCTTGTAAATGAAATAATGAGGGAATAATGCACACATTGGAATGGTGGCCATGGAACAGCTGAGCAGCCAATTGTCCAATTACTTTTGGTCCCTTCAAATTGTTGTAATTCCTACACTGTTCACCTTATTTAGATGTAATGCAAATTAAAGCTGGAAGTCTGCACTTAAAGCACATAATGTTTCATTTCAAATCCATTGTGGTGGTGTACAGAGCCCAAATTATATAAATTGTGTTGATGTCCAAATATTTATGGGCCTGACTGTATTTAATCTATATATTTAACACACCAACATTATTGGGAATCTGCTTACATCTTAGAAGTTGGATACCAATTTCCTCTCTGCACGTTCAGTACAAAGCTATCCGGCTGCAAGCTAGCCTAGCTTAGCACGGATGAATAGAAGCAGATATGGACCACTAGCTCCTGGATAGGTGTTTTTGGCCAACAGCTAGTGGTACAAACCATTGCAAACCATTGCTTTTCAAATATCAGGCTACAAGAGAAAATGTGTTAGATTTTCTAAAACCCTTATTTAAAAGTATAATGGATTTTACTGTTGTAGCATGATGTGTGAGAAATTATGCCTAGTGAATGTGTCAAGGATTCTACTATGCAGTTCTTCCTAAGGCCAGCCACTTCCTGCAGTGGGTGGGACTTGCTCCCATAGTATCCCAACAGTGTCATAGTTCTGACTCAAATGTGAGTTTTCTTTAAATAAGGACTTTGATGAAATTGACCCAAAAAACTATAATGGAAATATACATTGTACAAGTACTAGCTGAGCACAAAGCAATAGAGATTGTTTAAATTGGTCAACGTAAGATAGGCTACAGTGCAAGCTTTCCTTAAAGGTCCCCTGTCTTATAAATTGCCTTTTCCAGTGTTTATCATTGTTTTCTAGCAATGGGGGTTTGTATCAATGGGGTCTGTGTCTCTAATTCTCATTTAGGCTCATCAGTCTAGTCTCGAGTTCACAAGATCCTCCCTCACTCAACTAAGCCATTCTGATTTGACTGTTTTGCTGACGTGAGTAAGGCACTGGTTGTAGTCACCGCCCACAATCAACAATTCGCTCAACAACAGAGCGAGTGGAATTACTTCCTCAAACGGGTTGATGTGCGCGGGTGCCGACAGACGGCAGAGAACGAGCGAGCGATGGAGAGGGAGAGAGAGAGAGGGAGATAGAGATAGAGAGGGGGAGAGAGAGAGAGAGAGGGACACGAGCATTTACACACAACCTCCCGACCGCGGGAGTGTGTGTGTAAA
This sequence comes from Notolepis coatsorum, assembly GCF_963971535.1. Lineage (NCBI taxonomy): Eukaryota > Metazoa > Chordata > Actinopteri > Aulopiformes > Paralepididae > Notolepis > Notolepis coatsorum. Next base: position 70,555,728 of record NC_140171.1, on the reverse strand, counting down.
TGCGTGTGCGTGCGGGGCAGGAGCTTCTCCACTCGCATATCACTGTCAAAATATCGTTGCGCACGCTCTCACGCGCACGCCCGTATTCCGATCCGTGCAATAATATTCACAGGGGTATATATTGTCATTTGAAACCCTTTACCAATGCATTGTCCCGTGGGATTATGCCCCCCCACAGCAAAAATCATTAGTATCCCCCTCAATCTCTCTATATCTCTCTCTGTCTGCTAGTGCAGACTGTGGGTGACTGTCACTCAAAGCGCTTATGGGCGGAGCCCAGCCCAAAACTGCTTGAAATCTTGAAGTGGAAAAATGCTGCTTTAGAGTACTTGATTAGAAATACAAAACAATGAATTTTGTAGATATGTATCGTGCCTTAATTGGTATACAGTACAAATTTTTATTTCTTTGACAAATGACTCAATATAGTATAATACAGAAATGTCTATCTCAGGAGTTATATCAAATGCTTGGTACTGTTGAATTCAGGACAAGTTGAATTTCATTAATATGTGCTATGATCCAATGTAAATCTGTAAGCCAAGTAAGGCATGATAAATATGTGAAATGTATATATCTTTGTCTTGTGTAGCCACAATTTTCACAGAAAATGTGTTTCTATCTCTAACAAAAAAAAGCTCTGTGGCTTTTTGTTACCATACTAAATATAGTCGTTAGTCATTGCTGATTGATTTCGGGGAGAGAATAATGGCTAATTAAAAGCACATTAGTGATATATTAGCGTCAAAAAGCACACACACACACACACACACACACTGTCCTTTCATTCAATTACTCCAGAGTTTTCATTTCTCCTCTCTAATTGAGTTCTCTCATACACTCTTGGTGCGTGAAATGCACCTACTTCTCTCACACACACACACACACACACACACACACACACACACACACACACACACACACACACACACACACACACACACACACACACACACACACACACACACCCTATAGAATATGTGACCTATATCTGCACTGCTATGCTTCACTCTGAATTCCCATCCTATAAAGGAGGTCAAAGTAATGCAGGGTCTCTACATGCAGAGTTGCTGTCGGGTTCACACGCTGACATGCTGTGTGTCACTCAGGTTATGGACGAGCTCCACACAGACTGCACTTCTTCCCCCCCTGTTTGCAGAAAAAAATACCCACTAAGGCTGGAATGTTGGCCTTTTTTCTCCTTTTTTTGGCGCCATACTGTTTATGTGATATGAGTCTATACCCTATCATACTAAACAACCTGAGTCTATACCCTATCATACTAAACAACCTGAGTCTATACCCTATCATACTAAACAACCTGAGTCTATACCCTATCATGCTAAAGTCAAGTCAAGAGTTTTATTTGTCACGACATACAAGCATACAGTGAAATGCGGGGGGTCATGCCCGCAGCGATTGTGCAATAATACAAGTAATAAGAATAGGATGAGAATAAGACATTTGTGCAATAATACAAGTAATAAGAATAAGACATAACCGGTATAATGTACATAAAGTTTACAAAAAGCATGGTAAGACATGCTAAGGTCCTGCGATAGTGCAATACACTGTTAGCTACGGATGAGGCACTGGGTCTTATGTACACTACTATACAATGCTGTACTATACAATCTACAGTTGTACTATGTGTCCTTGTGCTAGCTTGCTATATCCATCTGTTTACTATACAAGAACCACTCCCGTTCTTGTTTTTAAAGTGACCTTTTCATTGTGTAAAGTGACCGTTGAGTGTGAGCGTGTGCAGCATGTGTGTGTGTGTGTGTGTGTGTGTTCATGCTAAAGTGACTGCTAGTGTGTGAGCGTATACAGTGTGTGTGTGTGCTTGTTCAGTGTTCAAGACGCTGATGGCCTGGGGGAAGAAGCTGAGCTGAAGTCTCTCTGTCCTAGTTGCTGGTGTTCGCAGGCGTTTGCCTGACCGCAGCAGCTTGAACAGGCTGTTGTTGGGGTGGTGAGGATCTTTCATTATTCTGCAGGATCTGGATTTGCACCTCTTGTTATATAAGACCTTCAGGGGTGGTAGTGCAATACCCGTAGTACGCTCAGCTGAGCGCACCACTCTCTGTAGGGCCTTCTTGTCCTGTGCCGTGCTGTTTCCATACCAGGCAGTGATGTTTCCAGTCAAGATGCTCTCTACAGCTCCAGAGTAGAAGGATTGGAGTATCTTCCCCGATACTCTGAACTTCCTTAACTGTCTCAGGTGGTAGAGGCGCTGCTTCGCCTTTTTTACGACTGAGTCTATGTGTGTTGTCCATGTCAGATCCTCTGAGATGTGGACCCCCAGGTACTTAAAGCTGCTCACCCTGACCACGGTAGCCCTGTTTATCCTCAGTGGTGTGTGTGTCCCCTGCGGTGTTCTCCTCAAATCCACGATCAGCTCCTTGGTTTTACCAATGTTCAGGAGCAGGCTGTTGTCCCGACACTAGCGTTCCAGTACCTCAACCTCCTCCCGGTAGGACTTCTCGTCGTTGTCAGATCAGCCCCACCACCACTGTCGTCCGCAAACTTCACTATGGAGTTGGAGCTGAACTTGGCCACACAATCATGTGTGTATAGTGAGTACAGCAGGGGGCTCAGAACACAGCCCTCGGGGGACCCGATACTCAGGGTGATGGTGTTGGAGGTCTGACCCCCCACCCTGATCGCCTGGGGCCTTTCGCTCAGAAAGTCCAGTATCCAGGCGCTCAGAGCGGAGCTCAGACCCAGCTCGATCAGCTTGTCCACCAGTCTGGTGGAGACTATGGTGTTGAACGCTGAGCTATAGTCAATGAACAACAGTCTCACATAGCCCCCCTTCTGGCAGTCTAGGTGAGAGAGGGTGCTGTGTAGTACTTGGGAGACCGCATCGTCAGTGGACCTGTTTGGCCTGTATGCAAATTGCATAGGTCCATATCACTGGGGAGGGAGGCACAAATGTAATCCTTAACCAGCCTCTCAAAATATTTCATGACCACAGAGGTGAGTGCCACCGGTCTGTAGTCATTAAGACCTGTTGGGTAGGATTTCTTTGGTACCGGTATTATAGTGGACACCTTGAAACAGGCAGGGACCACAGACTCAGCCAGGGATAGATTAAATATGGTGGTGAACACTGGGGCTAGCTGGTTAGCACAGGACATAAGTATACGTCCTGTTATCCCATCTGGGCCAGCTGCCTTTCTGGTGTTCACCCGCATAAATGCTCTTCTCACACTGTGTTCCGTCAATGAGAGAGTGCCCCCTCCCCCCCGCGGATGCCCCCCCTCCACGACGGCCGGCGTGTCAGTGACGTACCAAACCGTGCGTAAAAGGAGTTGAGCTGGTCCGCGAGAGGTGTCGGCACTCCCCATTGAGGGGGCGCTGACTTTGTAGTCGGTTATCGTCCGTAGTCCTCGCCATAAACCTCTTGTGTTATTCTGGGCCATTTGTGCCTCCATCTTGTCAGCGTACTATGTCCTCTTAGCAAGTTTTACAGCCTTGTGCAGAGTATAGACTGTAGCCTTATACTCTGTTTCCTGACGCTCTGCCCAGGTTATAAGCAGTGGTGTGAGTTTTCAGAGCCGCTCGGATAGTACTGTCAACCCACGGTTTCTGGTTCGGGAAGACTCTAACCTTCTTCGTAGGGACAATGCGATCCGCTAGTGTTGTTATGAAACTGACAACATCCGCGAACTCACTGACGTCACTGGAGCTCGCCTCGAGCAATCCTCAGTCGACGTCATCGAATGCGTCCTGTAGCCTCTGATTGGTCGGACCACTTCTTTACCTCACGTGACATGACTGCGTCACGTGATCTCTGCCTGTAGGCGGGGAAAAGCAATATGGTGTCGTGCTTGTTGGACCAGCTAATGGAGGAGCCGGTACTGCCTTGTAACCGGCTCTGAACGGGGTGTAGCAATGATCCAGCGTATTTCCTCCCCTGGTGGTGCAAGCGATGTGCTGAAAGAAGTTTGGCATCACCTTCTTCAGATTCGCTTGATTGAAGTCGCCGGCTACGATCATGGCTGCGTCCGGATGTTTGATCTGGTGGTTCTAAACAACCTGAGTCTATACCCTATCATACTAAACAACCTGAGTCTATACCCTATCATACTAAACAACCTGAGTCTATACCCTATCATACTAAACAACCTGAGTCTATACTCTACCATACTAAACTAAGGGCAATAGGCACATACTGGAACCCAGCTCATACAAAATTGCCTTCAAAACCACAGATTTTGTGTATTTATTAGCTTATGTATTAGCTGTCAAAATGTCAGAACTTTCACTGCAGTTTGAACCATTTACATCATTGTGCAGGGCAGATTATCTTAAAGGTCCCATGCATTATAAATGGCTTTTTCCAGTGTTTAGCATTGTTTCCTAGCAATGCGGGATTATATCAATGTGGTCTGTGTCGTTAATTATCATATTGACTAATCAGTCTAGTCTCGAGTTCACGAGATCTTCCCTCACTCAACTAAGCCGTTCTGATTTGACTCGCAATGCGACGTAGCAAGGAGCTGATTGAGCTGATTGTGATCTGATTGGCTCTGTGGTTGTAGTCACCGCCCACAATTCGCTCAACAACAGAGCAGTGGATTACTTCTTCAAACGGGTTGCGCGGGTGCCGAGAGGGATACGGAGCAACGGGAGCATTTACACACAAACCCGTGTGTGTGTGTTTTCGGAACGCATCACATCTCTCCTCTCTCTCTCTGTCACTCGTCTCGGAGCCATTTACACACAAACCCAACTGTGTGTGTGTTTTTTCGGGACGCATCGCATCTCTCCTCTCTGTCACTCGTCTCGGAGCCATTTACACACAAACCCAACTGTGTGTGTGTCTGTCTCCGTCTCTCTCGCTCTCTCCCTCTCTCTCGCTCGCTCGTTCTCTCTCGCTCTCGTATGTATCACGCTGTGTGGGTGACTGTCACTCAAAGCGCTTATGGGCGGAGCCCAGCCAAATCAGCCTGAAATCTTGAGGTAGTAAAATGATTCTTTTGAGTACTTGATAAAAAATATAAAACAATGAATTTTTTGAAAATAGTGAAAGGAATAGCAATGCATGTCCCCTTTAAGTCAAACATGAGTCAAAGTGCCATGCCTGTGATCTACCACTAGGGGCAGAGTGGCCAATAGTGAATGCGAATGAGCGAGTGAGTGAGTGACATTGCCAGTCATAGAGATGATTAAAATAAGAGACTTACATAGTAGCATCATATCAGTATGAGAATTAATAACGTGGGCTAAAGATGATGGTGATATTCTAAATTTTCACATAGCTCATTTAATCAAATCCACCCCATCTGCTATCCCCCGTCATGGCAAGGCCAGACACCTGTGTCTCTGTCGCCTTGGCGACCATTCACTGTCATGGTTTGCATGCCCTGCCACATTAGCTATCGCCATGAGCGACAGGGTTATCGTGCCATGAAGAGGTCCAGGTTGTTCAGCACAGTGGTAGCTCTGCTGTTAGCATGTGTCATCCTGCTCACTGCCAGAGCTACAGCAGAGCTGCTTTATTTCCCCCTGGACTTCTTTTATTTGTCTTGTCGACATTGTGCTGCTCAGCTGTCTGTGTGTTTTACTGCCTAACAACAAGCCGAGCACTAGATTAGATCTATTAATTTATTTCATAATCTTTTAAAATGTGTATTCTATATTCATACAGTATGAAGGCAGAGGGGGAGACATAGGAGAGAAGGTTCTTTATTGAGGCAGTAGGAAGGCAGAGAGGGAGACGCAGGAGAGAAGGTTCTTTATTGAGGCAGTAGGAAGGCAGAGAGGGAGACGCAGGAGAGAAGGTTCTTTATTGAGGCAGTAGGAAGGCCGAGAGGGAGACACAGGAGAGAAGGTTCTTTATTGAGGCAGTAGGAAGGCAGAGAGGGAGACATAGGAGAGAAGGTTCTTTATTGAGGCAGTAGGAAGGCAGAGAGGGAGACGCAGGAGAGAAGGTTCTTTATTGAGGCAGTAGGAAGGCAGAGAGGGAGACGCAGGAGAGAAGGTTCTTTATTGAGGCAGTAGGAAGGCAGAGAGGGAGACGCAGGAGAGAAGGTTCTTTATTGAGGCAGTAGGAAGGCAGAGAGGGAGACGCAGGAGAGAAGGTTCTTTATTGAGGCAGTAGGAAGGCAGAGAGGGAGACGCAGGAGAGAAGGTTCTTTATTGAGGCAGTAGGAAGGCAGAGAGGGAGACGCAGGAGAGAAGGTTCTTTATTGAGGCAGTAGGAAGGCAGAGAGGGAGACATAGGAGAGAAGGTTCTTTATTGAGGCAGTAGGAAGGCAGAGGGGGAGACGCAGGAGAGAAGGTTCTTTATTGAGGCAGTAGGAAGGCAGAGAGGGAGACGCAGGAGAGAAGGTTCTTTATTGAGGCAGTAGGAAGGCAGAGAGGGAGACACAGGAGAGAATGTTCTTTATTGAGACAGTAGGAAGGCAGAGAGGGAGACATAGGAGAGAAGGTTCTTTATTGAGGCAGTAGGAAGGCAGAGAGGGAGACGCAGGAGAGAAGGTTCTTTATTGAGGCAGTAGGATAGCAGAGAGGGAGACATAGGAGAGAAGGTTCTTTATTGAGGCAGTAGGAAGGCAGAGATGGAGACATAGGAGAGAAGGTTCTTTATTGAGGCAGTAGGAAGGCAGAGAGGGAGACGCAGGAGAGAAGGTTCTTTATTGAGGCAGTAGGAAGGCAGAGGGAGACATAGGAGAGAAGGTTCTTTATTGAGGCAGTAGGAAGGCAGAGAGGGAGACTCAGGAGAGAAGGTTCTTTATTGAGGCAGTAGGAAGGCAGAGAGGGAGACGCAGGAGAGAAGGTTCTTTATTGAGGCAGTAGGAAGGCAGAGAGGGAGACATAGGAGAGAATGTTCTTTATTGAGGCAGTAGGAAGGCAGAGAGGGAGACTCAGGAGAGAAGGTTCTTTATTGAGGCAGTAGGAAGGCTGAGAGGGAGACAGAGTAGGGGAGACGCAGGAGAGAAGGTTCTTTATTGAGACAGTAAGAAGGCTGAGAGGGAGACGCAGGAGAGAAGGTTCTTTATTGAGGCAGTAGGAAGGCTGAGAGGGAGACAGAGTAGGGGAGACGCAGGAGAGAAGGTTCTTTATTGAGACAGTAAGAAGGCTGAGAGGGAGACAGAGTAGGGGAGACACAGAAGAGAGGTTCTTTATTGAGACAGTAGGACGGCTGAGAGGGAGACGGGAGTAGGAGGTCTGATCCCAGGCCAGCAGGGGTATCAAATCAAATCAAATCAAATTTATTTATAGGGCCCGACAACACACGTTAATGTCCCCATGGGCCGTACAGGTCTTCTTTAAACAAGTCAAGAAGACAACATAACAATAAGTCAAGAACAGAACAAGAACACCATAGGGTCCAAACATTTTTTAGATGAATGCAAATAAATGAAAGAATGCAAGCACTCCCAGACATACCCCACGCGAAGGTAAGGAAAAACTCACTAAAACCTAACAATAGGGAAAAAAAGCTCCACAGGCAATGTGGAGGAGAGAAACCTTAGAAGGGCCGTTCAAGGGGGGATCTCCCTTCTTAGATGTCGGTGATAGTAGTGTTGCAGACGGACAGTTGGTAAGCATGCACTCATGTGTGTGGTGAAACACAGATGAGTGCATGCAATAGCAACTGTACATTTTGAAAAATTAAAGATAGAGCTAATAGCGATAGCAACTGAACATTTTGAAAGATTAAAGATAGAGTTGATAGCGGATCTATTTGAGGCACAGGGGCGGCGCAAGAGGGTCACGTCATCCCCGTCTTAGTCACGGGACATTCAACACTCCGGTCGTTGCTCAGGGACAGCCGGAGACAGGGGGAAGGGGGGTGGCGCAGAGAGGGTCGCGAACTCCCCGACATCATCGCGGGACATCCGGCACTCCGGTCACCACTACGAGACCTCCGAAGACAGGGGGGCACGCAGAGGGGGTCGCAATCTCCCGGCCTTCGTCACGGGACGTCCAACACTCCGGTCAACACTCCAGGACAGCAAGTCATAGGAAGACAGGGAGACGGGACAGGCGTTAGACAGCTCATGAGATTGTAGTAGGCGGACATAGCAATAACATGGGTACATGTGGTTCCAGAGGCAGGAGACAGGGTTCTGGTAGGATCTGATCCCAGGTCAGCATGGGTACATGTGGTTCTAGAGGCAGGGAGCTTTTCTTTATTTAAATTAGGGCTGACCCCTATTAGTCGAATAGTCGACTAATCGGTCGAAAGGAGCCGTAGTCGACTGCCAACCTCTTAGTCTAATACAAAAAAAAAATTATAAAACATTTTTAATTTCATTTTTATCATTCTTTCCAAAAGAAAAGAGGCCTAGAAGCATGGCTAACGCTAATGGCATGTATACCAGAGGCTAACTGCCTACGAAAACAGGCACAGAGGCACTGAAAGAGGATTTCACCCATCTAATGAACACACTAGACTAGACAAATATGTAAGGGATAATGTATAGCTACGAGGTCATTGTCTCAAAATAATTGACCGACACAGCGTTCTGGAACACCGAGGCGTAGCCGAGGTGTTCTAAACGCAGTGAAGGTAAATTATTTTGCGACAATGACCGAGTATAGCTATACATTATCCCGCTTATTACATGGCTAACTTACTAACAATATACCTAATTCATTTTACACCATCGACGAGACGAGATCAAATGCAGACGCAGTTGTTCTGCTGCTCCTGTCATCGGCAGGTGTGGACTTGATTGCACCTGAATGACCTGATGTAGTGCAGCTGTGCGAGATAAAGCTGGGAACAAGGTTATAGCTTTCGTGACTGCGATCAAAATGCTTGATTGTGATTAGTCAATAGCGCTCAGTTGCCCCTAACAGCGGTCATTATTGCTTGTTGCCCCTGACAGCGGTGAATTATCGAGAAATAATTGACCGCTGCTAGGGGTAACGGAGCGCTATTGACCAATCACAATAAAGTATTTTGGCGAATGTTAAAACGCCATGTAATAACAAGATGTATCCATCAGTGGACCAATTGCATGCTTTTGCAGTGGTCAAGAAGCCTTCAGTCGACTCATTCAGACATTAAGCACCCCCCACAGCCCAAATGGAATGATAAAAAAAAAAAATATATATATATATATATATATATATACAGTATATATATATATATTATACTTTTTTATTTATTTATTTTTTTTAGTCTACTAATAGTCGCCTAACGGCACATTTTGGCCAATCATAGTCGACTATCCAAATCCTTAGTCGGGGACAGCCCTAATTTAAATGTACTAACCGCTAAACATTTACATTTACATTTAGTCATTTAGCTGACGCTTTTATCCAAAGCGACTTACAAGTTCTGTACGACAAGACAGCAAGAAGGGTACAACTCTATCAGCTGAGTAACAATGTTCATCAAAGTGTTGCGTGTTACAGTGTAGGTTAGTTTATTAGGACAAGTGCATGACAGTAAGATTAGTCAGGGTTAGATTTTTTTTTTAAACCATCTCTAGGCACCAAAGTTCCTCTAAAGGAGGTCTTGGGAGCCTGCTAAAAATAACAGGTCAATTGACACCATTTGACTGCTTCATACAGCAAACCATTGTGTATATCATAGATAAGCATGTATCTGATCATTTGACATGGGGTCATTTGTTTTCTCTCTCTCTCTGCAGGATGTAAAGGCAGTGGTGACACACTCAGTACAGAGTGGTATCCACTCTATTGGAGGCGTCCAGGTCCTCTTCCCTTTGTTTGCACAGCTGGACTACCGCCAGCCCTCCAGCCACGAGCTGGACACCTCCGTCTGGTAACATGCAAGCACGCACGCACACACATCAATCAAACTTCTCAGCTACATGCAGTCTTAGCATCTCTCTAATTGGCTGGCTGGTGATGTTCAACATCTCAGAATATGATGTAACTAATTAATTCAGCCATTCAAATGCCATACGTTAATCATATGATGTGACTAATACATTCAGCCATTAAAAAATGCCATATGTTAATCATATGGAACAGTGTTTGAATCTAGATGATTAGACTTGAGATTGAAACGGGGCCAAGGGGACGTTCTCTAGATGGCCATCATTAACCAGCTGTTTTTTAGATTTGACATTGAAGGTTATATTGTGTCTAGAATGTGTTCTGCCAGCACAGCGGTGACATCCCACTCCCTTCAATCACTTCCTGTAGCATGTTAGCATGTTAGCATATGACCTCTGATGACCTGGCTCTTAGTCAGCACTGCACTGACATCATTCTCACTTCATCTCTCACTCGCTCTCGCTCTCTCACTCGCTCTCTCTCACTCACTCTTTCTTTCTCTTTTATCTTCCACTCTCCCTACCACTATCTGTCTCCCCATCTGTCTCTCTGTCTCCTTCTCTCTCGCTCCCCCTCCCTCCCTCTGTGTGTGTGTGAGAGAGAGAGAGAGAGAGAGAGGCTGAATGTGATGCTGAGAGCTCCTTTGTGGTATTTTCTCTCTTATTTATTTTCTGTTGCTATCGCATGGTATAATAGTTTGTTTTATTGCCTTACATTAGTATTTGCATGGCTAGGTTGTTGTGATGTGGTACTTTGTGTGCAACATATAGTGGACCGAGAGGTCCAACTATCCGAGGTCAAGGGTCTGTGTTTTTGCGTGTTTCATAGAGGTCAGGAATTACTTTGGTGCTGAAAAATGTACAAGGGGGCACAGTGTAGTGCGGATCGAGCATTTTCATTAGTTGACGAAAGCCCACATCTCTAACCACTGAAAAGTTGTGATGTTTATATGGATAATTAATCTGAATGGGACAGTGTCTGTTTCAGATACATTGTCACAGGCTGGTGATTTATACACGCTTGAGGAGTCTGTCTCTGTCTTAAAGAAGGTGGTTGGTCTTGATCTTTTAGATGAAAAGAAAAATTTGTTTGAGAAAGCACATGACGACTGAAGGAAAAGGGCAAACAAATATAAACAGTTAAAATAATAAACATCAACAGTGATCAGGCTATACAGGGTGTTTTCTCGCTATTGTTCTTTCTTACTGACTCAGTCTCTAATCTCCTTTTCAAGCCTCTTCATGTAGGCTGTTAGGTTTGGGTCTCTGGTGGTAACGGGTGTTTCAGCACAAGAGGTCTTTTCCTGCAGGGAACTCACAGTGATGAGGGCAATGAGGTAGACTGGGGTTTATGATGAGAAATGCTTATGCTCTAAATCAGGGCTCTGAGCGGTTGGAGGTGTTTAGGGAAGATACGAGATATTATCGCAGTGGATTCAGAATTAGTTTATTGTTATGGGACTGGAATTGTACTGTGGATTTTTACATTGGATAGGACAGGTGAGGAGCCTCACCTACAGCCTCACTATCCACATGTCTGTCTCGTTTTCTCTCCCAGACAGACGTAGAAGATGCATGGAGCGTTAAGCATCCAGCTGCTAGACGAACACCTGGGTCAGGATGGCAGACAATAATATTAGGGCAGCAAGGTTAGATGGGACTTTTATGTCAAAAGGTATTTTGTCAACTGTGAGGCTGGAATCATATTGAGATTTTAATGTTGTCTGCTGCCAGATGTATTTTTATTTAAAAAAAGAAATTGGGACCAATGGAGAGCCATAAAAATGAGTGAGTCTTTAAGTCAGTGGTGGGAGGTGAGGAAAGCTCAGATAAGGGTCAACAGTACAGCTCTCACTCCAACAATATATGGATGCTCCATATACAGTATGTGACGCGGCACGGTCTAGGTCGGATTATGCCGGCAGAGACTATTCTTCAGAAAAGCCGAAAACCTTGCACGATTCAGAAATGGGTCAAAATTTTGATATTGCCAATATTGAGTGCTTTGAAATGTTCTTATCCGTTTCCTCATTTGCAAAACTTAATACGACTTGTAAATGTGTTAATTATTGTTAAATTGTCCAGCAGTATTTTCCTCGCTCGTATGAACCTATACTTTCATATCATGGAAATCTTTTTTTTTGAAAGATTGCTCAACAATACCTCAAGTCTGTGCCTACCTAATCATATGGATGCTCTGAAAGTACATTTTTATTTGGAAAAATCAGTGGCCCAAAAGAAACGGATGGCCGGTCTTCGCCTTCCCGAGGGAAGGGTGACCAGTGACCCAGCTGAGATGAGGAAGCATGCAATGGACTCTTATACTAAGGGGCAGAGGATGAGGAGTCTGCTGCAGAGTTTCTTCAGGGGCTGTCTCAGCATGGGGTCTGGGGAGCGGGCTGCTCTGGACGCTGGGGTCACCTTGGAGGAGTTGACAGCGGCGATCAGGCAGCTGGCTTCAGATCGTGCCCCCTGGGATAGGTGGGCTGCCTGCTGACCTTTCATAAAGTGTTTCTGGGACCATCTGGGGGGTGATCTCCTGGAGGTGTTTGCAGAGGGGCTCACTACCATCTTCCTGCGGCTAAGCAGCTCTTTCCCTGCTCGCTAAGAAGGGAGACCTGTTGGTTTTTTATTTATGGGTTACAAAGTTCTATTTAAAGTGATGAATAGAATACATAAAATATTTTTTTATTCAGGTACACAAAGATCAGTCTTATTGCATCCTGGATCGATCTATTATGAATAATATCTTTCTTGTGCGTGTTGTGTGCAACTTGTATGAGCTTGACATTTTCCTGTCCTTAGATTAGGAAAAGGCCATTGATCGTGTAGAGTAGACAGGTTTTTGTTTTAGGGAGGGGTTTATGTCCTGGGTTGAGCCTGTTGTACAGGTGGGCATCATGTATGGTTAACTTGTATGGTTACAGCAGGAATGTGGCAGTTTTAAGAACCATTGTCAAGTAACATCTAGAGGCTAGAGGACGTCAACATCAGGACCAACTTCCAGAGTGCTCCATCATAATTCTGAAATCAGTACTCTCTCTGACCTGAGAACAGTTCTCTCTGACCTGCGAACAGTTCTCTCTCTGACCTGAGAACAGTTCTCTCTGACCTGAGAACAGTTCTCTCTCTGACTTGAGAACAGTTCTCTCTCTGACTTGAGAACAGTTCTCTCTCTGACCTGAGAACAGTTCTCTCTCTGACCTGAGAACAGTTCTCTCTCTGACCTGAGAACAGTTCTCTCTCTGACCTGAGAACAGTTCTCTCTCTGACCTGAGAACAGTTCTCTCTCTGACCTGAGAACAGTTCTCTCTCTGACCTGAGAACAGTTCTCTCTCTGACCTGAGAACAGTACTCTCTCTGACCTGAGAACAGTTCTCTCTCTGACCTGAGAACAGTTCTCTCTCTGACCTGAGAACAGTACTCTCTCTGACCTGAGAACAGTTCTCTCTCTGACCTGAGAACAGTACTCTCTCTGACCTGAGAACAGTTCTCTCTCTGACCTGAGAACAGTTCTCTCTCTGACCTGAGAACAGTTCTCTCTCTGACCTGAGAACAGTTCTCTCTCTGACCTGAGAACAGTTCTCTCTCTGACCTGAGAACAGTTCTCTCTCTGACCTGAGAACAGTTCTCTCTCTGACCTGAGAACAGTTCTCTCTCTGACCTGAGAACAGTTCTCTCTCTGACCTGAGAACAGTTCTCTCTCTGACCTGAGAACAGTTCTCTCTCTGACCTGAGAACAGTACTCTCTCTGACCCGAGAACGGTTCTCTCTCTGACCTGAGAACGGTACTCTCTCTGACCTGAGAACGGTACTCTCTCTGACCTGAGAACGGTTCTCTCTCTGACCTGAGAACGGTTCTCTCTCTGACCTGAGAACAGTTCTCTCTCTGACCTGAGAACAGTTCTCTCTCTGACCTGAGAACAGTTCTCTCTCTGACCTGAGAACAGTTCTCTCTCTGACCTGAGAACGGTTCTCTCTCTGACCTGTAGGATGATGAATGTGAGTACAGTTTCCCAACTATCACTCCTGCTGTGAGCGAGTAGGAGAAGGGTTTCCTGTCTCATACAAGTTTGAGACTGAGGGGAAGAAGGCGGCATACTACTGTATATTTGTGTAAAGTACCGGTAGTTGTTTCCGGTCCAGAAGCCTCCCCGAAAGGCTGCTGGCAGACCCTGTACACACGACTGAGCACACCTGGGTCCTAGCACAGAGGAGGGCTGCTCCTTCTGCTCTGTATCTGAATCCCTGGTCCATGTATTCATCTGCTGTCCCAGGATATACTGTTATTTAGGCTGCTGAAGGGCTGGGGGAGGATTTCTGCTTTGATTTGTAAATGTTTTGGGCCTACAGTAGATACACCATGAATCAAGAGGCATCTTTAATTATGTTGCAACTTTTGTCATGGATGTCTTAAGTGTTTTTTTTCCATTGTGGTATCATATAGCATTTAATGTCTTGAAATCTAAAGTAGTTAAATAAAGGTTTAATAAAGGAGTTTTTAAAATGCCCTTTCTCTCTGTCGTTTTCTCTCTACCAGTTGTACCTTGCTGACCTTTGTGATGGAGCTGTTGAAGAACTCGGTAGCCATGCAGGAGCAGGTCCTGGCCTGTAAGGGCTTCCTGGTCATCGGCTACACTTTGGAGAAGGTCAGACACACACACACACACACACACACCACACACCACACACCACACACCACACACACCACACACACTACAAACGGGGAGAGAGAACAAGCATGCATACACAAGAGAAATACACACGTAATACACACTTTATCTCTGAATATGGTGATGCAAGACAGACAAAATAGCTTGAGGCTCCATGGAGTTCATGTTCATATGACTCTCACACTGCAGTCTTCCTGGTCTAACCTCTGTTTCGGAATGAAGTTACAGACTGTACAGCTATAGACTGTTTCATCTGCTGCTTGTTATAGACTGTTTCATCTGCTACTTGTTATACAGTAGACTGTTTCATCTGCTGCTTGTTATAGACTGCTTCAGTGGATTTGTGTTGCTAGGTAGCCACTTGGACACCAGTTGGTTTGCTGCTGCAGACTTTGCTGATGTCAATAGCTGACAGGAAATAAAATGTAGGCTAGTCCATTCTGGAACACACATAGAATATATATAACAAGCACACACACACTCATACACAATAGACACAAATAGAAGTGCATGCAATATGGTACAGTTGTACACACACACACACACACACACACACACACACACACACACACACACACACACACACACACACACACACACACGGATAACACACACACACACACACACACACACATGGATAACACACACTGACACTTAATGTGTTGTTGTAGCTCAGCTGTATTTTGAGGTCACAGCTGGATGGTACTGTATGCTTGTTAGGCACAAGAGATGCCTCATCTCTCTCTTGCTCTCTCTCCCCCTGCTCCCTTCTTTCACTGACACACAGCTCTCTGTCCTTCCTTCCTTCCTTCCTTCCTTTTGTCCTCTCTCCCTTCCTGTCTTCCCTCTTTCTATCATTCCATTCTTCCATCCATTCATCCGTCCTTCCTTCCTCCACTCATTATCATTCTCTCTCTCTCCTTGTCTCCGCCTTGTCCTTCTAGTCTTCTAAAGGTCATGTGACGAGACCAGTGCTGGACAACGTGCTGGCCTTCTCTCGCTATCTCAGTAACCTGCAGAATGGAGTCCTGCTGCTCAAACAGCTGTGTGATCACATCCTGTTCAACCCTGCCATCTGGATCCACGCCCCTGCCAAGGTACAACACACACACAAAATCTACAATCCACTTTGCCAAGGTGATACGTGTGTACACAGACACACACACAGGCATGCACAAGCACTTCAGCATGCTTATGGGCACACATAAGAACACATAAATGCAGATGGACATCAGAAAAAAAATCTGAAAACACACACACACACACACACACACACACACACACACACACACACACACACACACACACACACACACACACACACACACACACACACAATTATTCCCTTGTCTGCATCTGAGATTCTTTCTTCAGTCCAAGGTTAGACCTCCACCTGTGTGTGGGGCAGCTTTTTAAATCAGAAGTGCTGCATGTCTAATACAAGCCTCCGTTCATCTCCACACAAAAAAGCTGAGACACTCTAATTGGATTTTCATTCCGCTGTGATGGGTATTTGATGTATGTGTCTACAGTTTGTTTATTTATGTATTTGTTTGTGTGTGTGTGCGCCCCCCCACAGGTACAGTTGATTCTCTACACCTACCTGGCGACAGAGTTCATCAGCACGGTGACCATCTACAACGCCATCCGCAGGGTTGGCACGGTACTGCAGATCATGCACACACTCAAGTACTACTACTGGGTGGTCAACCCACAGGACCGCAGCGGAGTCGTGCCTAAGGGCCTGGGTGAGAGAACACACACACTCACACACACACACGTTGTCACAAGGTTACTGATTTTGAACCCAATGGTGGGTCTTTCTGTGTGGAGTTTGCATGTTTCCTCTGGGTACTACAGTTTCTCCCACACCATAAAACACATGCATGCTAGGTATATCCTGCTGTGGCCCTTGGCCTGGTACATTACAACTTCAGTTGGCTCCCAGGTGCCTGGCTGTAGCTGCCCACTGCTCCTAAATAGTTAGGATGAGTCATTTCCCCACAGAGATTTATAAAGTACAATTTAATTTCACTTAAAGGGATAGCTTGGATTTTTGGATATTAGGTTGTATGAAATACTTGCTAGTAGTGTAGTTGATTACCATTAGCTCTGGCCCGGATCCAAGCGAACCAGGAAGCTTTAGGCACACAGCAAACGTGGTCATGAAACCAAAAACGTATCATAACCTGTAGGCTTTAGTCATCCATAACAGAAGACTGCCTGGAGCATTCCCTGTGCTCCAGAAAGCAGAAGACTGCCTGGAGCATTTCCTGTGTCTCCCATGTGTTGGAACTAGTCCCAGTGTCAACTGTCAACTATCTGCCTCAGGACATATCTGCCTCAGGACAAATACTGGTTCCTTCCTGGGGCCTTAGGTTAGCGTGTGTCAGTATTACAAGGTCTTCAACAATATATATTCTTTCCTTCACTGACTTAATTCGCCGACCATCAAGTAATACTTGTTTAGTTTAGGAATAGGGGGCAGGTAACTAAGAATTATTCTTCTTCCTGCTCCTTTTGCCCATGGTAGAACGTTATTTATGATTTTGTATGAAAACTGTATGATTGAATTGCTTCCATGTGGCAAATAAAACTCTGAATCTGAATCTTCATTGTCAAGTACAGGAACATTGAATTAAACACAAACTGTTTTTCAGTCAGAATTTAAGGGAAGTGACTGAGGAAGAAGTTGGATTGGCGGACCGCAACGCCAGTTTTTTCATTGAATTGAATTTCAACCTTTATTTAAAATTTTACGTTTCTGAGGTTTCCCTAATTTACGATCATACAAAACCGTACACAATAAAGCAGCAATATTCACAGAAAATGAAATACAAAACAATAAAGCTGTTTTAGCAAACAGCTAAAAACCGTTACAAGTAGTCACACAATAGTTAGAAATCATACGTTTAAACATTCCAAGGGGAGGAAAACCTCCAACTTCAGAGAGTTGGAGGGCATTCCAAGAGTTAGAGGTGGAAAAGGCAGATTTCCCAAGATCAGAACATACTTGAGGGACCCGGCCTAAGCACCATCCAGTCATTGGATCAGAACATACTTGAGGCACCCTAAGAACCATCCAGTCATTAGATCAGAACATACTTGAGGCACCCTAAGAACCATCCAGTCATTGGATCAGAACATACTTGAGGCACCCTAAGAACCATCCAGTCATTGGATCAGAACATACTTGAGGCACCCTAAGAACCATCCAGTCATTGGATCAGAACATACTTGAGGCACCCTAAGAACCATCCAGTCATTGGATCAGAACATACTTGAGGCACCCTAAGAACCATCCAGTCATTAGATCGAGTTGAATCGGTTCCAATATTCCAATCTAACAGTGAAGAGATATAAAAGCTTTGCTTTACCAATAAGGGCTTTAAAAATAAACCAGTGTTTATTACACATTTCTGCAAGAGAAGATCAACATTGTAAATAAGAAACCTGTTCTTAATGTTTTATCTTGCTAAATAAAGGTTAAATAAAAAATTATTAAAACTCATCCTGTCATACAGGACACAATGGTGAGTATCATATCTTTGACCAGTAATTAAGAGTTGATGCTGCAGCATGCTTACAAATGATATCACCATAGTCCAAAACTGTTAGGAAGACTGATTAAACTATTTGTTTTCTACTAATCAGAGGAAAGCTGGATCTGTTTCTGTACTAAATGTTTGCAAAATTGCGATGCCATCTGGTATTGAGGTATTAGTCATGCTGACAGTGTTGATGCTGGAGTAGACGTCTGGATGCTGAGTGCTCATTCCTTCACATGCTTTCAAATCCATGCCCGCAGAAGCAAACTCCTGCACATGAATGAACACATGTACATGCAGACATCAGCATGCATGTGTAATGGATGGACTTGTACACACACTCGCACACACAGACACACATACCCTTTCTCGCTTCAGCCCCCATAAGTGATAGATCTGACTTAAAACAGATCTAAGTGAGCTGATCTTCCACCATTTAGTTTTCTAATACTGGTTGGTTCTGCACATTCCAACATTCTATATTTAGTTTTAGATGTTTTCAGCTTGACAACATTTAAGAAACACAAACCAACATGTACTACAGCTTATTTCTAGTTGGCTGTCAGTGCAGTCTGGAGGTTATAGTACACGTGCTTGTATACCAAAAAGTACATTTACACACAACCTTGACCTCAATTATACCACCACTGAAATCCCTGACTCCAAAACGTCAGGGACGTCTATAAAGTGGTATTGCAAGATGGCAAAAAATACCTGTATGGATATTGAAAGGTTTTCATCCCTCCAAATTTCTGTTTGCTGACCTCTTAACTCATTGACTGCCATGCTGTTTTCCCATCTTTACTCAATGGCGCCAGCGTTATTGACCATTTTCGCGATGTTTGCAGACCCATCGTGTGTTCTGTATTATATCTATGGAGACAATAGTATGGCTCATTTGACAGTAGGGCTGCAACAATTAGTCGACATAATCGACGACGTCGATCATAAAAACTCGTCGACGCAGAATTTTTGCGTCGATTAGTCATAAAAAAAAATTATAAAAAAGATTATATAATAAAAAAAAAAATTGCACTACCTATCTTTGTGAAAGTGGCTTCTCAGCTCTGGTCCAGCTGAAGACAAAGCAGAGGAACAGATTGGACATTGAGCATGACCTCAGAGTTGCTTTGTCTACCATCACCCCAGACTTTGAGACTCTTGTCAGGAGCAAACAACATCCCCAGTTATCCCATTCGTTCCCTGGGATGTTAAGCTAAGAAGTCTGCTATATATATTTTTTTTGTTATTTAAACACTTCCACTTTAATTTGTATTATTTAATTTATTTATCTTGTTATGAGTGATTGTTGTATTGTTCAAATACATTTTGATTTAAAGTTGCTTAAGATCCAAATTCAAATGTTTCATGAGTCATTATTTTAATTTGCTATGGGATCATCATGTTATGTTAAGTTAACTGTTAAGGCAGAGGGACTGGACAACAGGGTGACATTCACATGTGTGCAGACTTGAGCATGTGAGGTAAAACATGCATTGGAGAAGGAGCAATGCCCACAGGAAGCAGAGATTGAGGGTGTGACAAAAATAATCGTTAGATTAGTCGACTAATCGAATGACAAAAATAATCGTTAGATTAGTCGACTAATCGAAAAAATTTACGACAGATTAGTCGATTACCAAAATAATCGTTAGTTGCAGCCCTATTTGACAGGCATTGTTATAGTCCAACCAGTTCATTTCTACATACTCTAGTTTGTGCGTTATTCCACGCTACACATCGCCCCTTTTCAAAATAATCCAGTATTTTTTTCTAGATCGCAAGATATGACGTGTTATATGCATATGCCCAAATTGTTCGGGTTGCTCGCCTGAAACCTATATTATTTCCAAATCAAAGGTATTTATACCATATAGATGTTTCTATATATTATTATATTCACAAAATCATCGTTTTACGAAGCTGCATCGTTACCAAAAGCATGTTTTAGGTTCGGTAAAAGACGATGCTGTGATCGATACAAAAGCATGTTTTAGGTTCGGTAAAATAGACCTAGAATAGACCTTACCTTAGTCAGAAGGTACTCCAAAATGAATAATCCCATTGCGATCACAATTATTCGTGTGCATTGGGCACGGCTAAAATACGGGAAACAATAGGTTCAGGCGATCGGATCTCTGACAGATTGCTATGTGCTGATTCACTTTGAGGGGGAGGGGTTGCACAGAGAGAGATATCCAGAGACTAGAGCCCCAGTTCAAAAGGTTTGATCGTCATTGCAATTTTAATGTAGGCAGCGGTGCCAGGGAGACAGACAGGTCTGCGCGAGTGTTTAGAATGGGGATCAAGTGAAAAAGATCAACGGATCTAAACCCGAGATATCTCGGGTATGTCGCTCACCGGTTGGAAATGTCGGGTTTGGCGCAGAAAGAGTTAAAGGTCACAGAACCACCATGACACAAGCAAATCTATTCAAGATTCAAGAGGTTTATTTGTCACATACATACCAGGGCATACAGTGAAATGCGGGTGGCCATGCCCGCTTTGATTGTGCAATAATACTAAATAATAAAATAGACATAAAATAGGCATGATAAAATAGACATGCTAAAGTCCTGAGATAGTGCAGTGCAATACAATGTACTTGAATAAGGTAAGGATGTTGAGCCAGTATAAAATGGAGCGTGTAGACAGGGAAGGGAGTGTCATATACTGTAGTTAAACTGTACAAATACTGTTCATCTTGGCCATATTTCCATATCAAACTGTATAAATACTGTTCATCTTGGCCATGTTTTCATATTAGCAAACACTGTAACAAACCCAACAGGAAGTCAACTGTAGTCGTAGATGTTGCCTAGCAATACAACAAACATTCCGCTGATGTGCACCTGTAGAAGCTATGATTCTAGAGCAATTCTCCAATGTGTGTGTGTGTGTGTGTGTGTGTGTGTGTGTGTGTGTGTAGATGGTCCGAGACCTAACCAGAAGGAGATCCACTCTCTCCGCGCCTTTCTGCTGCTCTTTGTCAAGCAGCTGATAATGAAGGTCAGTCTAAACATGCTAAGGCCTTGTGTCCATATAGCACTTTCTCTCAATCGTTCCCTATGAGGAGAGCGGGTATGTTGGTTGAGAAACACTAGTAGTGTTAGTGTCTAGATCCCATCTTCCAAATGCATAAAAAAGAATGTCCCTCCGGTGGGATGAGATCTAGACACTACCCTAAAATGGACCTACAGTACAATGACTGACTGTACAGGACCCGGCTTCTAATCAGTCAAACCTGGCGATAATATATTATACCTGCCACTGTTAATTAATCGTCTGTGTCTCAAAGTTGATACTGCTTACAGCATAGTGGACACCTTTAGTGTACCATAACATTTAGCAGCTTAATGGTAGTCCTGCAGGTTACTGTTTACACTGCAGTGTGAGCTTACAGATGTACAATAACCATTTACTGCACTCTGCTCCTCAGTGAGGTACTTCTCTCCCGTGCCAGTTTTAACACTGTAGTTTAACATGGATACGGTATGCAGGATAACATAACATTATGATAAGACGAGATAAGATATTTCTTTATTGATCCCCTTGGGGAAATTCAGGCAGCATGGGGGGGGGGGGGGAGAGGAGGTACAGTTAGTAGATGATACAGGTCATAGAATTATAGTACAGTGGAGAAGTAAAAATTCAAATAGGGAGTGTAAACAATATACAGGT
Organism: Notolepis coatsorum; assembly: GCF_963971535.1. Classification (NCBI taxonomy): domain Eukaryota; kingdom Metazoa; phylum Chordata; class Actinopteri; order Aulopiformes; family Paralepididae; genus Notolepis; species Notolepis coatsorum. Next base: position 70,534,056 of record NC_140171.1, on the reverse strand, counting down.
AACAATATAATTAACTCTGGACATGCGCATATGGGCAGGTAGGCAGTGTAAAAAGGTCAAGGTGCACGATGAGGGTATGTATGCCCTCTCAGTTATATTTTCCCTACAATAAATATAGTTACAATATAATCTAATATATATAATAAAAAAATGCTAAATATATGCTCTGGTGAAGTAAGTATACAGTATACACATAAGGTGCAGTATGCATAAGGTATCTATGCCTTGATATACTTCATACGTTATAGTTTCCGTTTAGGTAGGAGTCAGACACACTCAGTGATGGAAGTTCCTAGTAGTTGGATGTCTGGCAGCGGCCCCTGCCCACTGTTGTGGAGCCTGATGGCCGCTGGTATGGTATGGTATGATGGTATGATATGGTGACATGTTGATCTCTAATTGAAACAACTCTGTGTAGGATCATGGTGTGAAGGAAGACGAGCTCCAGAGTATCCTCAACTACCTGCTCACGATGCACGAGGTAGGAACAGGCCGCAGTGTCGAGCCGCCTCAACATGTCCACCAGATGGCGATGTATAACCACATGTCCTCTGCTACCCTCCGCTACTCTACCCTCCCCATCTTTTGATACGACTCCCAGACCCATCCTGCTACAACGAGGAGGGAAACGGGACACTTTTCTTTTCTAAGTGTTTCCAAGCCTGCCAGTCAAAAACAAGAGCCCCAGACAGCGGCCATGTTTAGACTGCCGTGATGCATAGCGGAATAATGAGGCTGTAGAGCAATAAACCCTGTAGGACTATAAAGGGTGATTACAGTGTTACTCACAAAACACTACTGTCACCTGACGCTCCCTTGTTTTTCTTTTTCATGTTTTTTTTCTCTTTTCTTTCTCCATTCATAATTAATTCTTCAAGTGGCTTGTGTGCTTCCATTATTTTTCTTGCTCATGGCAGCTTTCTGTGCGCTCCTTCTAGTAATCGAGAACAAAAGACTCTGAGCCTGCACCACCAATTAATAACCCATGTGTATAAAAGTAATGATAATTAATGCATTCTTCCCATCAGTCTTAGGTGTGTTATAAGTATCTGCCTCAACCCCCCCCCCCCCCCCCGTCTGACTTGTTTATCCTTCCCTGGTTTCATGACATCATCTTGAAAAGTGACTTAATTCGGCTCCATTAGCCCCTGTGTTTATTGTAATGCTATGAATGAATGCCAGCCGTGGCCCCTCGGGGGCCCTTGGTGGTGGGGACCCCTGCCCTCTGTTTATAGTTGAGCTCAATGCCACTAATGCCACTACTACTATTACAACTACTACCAGAGTTAGGGACTCGATGCCCCCACTGCCACTAGCCATATTAAAAATGTATGAACTCATGGTGTGGTGTATTGTAAGATGCTTTGGATCAAAGTGGCTTCACTGTATATTGTGTTTTCCCAAAGGATGATAATCTGATGGATGTGCTCCAGCTGCTCGTGGCCCTGATGTCTGAGCACCCGGGCTCCATGGTCCAGGCCTTTGACCAGCGCAATGGGATACGGTAATGTCACCTGTTTGATTCTTATCGTTAGTGGTGGTGACGGAGCTGGGATGGGGAGTAAACATGGTAGTAGGCTGGAGGAAAGACTGGATACACAATCCAGGAAGAGCTGTTCATATGTTATATTCTATCTATTATATTTAACTGTCTGATACTGATTTTGAGTATGTTGAGGAAACATTGTTTATTTTAGTTAATAGCCGTATCATAAGCCCTTTCTTTTATATTCTTCTTCTTCTTCTTATTTTTAAGCAATATATTTGTTATTGTCTTACCCTGAAAGTGACACAGTTTATATTAAATGTATCGAGCTTTGGTTGTGCTTATCCAGTGCAAAGGAAATTATTATTATTATTATTATTATTATTTTTAAATACATTGTGTTTTTGAGTGACTTGTGATTCTTCTGTGGTTGTGTTGTGCTGCTAAAATAGAGCCAGATGACACGGCCGACCTATAAAGATGCTTTACTAGTTTCATTTGAAGCTCTCTATTGGAAGTCTCCATCACTTTGATTTATTTCCCTAATTAAATGGCCTTTGTGCCTCTTTCATGGTTATGGCTTAAGATATAGAAAATATGGCTGATATTACATGGGCACTGCATATATTGAAGGTGTACTTTTGAGAACCTTGCTAGGTTTACGTTGTAATAATAATAATAATAACGTAATAATTGTAATAACTTGTTTTTGTTTAATATTACATGTTTAGATTAAATGCCTGGAAATTGTGACAAATCATCTGTTTGAATTGTGCCTACAATACCATAAAATAATATTCTTGATTGCTTGAAAATGATACAGTATAAACATGGTTTATATCAATAGTGTTTATTCTATGTTCTATCAGTGGTGTTAGAGGTTTCACTCGTCTTCTTTCTACAGTGTGATCTACAAGCTGCTGGCGTCTAAAAGTGAAGGAATTCGAGTGCAGGCACTCAAAGTCATGGGCTACTTTCTGAAGCACCTGCCACCAAAGTAAGTTTAGTCATACGTATTGCAGATTCTAACATGCACATGTATACAGTAGTTGCGTCAGTATTGTGGTCCATTCCAATTAAAATCAAGTCACTTGGTACTGAAATGAGTGTTGTTCTAGCTTTTAATAGCTTCTTATTTCAAATATGATCTTTAATGATTGTAAAGGAATTCTGAAACGATGGCTATAGTTAGAATTTAGCTGAAGTATCTCCAAATCAAATAGATTTCAATGCTGGTTCACCTTGTCTTGGCAAATTATCTTGAGTGACGTTTAAGTGGTGCCACCTGCTGCACATTACATCTTTATGTAGTTATTTTTTCTTTTCTTTTTACCCGTGGCTTGTGGTCATTGAAAATAGTCTGTCTTTCAATAGTTCTCCAAGTAGATCAAGTTCCAAACCAAATCTCAAGCACCAGACAAAGGTCTCATTTGAATGCCGTTGGCTTCGCCACATTGTTAGTTCAAGTAGACTAGTGGTGAATTAAAGTGCTTTTACCCTGAGTCAGTTTGTCTTTTCTTATCGAGCGTTTCTTCTGATACATGAGTGGCTTGTGAGTTCCCTTTTAATGGTTTAATTATCAATTAGAAGATCATGTATATATAATAAATAGTTTTGTACAAATTAATTTTGTTTAACAGTTATTGAGAGTAAATGAGTTTGAATATGGCCACCAGTCATCAAGGACAATGAATCCTTATCTTGTGTTAATTACAGCTCAATGAAGTGATTAGGTAGCAGTTCCTATACGTCTTGCTATAAGTATTGCTATTTTTCAATGGTGTATAAAGTACTTTAAAGCCATACTTTGAGTAAAGGTAAAGATATTTTACTTGAACGTGAAGTAAAAGTCACCAATAAGAAAATTACTTCAGTAAAACTCTCCAAACTTTATTAAATGTATTTCTCCCTCAACTCCCTTCTTCTCTTGCATACCTGAGGACGGATCAAATGTAACTTGATGCACTAACAAAACTAAGCATCTTGCCAGTTTTTATACAGTATACAATAGTGATCTATAAGAATGGCGTCTGTGTTTTCTACCAAGTAGGCGGGACTGCAAGAAATGTATAGTTTGTATCAAAGTAGGCTAGCATTAGGACCATGTAAACTGAGGACTCCTTCCCAAAGATTATTAGTCGATTCATTGTGCACATCCATTGGTAATTAAAGAATGTATATATATTATATATCATATTTCTTTCTTTTTAATGTAATGAAGTAAAAGTGAAAGTTACACCGTTGCTATTTTATCATCAACATCATCATTTCATGAAGCTGTGATTAACACAACACAAGGATTCAATGTCTCCGATGACATCACTAGTGGCAATATTCAAACTAATTTACTCTCAATAACTGTCAGACTAAATGAATGTGCAAAACTGATCACCCAGTAATTAATTAACTATTTGTGTAGTAATTCCTATCTCCCGATTCATTTATATCAGAAATATTGTATCAGTGAACCAACTTTACAATATGTCACAAATCTAAAATAAATAAATAATAATAATTAAACTGCATTTAGTGCATTTACATCACATCACGGGATACGTTGCATTCCTTTCTCATACTTCTGCCCATGCCTCATCTTCCGATGAAGAAAATGTGCACTATTGCACGCTAAACGCGTTTATTTTCCGAGACGCTTTTGGTCCATCGACCCATCATCTGAACACATCTTCAACCTTTGAACAGCGTGCATACTCTGCTGTGGCTCTCTCCAACTCTCTGCTAACCGCCTGTGGCACTTGACCTCGGCTATCATCCCTAAAATATGAACCCCAAAGAGATGTAAGAGAAAAAAAAAGGGGGACCATTTCATTGTGAGTCAGCAGGGATTCTCTTTCATTTCCTCCTGTCAAGGCAGTCTGCTGAAGGTTTGGCTTGGCTATATAATACGGCGATGGATTTCATAGGACATTCTAATTCCATGAGTCATCTGAAGCAGCCCCCTCGTCACTTAGTTAGGACATTACGTTTTCAAGTGAAGAGATATGACTTTTCTCATTGCCATGTGAAATTATGTCCCAGGGTCCTGGCACTGCCCCAAAAAATGTGTAGAAAATTGGTGTTCTATTTTTGAAATGTCTGGAAAGTGGTCAAATTTGGTCCTGCATATTTAATTCAATCAATTGTGATATATTGATTTTAAAATAATCACATCCTCATCATATAAACATGCCTTCTCTTTATTTAGCTGTTCTGTTTATTTAAAGGTGTTATAGATCAGATCCAGCCACTAGATGTCGCACTAGAGCACCTGCATCTAGTCAGACCAAAACAATGGCGTGCTTACATAGGGTATGATAATTATAGTAATTATCATACGCTGTACCATCAAACTAAGTTCAGGTCAAACTAGTTTATACAAACTAGTTTATACTAGTTGTCAGAAAACATATTTTAGGTTCAACTTTAGGTTGAAAACGGGAAAGTTAATGAGCAAGCAAGCCGACCAACGGGAGCAAAGAAACGGGGACCTCTCAACTAGCAGAACATTTATCCAATCAGGTGCATTCTACGTGGGAAGTAGGGAGGAGATACAGTACATGCACGCAACATGCAAATAATATGTAAATGACAACATTCTACATAAAAACGATCTATAGCACTTTTAACACTATCAGTGCCGGCCTTGTTTACCTTTTTACCCTGTTGAATGCCATCATCCACTTCAATGTTAGCGTTGTGAACGCATAATCTATGTTTTAAATTATGTGTCTAATCTGCCCGTCGCTTATCAATGACTTGTTTGCAGTCAACATTGTCGAAACGGATTGTTTTTTAATCAGTTCATATCCTTTTTATAGCATTTCGAAAAGCTATCGTTCTCTCGAAAATTTTCAGACGATTTTAAGATTCCCCCATAAACGGCATTTATTGGAATATTCTCGAATACACTAGACACGTTGTCATTTGTCGGCCTATTTATGAATCGTTTTCAAATAAACACTAGATTATCGATAGTATATGTGTACTTATGCACGCTATAGAGGCGGGCTGAAAAATCTATTATCCATTTCCTCAAGATCACACACACACACACACACACACACGGCACATGCTGATATCTCAGTGAATACAGCTCCGATTACCCCAAGACTGGTAACATAGACTCCTTACCTTAGATCAGATGTTCTCCAAAAAGATTATTCCAATTCCTGATCGCCATTCCAAATATCGATCGCGTTTATTGATTGATTATTGGCTGCTGTAAATATATATTCCAGGCTGCTTTCCATCTCGCGATCAGATCCCTCATCAGACGGCTCGCCAGCACAATGGAGCCAGTTGGCTCCACCTCTACAGATCCCCACAGGGATCTCCCAGTGTAATCGACTGACCTGCAGTTACACAGGGATAGACGATAGAGGGCGGTTTTTTCCCATCTGAGCTCCTAGAGGGGCTGCTGTACCAACGGGAGACTCGGTTGATGAAATATGAATTCAGATCGCTAATAAAAAAATCAAGCGACAATACACGTCGTCGGCACTCAACGGGGGGTCTGATAAGACGAGAATACACGTTGTCGGCATTCAAAGTGTTAAAAGTGTCCGGCCCCCCAACACTCTGTTTAACTCAGAACCATGTCAAGCCATGGAAGCATTGCATGCTCAGACTGGAATCTTTTTAGGTCTTTAAAATGTCTATTTATTTATTTTTATAATTTCATGTGGAACATGATCCTAATATCCTAATGTTGTACAGTACTTGTTCTTCATCCAGGAAAATGGTTCCACTGTAGATAAACAATATCATGTTTATGGGTATATTTCATTGCAGAATGCAGTAACAATGATCACAATTGTCTACTTATGATATTTGGTTAATATGATGTTAATTGATATATCATGGCCTTATTTGGACACAGTGCTACAGCATTGCAGTGCTGTAGCATCATTGTGGGCAAATATTGGTGGTTACAATGCCTGGCATTAGAAAACATTAGAAACAATTCCTAATCTTAATAATTATAATTGTATGTTATGTTATTGGACTCCATCCAAATTGCATAGGGTAAAATGAATACCAACGCCGGCATCCTGGAGATGCCAGGATGATGACATTGGTCCATATGTTGTGGGGTTGCCCCAACATCCAAGATGTTTGGCAGGAGATTCATGAAATTGTATCGCTAGTTATTGGACTTGATGTCCCTTTCTTCCCTCGCCTATATATCCTGGGCCATCCTGCACCTCTGGCTGACTTCCCATCATGTGATGCAGAATGGGTACAGACAGTATTAATGTTAGGCTGTAAACCTATTATTCTAGAAAGCCTTCTATAGGCCCCCCGTTGTGAATCTGTGGTACACCCAGCTGGGGAGACTAGCTGCGATGGAAAGGCCTATCATTCAGGCCCTGAATAGGGTAGAAGAGTATGATTTGAAATGGAGAAAAATATGTATCTGATATCACCAGGGGTGGAAATCGCAGAGGCCCCACGATATGATGTTATCATCATACTAGAGTCACAATATTGTAATATTGCGATATATTGTGATTAATTTCCTTTTTTCAACTGCAAATTATGTCCCCAACGGAAAACATTTTCAGTCTGTTCATCTCACTCCAATAATTTGTATTTATATTAGCAAAATGGGCTTGTCAAACTATTTTTCTTTTCTTTTTATATCGTTCAAGTTTTCAAGTTTTGTTTTAAGTTTTGTATAAAGTACATTACAGTGAAATGCTTGGTTCTGTGTGAGCCCCCTGAGATTGTGCTTCATACAGTAAACAGAACAAGGTCCAAACACTATACAAACTATACAAACTAAAGTACAACCTAAAGTACAAAATGCAAACAATGAGGTACAAAATGGTATGGATGTAGTGCAAATCTTTTTGTAATAAATGGATACAAATAGGTGTCGTGTTAAAGTGAATGTTACAAGTGAGTGTTTGTTTAAAGTGAGCGTGTGGATGCGTGTGTCACCGTCTGCATGTCCTTGAATTACTCGACTTAACTATATGTTATGGGTACATTATCTGAAAGTGCCAATACAAATATTAATCATAAAACAAAAAGATATACGTTAATAAGGTGTTTAGTAAATCATCAACTAAATCGAACTTCATACTCCAGTAATACTTATGGCTTATGATATACAGTAGATGAACGCTCTTCTAAAAATACTGCATGTATTGAAAGTAGTGTAGCAGCACTGTAGGCAAATATCAATAGTTACCCTGCCTGACTGTTGACCTCTTGACCCCTCCCCGCTGACCAGGAGGAAGTCGGAGGTCATGCTGGGTCACGGCCTCTTCTCTCTGCTCACCGAACGCCTGATGCTCAACTCCAGTCAGTTCACCATGACGACCTACAACGTGCTCTTCGAGGTCAGTCAGTCTCACTGCTGCACTGCTCTCTCTCGCTGTAGGCATGAATAGACAATGATATTCTATAGGGATGCTCGATATTGGCTTTTTTACCTATACCGATATTGTCCAACTCTTAATTTCCGATACCGATATCAACCGATACCGATATATGCAGGGTTTCCCCCCCCAAAAAACAGAACAATTTCAGGTAATTAACATTACATATCTCTTGTTGTGGAATTAACACAACATTATGCATACTTTTGACAATAAATAAAATCAGAATTTGTTCTTACTTGCTTGCCTGGGTAAATAAAGGTTATAGAAATGTAAAAAAAATAAATAAAAAATTTGAAAACCGATACCGATATTTTCCGATATCACATTTTAATGCTGATATCGGCCGATAATATCGGTAGGCCGATAATATCGGACATCCCTAATACTCTATGGTTGTTAAGATACATAGACACAAGATAATGATATACTATGTTTGTGCTAAGATACATATACACAAGATAATGATATACTATGTTTGTTAAGATACATAGACATAAGATAATGATATACTATGTTTGTGCTAAGATACATATACATGAAATAATGATATACTATGTAAGATACATAGACATAAGATAATGATATACTATGTTTGTTAAGATACATAGACTTAAGATAATGATATACTATGTTTGTTAAGATGCATAGACATAAGATAATGATATACTATGTTTGTTAAGATACATAGACATAAGATAATGATATACTATGTTTGTTAAGATACATAGACCTAAGATAATGATATACTATGTTTGTTAAGATACATAGACATGAGATAATGATATACTATGTTTGTTAAGATACATATACACATAAGATAATGATATACTATGTTTGTGCTAAGATACATATACATGAGATAATGATATACTATGTTTGTGCTAAGATACATATACATGAGATAATGTTATACTATGTTTGTGCTAAGATACATAGACATGAGATAATGATATACTATGTGTGTGCTAAGATACATATACATGAGATAATGATATACTATGTTTGTGCTAAGATACATATACATGAGATAATGTTATACTATGTTTGTGCTAAGATACATAGACATGAGATAATGATATACTATGTTTGTGCTAAGATACATATACATGAGATAATGATATACTATGTTTGTGCTAAGATACATATACATGAGATGATATACTATGTGTGTGCTAAGATACATATACATGAGATAATGATATACTATGTTTGTGCTAAGATACATATACATGAGATAATGATATACTATGTTTGTGCTAAGATACATAGACATGAGATAATGATATACTATGTTTGTGTTAAGATACATAGACATAAGATTGTGTTGTTAATGTGGATTATACAAAAATTATTGATCATTAGTTGTAACCATCATAGTTACAGTTGGGTATTTAAAAAAGAAATCGAGACCTAAATGAAATTCCCTGTCCCAATCTCCTATATCCAGTTACTTCACTGATTTATCTTTTAATTATATGAAATAATAAACCATTACCTAACATTTGAAATGAGAATATTTCATCCTCTACATCATACTGACCTCTTTTAAAAAAAAAAGAATATGTTGCGCTACATTTTCATTTGAAAAAGTATTATTCCATAGGAATATCCACCTTGTCATGCAGAAATATTGTAGTCATTTACTCCTTGAGGTTGTCAGGAAAATGCTGTGTGTAGATATTTATGACTAGAAGTTGAACCCTCTCCCTCTCTCTCTCTCTCCCTCCCTCCCGGCTAGATCCTGACGGAACAGATCTGCACTCAAGTGATCCATAAACAGCATCCGGACCCCGACTCCACTGTGAAGATTCTCAACCCACGTAAGTGCCCCCTCCCTCGGCCACTAAATCAGCGTGTGCAGCGCTGGCCCTCTATAGTACCTACTGATCCACATGCTGCACTGCTGTGTATCCCCACAGGCCTCTGCTATCGTTACCATACAGTATATACAGGCCCACAAATGAGACTCATAAATCCTGCGACCCTCGGCTGTTTCCATCACCTCGGATATAGGTATTAGGCGATGGTATTGGATAGATGGTGCTAATATTTGTGTGATAAATGACTATTTGTTTTAAAGTCTGCAGTGTTTTAATTTTTTTTTATCTGTGCTTATTGATACACCGGAAAGTAGTATTTAAAGGGGCAATTCACCAAAAAACAATGCTGATTTATTTTGCACATAATCGGACATATCCCAAAACTCTAAAAAAAGAGTAAATGTGTTTGAATATGGCCACCAGTGATGTTATCGGGTATATTGTTATTTACAGCTCAATGAAATATTAAGGTAGCAGTCACTATACGACGAGGTATTGCTATTCTTTCATCTACATCATTTCATGCTGCTGTAATTAACACAACAAACACATGGATTCAATGTCCTTGATGACATCACTGGTGGCCATATTAAAACTAACTTACTCTCAATATCTGTCAAACTAAGTTAATGTATGGACAGGTTTTGGATGTGTGTGAGATTATGTGCAAGATAAATCAGCATTGTTTTTTTTGGGCGAAGTGCCCCTTTAAGTATAATTGTTTTGTGCAGGAAACAATCATTTAATTAAGAGTTTGTTAGATTAATATATATTAATATATAGCTTTATTCATAGATTTGTTTGCCTTGTATTATTTGTGTAGGTATAAAGGAAGTACAAGTTTAACTGGCATCATAAACGTCTTTCATACTGACTCATGTTATTGTGTTTTGTATTTTATGAATGAAAGTAATTTATCATCCTAAGCGCTGCAGATGACTGACCTTTTGGGTGTTTAGTAATATAAATGGTTATGAACTATTGGCCGTCCCATATTTAATGTTTACCTTTAAATACTGTGGTAAAGTACATGCTGAAAGTACTGGTCTTTTGAGTCGTCACTGTTTCCTCTGTGCCAGGAGTGTATTTCTATACCAACGTCTCATTAGGAGCGGAGAGCTGGAAGAGCAGCCTTGCAGTCTTTTGATCAGTGTTCCCATCCCGTCCTGTTGGGAGTGTTTTCAGACCATTACTTACCTCCAATTTCACATGTCGCCCCATAAAATCTTTTCATATGTGGAAATGAAAGTCTTCAGTTCTGTGAAAAGTAAAAGAAAACGCCTCTCTCACTCTCACTCTCACTCTCTCTCTTACTCTCTCTCTCTAACGCACAAGCGTACGTACACACTCGCATACACATAAAGACTTGAGTCAAACCCAAGATCTGGGGTGTAATCACAACCAAGGTTTACTTCCAACCAGCCTTAATCTGACAGGGTACCCCATGTACTCACACAATGATTACCCTAAGCCTTTACCATGTTCTAGACCGGCCCAGACAGCCAGTATATATCACACAGAGGGGGAAAAAAACAAGGAGTATGGGCCGAGCAGCAGCACACGCTGGTCTGTTTCTCCTTTACCGTGCATTCTCTCTTGATTTAATCTGCAACGACCTCCCCCTCTCCCCCAAAAATGGCCCCCTGATTGCAGTCTTTAGTAACGTCAGAGCCAATCAAACAAACTGAGGAAGTACCGTTTCCCTCAAATTAACTCGAGGGAAAAGAAATCCAAAGAGCAAAGAAAAAAAAGGAGGAATATACACCATCCGTCCTCATTCCCGGTACGCGCCGGGGTAATTTTCTGGCGGTAAAGGGTTCAACGACATATAATTTGAGTGACTAAGGCGTAGGAGCAACACAGCCCCCGTCTGCTCGGTTGGAGGTGGTCGGGGAGGGGGGGGGTTTGCATCGGTTAGCGCCAAGGGTCTGGAGAGACGAGTTGAAACCTAAACCCCCACCAGCCGTCCTCTCCTCTCAGAGCAAATGGACACTGACGTTGTCTAGATAATTCATCTAAACAGTCGAGCCTCTCGCGTTAAACGAAGCCAAGCCCCTTCCAGAGAGAGCTCCTCGTCTCTCCATCTCTCTCTCTCCATCTCTCGCTCTCGCTCTCACTCTCTCTCTCGATTTCACTCTCTCGCTGGACTTGAAACAATACCAAAACCATTACAGTATGATAAAGATCAATGGTTGGTCTCGGGACTGTCTGGGCTGTTTTTTCCCATAGCCACAGATCTTCTGGTGTCTTGACGTCGGGGGATGGAGATGGTTTGTGACACAATGATTTGCACATGTTAAGACAAATGTCTGATTTAGTTGTTGATTTGTGGTATTAAAGCCAGAGCCCCTCCTCCTCCTCCCCGCCCGACCCCGTGGGCGATTGTTATTTCCAGGCAAGCTCTTGCTCATTTTCAAATCCAAACAAAATTTTTTGTGTGTTTTGGTTCAAATGTAATTTGCTGTAATGTCTCTTGACGAAATGGATCATTCAGTCAAACGCACAGATGCCTCTGGATCACATTTACACATTCTGACCTTGTAAGGTTTAGAGGTTCGATACACAAATTCACATCGCCCCTCTCGTTAAAGCCACAATCTGGACTTTTCTTCTTTTTCCCCCCTCTACGTATAAATATGAGTTATATTCACACGCATTCTTCAAGAGTTTGATCTATAGATGGAAAATATTTTTTTTTTTAATTTTTAACTTTTCATAAAACCCACTGAAAACCAGAATATAGATCTGTTTTACTCTAGTGTTCACAAACATTACCGATGTAAACAAACCTTTCTTAACCACAAAGCACAGCAATTACAACTCCTGAACCTCGTGTTTAGAATCAGTCACTTCATTCACCACGTACAATGTGGAGGAATTTGTCAACAACACACGGCAAGAGTTCAGTGACGGGACGGTCGGACCTCAGAGGTCTCTCCTTTTCACATCTCTCCTTTGTGTGAAAAATGTGAATCGGAGAAAGGTAATGCTACGCTCTTTTTCCCAAAATCCAAGCTTGACATATCACTTGACATACAGTTTAACATTTACTAGTATGTTCATTATTTACATGGATGAATTGATTTATCTTTAGTCTAGTGTTAATCCTGCTATGAAGAGCTCAGTCAACCAACACCAGAATGAAAATCTCTCCATGCCTATGCTTTTTATTTATTTATTTATTTTTAATGGAGAGGTGATTTTTCTTTATATTGGGATTAGGGACTGGGCCTTTAAACAGTGTCTGTGTGTCTTCCAGAGATACTGAAGGTAATGGCTGCCCTGCTGAAGAACTCTCCGCCAGCTCAAGAGAGCATGGAGGTGCGGCGGGTCTTCCTGTCAGACATGATCAAACTGTTCAATAACAGCAGAGAGAACCGCAGGTACAGCAGCGTGCACACACATTTAGAATATTTATTCATGTCCACATAAAGACAACGTTTAAAGGACACAAATATTATCAGTGCACTTGTACATTGGGGGTTATTCTGATACAATCGTGCCCAAATTGACTGGCAACCAAAGTTACACACACACATGGATGATGAACCTGACAATCAACACACAGCTCATGGATACAGATAGCAGCATCTTCTCCAAAATGCGCGGCTGCCAATAATTGCTGACACTGAGCAATATCTTGCTAATTGTTTGGCTCTTCTCTTCGGAAGACCAGCCATCTGAAGGCCTCTAACACCCAACTTATGGACATGACCCAGGCTTCCAAATATGAAGACTAAAAGTTTACAGTTGTAGCCGAGTTGTGATATGGTATGGTCTAACAGTTGATATTACACACACACACACACACACACACGCACACACACACTTACATTCTATACATCAGCCTCGGGTTCAACATTCACTTTCAGTTATAATCAATTTAGAAAGTGGATTTATTCATTTATTCCCAAAATAAATTGTAAATGCTGTCACGTCCAAACTATGAATATATATTTTTTTCATAATATTTTATAAAAATGTTAAACAAGCAGAGAAAACGACTTTAACAACAAATCTTAAAGAACCGAGGATCTATTGACCCGAAAAGAAAGACAAAGTAAAAAACAATCAAAACAATATTAAATAAAAACAGAAAAACACAGACTGGCAGCTCAGTTTTCAGTTCTGTGGGGCATTCAGTTTCTCCTTTAAATACTCCACAACTGTCCCTAACATATCCCAGGATCTCCACTTCTCAAGCTTTAGATTCTGCATCACTTCTCAGCTCAGTGGACGGGGAGACCTCCATTGCAAACTATTAATACATTTCAAAATGAAAAAGTTAATAAATTATAGTTATACTAATAAATAAATAGTATCATTTCTACATTTGAAAATGAACCACAGATTTAATAGAGTGAATGTACTTGAATTTAAGCAGCGTTTAACACCAACCCTTCTTAGTCCATAAGTCTATTAATTGGTGGGTAGCCTTAGTTGAATTTCTAAATATATATATTATGTTTTTTTTAAATTCTTTTATACAGAAAGTAATTTTGGGGGTGGTGACTGGTGGGGGTGAGCACATCTCTGGGATCACAATAATATTCACAAATATCCCCCTGGCATTAACAATAAGCACTAGATTTGCATTCTGCATGACCGTTAAGTCAACCAAGAGTTTTAGTCGGAGGCTGAGGCTCCTAGTTAAACACCAGGCGGTTGGGTTCCGTTAGCCGGTTCCAAGATAAAAGTTAAATACCTCGTTTTCTAAGCTCTGAACAAATCCTCCACCTTTCTCCCTCTATGGCTCCTCTCTTCAGTCGAGTCTTTCTATATCAAGTTGTTTATAATGATGTCATGTTATTTACGACATTGCTGAACGAATATTTTGAGTGCAATAAAAGCACTACACATTCTTGACCTACGAAATGTACCACACAAACAAACTACCTAAATACCTATCTGATACTGGATTACGATTCTATAAAATGCCTTCAACCCCAACATTACCAAGTCCTTGTGTGTGTGTGTGTGCAGGAGCCTGCTGCAGTGCTCTGTGTGGCAGGAGTGGATGCTGTCTCTGTGCTTCATCAACCCGCGTACCAGCGAGGAGCAGAAGATCACGGAGATGGTGTACGCCATCTTCCGCATACTGCTCTACCACGCCATCAAGTACGAGTGGGGCGGCTGGCGCGTCTGGGTCGACACACTGTCCATCACACACTCCAAGGTCAGAGCACTCGTTATAGACACACACACAGAGAGAGAGAGGAGAGCGTTGTTTATCTTTTCTCTGTGGATCCTCCACTCTCTCCTGATCCGTTTCACTTGTGCCGTTTTTCAAGCGCTCCGTTTCTGTTTTCTTTCCTTTGATCTCGCACCCTCTTTGTCTCTCTTTACTAAACACACAGGCATACACACACACACACACACACACACACACACACACACACACACACACACACACACACACACACACACACACACACACACACACACATAAATACTGTCTTTGAATTCACAAATCATTATCATGGATAGCATAGGATTCAAATATTGAGGTTCCACATGCTTTCTTATGGGTACAAAAAACATTGTTGCCACATACATACACACACACACGCACACACAGAGGTCTCTGTACCAGTGTTCATGTCGGTAAAATCTATAGAGGTTTTAGTATCATTTTAGTCTAATGCATTTTCAAAAACATTTAAAAAACCAAAGCTATTTTCATCATTTTTGGGAAAACATTACAGTAACCTTTCATCAAGCACACAGATGATTTTCGATGCGCTTCACTCCTAGTTTCCTCCTGAGGAACCAACCTGAATGTGAAATGTAGGGCACTAGCACCCTGCAGACATCCAAACTAGCAGAGAGCTTGGCATCAAGTGTAGAGCAGTGTGTTGCTACAGTAGAATATACCTCAAGAAGAAGCACTGTTATATCCACTCACCTCTGACCTCTCTCTCATGCTTCTTACACTGACTGTTGCCTGAATAAATAACAGCAGGTAGCCTGCTGAATGAAAGCCAAGACCAATTTCACTGGTGAATTTTTTTTTAACTGTATTTTACCACCGGGATTGCTTGCTTATAAAGCAAATGGAAACGCTCTGGGCAATGAGGGTATTCTGTCACCATACCGCAATACATTTTCCTAGATGTCTCGTCATTTTCAACGTGTAATCTAAATACATAGTTTTATGTAGCCGATAGCACTTCTTGTTTGTGTTTAGTGTGCAATACACATCACAGCACTGGAGCTCTCCTCACAGCTTTGATGACGACTTATTAAATCAACCTGGTGTGCATGCAGGTCATTGGATAAAATATATATATCAGCTAAATTGTTTGTCCTTTCGTTAACTCTTTGACATTATTATATTTGTTAACAAAAATGGCAATACATTATGTCGTAGTTTTTGTTTTTCTCCGTCGTTGACAAACATTTTCCCTTATAGTTTTCATTGATGAAAGTAACACCAGAGAGTTAATTTAAATAGGTCCTGGTCATCCAGACACCAGAGAGTTCATTTAAATAGGTCCTGGTCATCCAGACACCAGAGTTAATTTAAATAGGTCCTGGTCATCCAGACACCAGAGAACTAGGTCCTGGTCATCCAGACACCAGATAGTTAATTTAACTAGGTCCTGGTCATCCAGACACCAGAGAGTTAACTCTCTGGTGTCTGGATGACCAGGACCTATTTAAATGAACTCGCTGGTGTCTGGATGACCAGGACCTAGTTAAATTAACTATCTGGTGTCTGGATGACCAGGACCTAGTTAAATTAATTTAACTAGGTCCTGGTCATCCAGACATCAGAGAGTTAATTTAACTAGGTCCTGGTCATCCAGACACCAGATAGTTCATTTAACTAGGTCCTGGTCATCCAGACACCAGAGAGTTAATTTAACTAGGTCCTGGTCATCCAGACATCAGAGTTAATTTAACTAGGTCCTGGTCATCCAGACATCAGAGAGTTAATTTAACTAGGTCCTGGTCATCCAGACACAAGAGTTAATTTAACTAGGTCCTGGTCATCCAGACACCAGAGAGTTTTTAACTAGGTCCTGGTCATCCAGACACCAGATAGTTAATTTAACTAGATACAAAATAATTTTTTTGATGTTTTTAATGATTTTTCAAATCAAACGTGGATACTGTGTGAAGCCATACCAACCAGTGACTTCTAATTTAAATGATGAATACTTTAATTCAACATCATTTTTGGAGATGGCTGACTAATTTAATTATCTTGACTTATCTAAACTACATTCAGAGTTGTGGAGATCCATCTCTCTCTCTCTCTCTCTCGTCTCTCTCTCTCGTCCATCTCTCTCTCTCTCGTCCATCTCTCTCTCTCTCTCTCTCGGTCTGTCTCTCTCTTGTCCGTCTCTCTCTCTGTCTGTTTGTCCTCGCTCTCGCTCTCTCGCTCTCTCCCTCTCTCTCTCTGTGCCCATCTGATCCAGTTGTATGGAAACCCTACAGTGATTATGACGTATAAACGGATATGGAATCAGCCAATACCAGGCCTCTTTCCATTGATTTATTTATGTATAGAATTTCCTCCTCTCGCATGGCACAGATAAAAATAAACTCCTGGCAATCCTTATTTCCAAGAAAGAAAGAAAGAAAAAAAGACTGAATTCAGAAAGCGGCTTTAGGAATTCAGTGTTGATATCGTGTTACGTCGCTTGGTTCCAAAGCAGTGAAGTAATTGGGGTTGGTGTCAGATTGTGGTCTGGTGTGTGTGTATGTGTGTGTGTGTGCTGGAGGGGGGGGGGGGGGGGGGGTGAAAGCCTGGCAGATTGAAAGGTTGAGTTGAAGAAGTAAGTACTTGTGATATTTGTAGTGTATGTGCAGAGTCAGGGTGCTATGAGTGTGATCGGCCAGCAGGGGGCACAGGTAGACTGTTTGGGAAGGGGACTTGGAGAAGGCAGCGCTGAGTCGGATGTAGTAGTAGTGGGTTGGTAGTCATATCTACACACCATCTCAGCCCTGTTTAAATAATAACCTCTGTTTTGAAGATGGAGGTGGGGTTTGCACCCATACAGGTCTGGCTGAATTCTCCATACTATGTTTAAATAACCTTTGTTTTGAAGATGGAGGTGGGTTTTTTCACCCATACGGGTCCAGTTGAATCCTCCATACCATTGGCACTCAAGGACGGTGTACAATAGAGGAATACAGTAAAGTCTAGGCCACAGTCAGCACAAATACGTTCAGTGTTTCCAATGGCAGAATATAGTGCATTATGTGGAATAGCATAGGCTATCAACTTATTTTGATAATCGTAAATTTGTCTCCCCCAGTTTGAACAGATCATATTATTTGGAGATTTTCAATAAAACAACAAAATGAAGATCTGTATTTTAGTCTTTGTCTCACAATTGTACGAAATTATACTAGTGCACCTGCAGTACTTAGGCTATTTAGTGTAGACATTGTCAGACCAGTGTCTGTTGAAACACAGTTTGTAGCGGCAATCAGCATGTCTAATTTGTCACGCGGTGGCTGCACTGAGAAAATAAGCACCCGTCGCCTGCTATATATGAAGAATGGTCTCTCTGAAGGGTTTCTCTTCACCCTGAGCTTATTGTTGTTGCAGGTTTCACATGGTCGCAGTCTCACTTTACACCCCCAGCGCATTGCCTAGCGTGGCGCTGTGAAGAAATTGGTCATTCCTCTCGATACAAGACAAGCTGTAATTGCTTTTTTCCCTATAATTGCACAAGATTAATGCCGTTTCTTCTTGCCGCTGTTTACAAAGCCCAGCACCAGTCTAAAAACAGAACTTCACACAAACAGTGCACGTGCATACACATACGTGCAGTTAGGAGATCTAGCGGGCATGCACACACACACACACACACACACATACACACACACACACACACACACACACACATGCGTGCGAGCACATGCCCGTGCACTCACAGCAGGGTCCCAGGCTGTGAATTGGATAGGTGCAGCGGGCGCAAGCCATCAAGATACATGCATCTGCGATAAAAAAAGCTAAAGAAACTCAATTGCAATTTTATTGTCCCGTTTGATAGATTTCCTGCCACCTCTACAGCACCAAGGCTGTTTGTCACTGCTGCTCTCTCCTCACACAGCTGTGGGGCTGTGTGTGTGTGTGTGTGTGTGTGTGCTTGCTCATGTGCACACTTGTAAGGTTGTGTGGGGCTGTGTGTGTGTGTGTACGTGTGTACACATGCACTAGTTTGTGTACTTCAATATATCTTTTTGTGTGTCTATCTCTGTGTGTGCATATACAAGTATTTGTGTATACTTATTTGTATGTTATGTATGTCTGTTTGTGTGTTCTCTTGGGAAGCTTCCTTTTCTCTCTCCCAGCACATTGAATATTCATTTGAGCTGTGAGGCTGAACAATCAGAGAAACAAGGCCCCATAAATACAACCTGCCCACTGGGATCCTCCTGATAAACATACACACACTCCCTGCTTCACATCCTTACATGCATATATATATATATATATGTTTTCACTGAAGAGCACCAGGGAAAAACATGTGCTTACTCTGTGATGGGCAGCAGTGGTCCTATAGACTAGAGCAGTGATTCCCAACCTGGGGTCCGCGGACCCCCTGGGGGTCCGCCAGGGGGCGCAGGGGGTCCGCCAGACCACAGATGATTTTTTTTTTTTTTTTTTTTTTATCATCAGAAGCATGAATAGTCTCTCCACTACAATAAAAAATAAAGATAAATAAATAAACATCTAGACATGATTTTTGAACGTTAACAGTAGGCTACCGGGTAGCCGCTAAAACGCGAATCAGTTGACTGTATCACTTTCTGTAGCTAGCCTAGCACGCTAGTTAACTTTCTCGGCTCGTCTGCAGTCAGCCGCCAGAGGCGAAAATGTGTGACAAACGAAAAGGAGATGACGGCAGCTCATCTGCAAAAAAAGTTAGGACCTACAGCAATCGCGAAAATTACATCACCATGGGCTTCACTGAGGGACCAGACAAACAACCGGAGTGTGTGATTTGTGGAGAAAAGTTGGCAAACTCGAGCCTGAAGCCCAGCAAGCTGAAGAGACATCAGGCGTCTAAGCACCCAGAAACCGTTGGGAAGGATCCAGACTTTTTTCGGAGGAAAGAACAGTCTCTCAAGGCGAACAAGCCTGTTGATGTTAGAGTAGCGTGGAGCAGGGGTGGCAGTGATTTACAGAAGGCTACCGAAGCCTCCTTTGAGTGTTCGCTTTTAATTGCAAAAGCAAAGAAACCGCACAATATTGGCGAGCAGCTCATCAAACCAGCCTGCATCAAAATGGTTTAGAAACTGTGCGGCCCACAGGTGGCGGATAAACTAAAATCAGATGTCAAGTGATTGCGAGCAGCAGCTGTCAAAAAAGCTTAGAAAGGGTCCATTTGCCATACAACTTGATGAAACTACAACTGTCGCAGACGAGGCTGTGCTCATCGTTTATGTGCAATATATTGAAAATGAGGATCTGAAGCAGGACATTCTCATGTCAGTCAACCTTACTACCACCACTCGAGGTGAGGATATTTTTACTGCAGTGGATTCTTACTTCATTCAACATAAATGCAAACCGTTCACCATTAGGGACTGATTTGAGAGGATGAATACAGGATTTGAATATTGGCCAAAATTTTGAAATACATATGGTGCAAGATGAGATTTGTTGATTGAAGGCACAAGTTAAAGAAGCATAGTGGGTCTAATTGTGATGCATATGCCTGTGTATAAGCAGTTTGTTATTAAAATGACAAAAAAAAGGTATTAAACCCAGCTAGGACAAATTCTCTCTGCTACTGATTGGAATTTCCTGTCTCATATTTAGTTTAATTTGTTGCATTGATTTGTTCCATAAATGCAAACCGTTCACCATTAGGGCCTGATTTGAGAGGATGAATACAGCATTTGAATATTGGCCAAACATTTTGAAATGCATATGGTGCAAGATGAGATTTGTTGATTGAAGGCACAAGTCAAAGAAGCATAGTGGGTCTAATTGTGATGCACATGCCTGTGTATAAGCAGTTTGTTATTAAAATGAAAAAAAAAAAGTATTTTATGGTATCTTATTAGGAGGGGGTCCACGAATTTCATCAGAGATGTTTGGGTGTCCCTGGGGGGAAAAAGGTTGGGAACCACTGGACTAGAGGATATACCTTTTGTTCTATTTGTTCTGGATCATGGTGGTTCTGGATCATGGTGGTTCTATTTGTTCTGGATCATGGTGGTTCTATTTGTTCTGGATCATGGTGGTTCTGGATCATGGTGGTTCTGGATCATGGTAGTTCTATTTGTTCTGGATCATGGTTGTTCTAGATCATGGTGGTTCTGGATCATGGTTGTTCTGGATCATGGTTGTTCTGGATCATGGTGGTTCTGGATCATGGTGGTTCTGGATCATGGTTGTTCTATTTGTTCTGGATCATGGTTGTTCTGGTTGTAGTGGATCATGGTTGTTCTGGTTGTAGTGGATCATGGTTGTTCTGGTTGTAGTGGATCATGGTTGTTCTGGTTGTAGTGGATCATGGTTGTAGTGGATCATGGTTGTAGTGGATCATGGTTGTTCTGGTTGTAGTGGATCATGGTTGTTCTGGTTGTAGTGGATCATGGTTGTAGTGGATCATGGTTGTAGTGGATCATGGTTGTTCTGGTTGTAGTGGATCATGGTTGTTCTGGTTGTAGTGGATCATGGTTGTAGTGGATCATGGTTGTAGTGGATCATGGTTGTTCTGGTTGTAGTGGATCATGGTTGTTCTGGTTGTAGTGGATCATGGTTGTAGTGGATCATGGTTGTAGTGGATCATGGTTGTAGTGGATCATGGTTGTTCTGGTTGTAGTGGATCATGGTTGTTCTGGTTGTGTAGTGGATCATGGTTGTAGTGGATCATGGTTGTAGTGGATCATGGTTGTAGTGGATCATGGTTGTTCTGGTTGTAGTGGATCATGGTTGTTCTGGTTGTAGTGGATCATGGTTGTAGTGGATCATGGTTGTAGTGGATCATGGTTGTTCTGGTTGTAGTGGATCATGGTTGTAGTGGATCATGGTTGTTCTGGTTGTAGTGGATCATGGTTGTAGTGGATCATGGTTGTTCTGGTTGTAGTGGATCATGGTTGTTCTGGTTGTAGTGGATCATGGTTGTAGTGGATCATGGTTGTTCTGGTTGTAGTGGATCATGGTTGTAGTGGATCATGGTTGTAGTGGATCATGGTTGTTCTGGTTGTAGTGGATCATGGTTGTAGTGGATCATGGTTGTAGTGTATCATGGTTGTTCAGGTTGTAGTGTATCATGGTTGTTCTGGTTGTAGTGGATCATGGTTATACTGGATCATGGTTGTAGTGGATCATGGTTGTAGTGTATCATGGTTGTTCTGGTTGTAGTGGATCATGGTTGTAGTGGATCATGGTTGTAGTGGATCATGGTTATACTGGATCATGGACATTAATATCCTCTATCTCGTATTGATATTGTGTGCGACCAGGATATCTGCTGAATGCATTACGGTGCAAAGGAAGCCTTTCCAAACAAAACTTGCTTCATCAACAAATAACAAATAAATAACTCTACATTCATGTTTTGTAAGGGCTGTTCACCCTCTCCTCATCATAAAAGCAAATCCTGTGCCAGGGGCCAGGAACAAAACTGTAACTATACTAAGGTATCGCAACCAATCTGACGATGATGTTTTATTGAACATTTTTATTGTAATAGCTTTAAGTACAGTATGTGATACCAGTACCTTCTTTAACATTAGGGTAGCTGATTACTTGAGATTATTCAAGGCTGCCCATTTCATTAAAACTAGTGCAGTGCCCTTTCAAATGTGGCCCCCAGTATTGCTGCTTGTAGCTTTCTTGAGAACCATTTAACCAATCAACTTCACACTTGACACAACACTTTCTTGGGTCCTCCTCAGCATATACACCTGCCAACTGTGAAGTCGATATTGGATGAACGGTTCTTGAGGAAACTGAAGGACAGACGGACTGACAGAGGTTGCTTCCATTTTAAACTAAAACTAATAAACTAGTAGTTAGTCAACTCGTTTTGGCCAGATACTCCCCCTCTAGCTGTAAAGTCATACTGTTAGTCAGAATATCTTAAATATAGGTCCGAGAGGCAGATAACTGGTCTCAAAGATTAGATTGAGAAACCATTTTATCCTCTTCATACACTATTCTTAATTATTCCTGCACAACCTGGCAACCCAGAGTGAATATAAATATACGCTACAGCTCTTCAGTACCTGTGCACAGTCAGCCTCCGACAAAAGGACAAACGTGCCAAAATGAAAGAAAGTTTGAAGCCCCTTTTTCACAGCATAATATTGGCAGGTATGGGATTCAAGATTCTGTCCAATAAAAGACTGGCCTGCGTAATCACATGGCAGTGTGTGTGAGCAACTCTGAATGGACAGATGTTCCTGCAGGTGGTACACTGACACAGCACCTCCTCAACCCCATACTCCACCCCCCGCCGTCCAAGATGCCCCTCTTCCAGCTCGCCACACACTTGAGTATGAATTGGGGTGATTTCCCCCCCAAAAAACGGCATGTATGCTTGAAGGAGCCTCTGTCCTTCAGACTCCCGGTCAGCTGACTATGTTGGGCCTGTAAGATGTTCATCTGCCAAGAGAAATATATGGCAGATATATGTAAAACCATGCATTTTGTCTTCATTTGGAGAAGTGGAAATAGTGGAATGGAATGGTGTGCATCTGGGGAAATGTGAAGTTATGCAGTGTATTTCTTCAAAGGCAAAGGTGTTATAACATGAATGAATTCAAAGTTCTGCAAAACGTAGGTAAATAGGTAACGTCAGTCCTTTACTACCTTTCCGTTTTGAGTCAGCATCTGAAAATGCTCCATTTGAAGGGCCAGTTGTATGACCCACTACCCCTCGATTCACAAAATAATCGGGACACCATACCCTACGCATGCATGCGCAAAACAAAGGGGGGTATTGGGACTTTTGTCTTTTTGAAATGAAAGCGGTTGAGAACCACTGGCTGCTTCCCAGTGCTATTGAGACGCTCCATGCTTAGACCTGCTGGTCTGAGATGGACACGACAGCCACACAAAGGAATGTGGAAATGAGGACATGGTAGTGCATTGACCAGGTCCAGATAATGGCCCTACACACAATACCATAGACTAGACAAGAGTATTGAATCTATACTATCTACGAGCAAACCGCTCTCCTATAGACTACTGGGGCCGCAGGGAGTTACTGATGAGATTGGTTACTCATATTTGGTCTAATCATCTCTGAATGAGTAGGGAATTCAATTCTGATATGTTTAAATTAAATCTACAACTGAAGGCTATTGATTCAAACCCCCCCCCCCCCCCCCCCCCACAGTTTGAGATGCTGTGATTGAATGTGGTATTCACTTCAGTAAACTCAGCCCAGTATACAGTATACTGATTAATCGAATTTCAATTATGATTTTGGCTTCCCACGATCATGAAAACAAGATAAAACTATTATTGTGCTGCATGCCATGTTGCTCTTATTTTGTCTTGTGTTGTAAATGCAGCACACCCTGCCTTCACAGCAGTGCGCTCTGCCCAAACACTAGTTTCAGCACGTGCTGAGAGGGAGGAGCGAGCCACGGCAATCAGCAATCGAGTAATTGTGTTTAATAATTGTGACTTTAATATAAATGAAAATAACCAAGGGCTCTGGCGATATGTCAATTTTTATCACTTTTCTTATTCATATTGTTCGATATCGATATTTCTATTAGTATATATATATATATATTTTTTTTTAATTATTATTTAAACGACAAATACAGTGGGGGGAATAAGTATTGAACACATCAACATTTTGTTCAGTAAATGTATTTCCCATGAGCGTATTCAAGTGACATTTGCACCAGACTTTGTTATTAACTCAAGCAATCCAGACAAGAAATCTAAACATTAAAGTCCATATGTAAATAAAGTTATGTGTAAAAAAAGTGGAATGAAACGGGAAAAAAGTATTGGACACACTAAGAAAAAGCAGTACACCACAGCGAGGAAAGGCAAGTAACTAGCTGAAAACCAAAACTAATTAGGAGGCAACTCTACCTCCTATCTGTGCTAATAATGTCAACTGGGTTAGAATATATTGATGGGCTATAAAATGTAATTTTTTTGTTACCAAGTTGCCACACAAGAAACATTAAATGATGGGTAAAAGCAAAGAGCTCTCAAGACCTTCACAAACAGATTATTGCAAATCATGACAATAGAATTGGCTAAAGACGTATTTCACAACTTCAGAATCTTCCAGTAAGCACCATTGGGGGCATTATCCATAAGTGAAAGCAACATCACTCCATCATCAACCGGCCATGCACAGGTGCTCCTCGCAACATTTCTGATCAGGGAGTCAGAAGGATACTTAGAAGAGTAGCCAGAGAGCCATGGACCACTAGGAAAGAGCTCCAGAAAGACTTGGAGGCAGCAGGTACAACTGTGACAGAAAGGACCATAGGCAATGCGCTCCACCGCCATGGCCTCTGTGCACGCTCAGCCCGCAAGACTCCACTACTGAAGAACAGACATGTTGAAGCTTGTTTAAAGTTTGCCAAACAACATTTGGACAAGCCAGTGAACTACTGGGAGCATGTACTCTGGTCAGATGAGACCAAAATGTTACTTTCTGGCTGTCACACAACACACCATGTTTGGAGGAGAAATGGCAGTGCACATTACCCGAATAACACTACCAACAGTGAAGTTTGGAGGTGGAAGTATCATGGTGTGGGGCTGCTTCTCCTCTCCTGGTACTGGCAGACTTCATATCATTGAAGGAACAATGAATGGAGCCATGTACAGAGAAATTCTTGAGATGAACCTGCTGCCATCCACCAGGATGCTGAGGATGAGACGTGGGCGGACCTTCCAGCAGGACAACGATCCAAAGCAAACGGCAAAGGAAACTCTCAGTTGGTTTCAGAGAAAGAAAATCAACTTGTTGGAATGGCCCAGTCAATCACCTGACTTAAACCCAATTGAACATTTGTGGAAGCATCTGAAGATCCAGATTAACAAGAGGCCCCTCCGCAATCTTCAAGATTTAAAGACAATCTGTGTAGAGGAATGGGCCAAAATCACACCTGAATACTGCGGGTGATTAGTTGCATCATACAGAAAGCATCCTTGGAGCTGTCATTACAAACAAAGGCGTCTCCACTAAGTATTGAATACATTTCAGTTAGTGTGTTCAATACTTTTTCCTATGTCATTCCACTTTATTACACATAACTTTATTTATGTATGGACTTTAATGTTTAGATTTGTTTGTCTGGATTCCCTGAGTTAATACCAAAGTCTGGTGAAAATTTCACTTGAATGGACACATTGGAAATATATTTAGGGGACAAAATGCTGATGTGTTCAATACTTATTTCCCCCATTGTATATGTTTATTTTGCAGCAATTCTTTGTCATTGCCGCCATCTTTAGTGTTACAGCCCCTCACACTCCAGTTCTCAGGCTGCAGCTGGTCTGAAAGTACCTGGCTGTGGGGGAGTTGAACAGTTCTGTTAGTTTCTTTTCTATCTTTTGGCGCTTGGTGGTGGTGCACACATGCACCGTGACTCGTGACTGGAGACTAGCTCTGCTAGCACACATAGCCTGCTGTGTACAGACGGTTTCAAACTGTATTTTAAATTAGAAAGCAAACAAAATAAATGGACAAGAGAAAAATAAATCTCAATTTGGTCAGTATTGTCATTTGGACAATTATTGTTATCGTTTTATCGCCCAGCCCTAAAATAACCGTGATTTTTGCCATAATGGAGCAGCCCTAGTATACAGTAGGCCTACTGTGCAGCATGGCTATCTGGAGAGTAATCTATTGAAGAGAGTGTTAGTAAATGCAGTCTACTGCTGGTTCCTAAAGACATACCTAGCTATGGTAGTAAATGCAGTCTACTGCTGGTTCCTAAAGACATACCTAGCTACTGTATGGCCACATGCTGATACCCAGTACATCTAGGAAGGCTGAGAGGGACTGTGGTGGGATCTGATCCCAGGCCAGCCGGAGTACATGCAGTCCTAGAGCTGGCGGGGAGGGTCTTTTAACCCCTACACCATCTCTGGACACACTTGCAGATTTTGTGTAAAAATAAAGAGGGAAAGAAAAGGATTTCAAGAATGGAGAGACTGTGGAGGAGAGCAGGAGCGCGCAGCCCAGGCCGCTGCTGCAGCAGACGACATTGATTTGGGAGGAGGAATTGCATTTAGCTAATAGCATTAGAGCTGCGCTCGCTTTCCCCCCATATCCCCCTTTGTTTTGCGGTCTCTCTATCTATTGATCTAAAATGGGGGGACTCCCAGGCTCCTACTGTGGGGGTCTCCCTGGACCAATGGCTCAGCCACCCCCAGACCCCTCACCACACTGTCTGTCTGCGGTCTGGGGCCCCTCACTGATCCCAGGTCTGTTTTTACAGGGACAATGAAACCACTGCTAAGGGATTTTATAGGTTCCACTTGTTTTGGAAGCAAAAATAGTCTCCTGTACTCTTTATTTATGTGTGGGACAGTAGAAGAGGATATTGTATTTATTTATTAAAATATGTATTTATTTATTTCAATCACTTTTTAATTGATCCATTTATTGAACTTTCTTTCTTTATTTCTTTCTTTCTTGAGGTATACATTAGTGCCTGTAAAAGCACCAGCTACTGTATTCAAGGAGTTGAGGTCTTGAAGAGGTTTTGATATTGGGGTTTCCCAGTATTATATATTATATATATATAATATACAATATTTTAGGCCCCACAGGTGAGACCAACAAGTAGAACAAATGTGTGTATCTATTAAAATAAATATACTTTGAATATTAATATAATATGTAGACAAGAAATATGTTAAGTAAACACATTTAGAGGGTAATTAAATCATAACAGACTACAACTTTAGCATAAAACTAAATGTAAAAAGTTTTAAAGTTTTATTCCCCCACTACCCAGGGAAGAATGTAATGTATCAACAAACTTAACTAAATAACCAATACTGTCTCATTAGCCAAATGCATCATGTAAATAGAGTTCAAATTTTATAAAAAGCCTTCTCACAGTTTCTTTCTTACCTCAGGATATTTCTTAACATACCGGTAGCTATTGTGTTAGATGATGGTGTACTTTCTCAGAAATGTGATATTAGCTAGGCTTGCCTATTCGAAATCATTGCTGTCTGTGGGGACATCCCTCAAAGTCCTACTCTTGGACTTTCATTACAAAAAAATATAAAAATGGACATCCTTTTAAAACATATCCTTATTTCTTAATGTCAACATATTACATCAAATTACCTGTCCTCCTACCTCCCACTACTAAAATAAGTTGGATGCTATACAAAGATCAGCAAGACCATTACTATCCAAGTCATGATCTGAAATATAATTTGAGTCAATTTAGTGGTCATGGAGTACATTACAGGGGGGAGGGGGCAGCTTCTTACCTCGGGAGGCATTTTACCCCGGTTTACTAATAGCCGCCCCCTTTTTCCAAAAAAGCATTTCAAATCATCTGTACGATCTCTTGGCTATGGCCATGTCCAGTTAATACCATGTTAGCTGTCACATTTAGAAAAGCCCACCACCATTTTAAAATATTTACTGTAACACCCCCCCCTGCACCCCCCTACCCCCCACTGTACCCCACAGAGTCCTGAGTCATGGAGTAGAATTAAATGAGATTAGATCAATAGTGATGTCTGAGCCCACCCACTAACGTAGCAACCACAGAGACGCACGCGCTGCCTCCCGTCTAACGGTAACTGGATCTGGTACAGAACCCCCCCGTTTCAGGCCAACATACATCATCTTAATGTACCGGCTACATCCTGGACCCATGACGTCAGGCGTGGTGCTGTACTGCACTGCTGCCGCTCTCCGCCTTCATTTCCATTGCAGTAGTGCTCCTGAATGCAGCCCTTTTTTAATAGCTAAATAATGCTAGATGTCAAATTAAGCTGAAACTAATGGGGAGGAGAAGCCGGGGTTGCCAGGCGATCACTAACACACAGAGAGAGAGAGAGAGAGAGAGAGAGAGAGAGAGGAAGAAAGAGACCGATGCTATCAGTGCATTCAGAACAGACTCTGTACTCTGAGAGAACAGCTATAGATTACCAATCACTGCTTTCCCTCCAACAGAAGATTAATGAGTGCCTGTGTAGCAGGCTAATTTAGAACAATAAGGCCTAATTAATTACAAATAATCAGCCTCTCTCTTCCCCTCTATCCATTCTCTCTGCACGCTTGTTGGCTTTCTTTCTTTCTTCTCCTTTACATACTGTCTTTATTTCTTCACTCTGCCTTTTGATCTCACATTCTCTCTCTCTCTCTCTTTCTCTCTCTTTCTCTCTCGCTCTCTCTCGCTCTCTCTCTCTCTCTCTTGCTTTCTCTATCTATCTCTCTCTCTTTCTCTCTCTCTCTATCTCTCTATCTCTCTCTCGCTCTCAATAGCCTCAGGTGAAAAAGCAGCAGAATGGTTCCTAGCCCCCTCCCCCCTCCAACCCAGGCTTTGACATTCCGTCCTCTAGGCCTAGTGATTAATGCAGGTCCTAAATTAGGCGTGGGAGTATTTGCCAATGCCAGACACGCACTCTTGCGTGGCCGGCAGACACACACACTAACAGTATCTACCGCTAATCTATGACTGTTAACACGGAGGGGCTCTTCCTCAAATGCCACTGCAGCCCTTTGTGCTTATAGACAAGCAGTCTAGTCCGGCCGTATCAGATGGTGCATCGAGGAGACTGATGGAGGTTAGGTCACGGATGGCGGAACATAATGAGAGATGGTGTTTTGCCATAGCTTCAGATATAAACGGTACCAATGGGTAGAAACTTGGTAATGGGTTTAAATAGTTTAGAAAATGCCCTCTGGAAGTACTGGGTAGAGCCTTTTTCTGTGTTGCCAGATAAGAGCACAATCATCTCACATCTTTTTACAGTTGCTCTTTCCAGCAGCGCCTCCGGCAAATACACTCGACTCAGAGCGGATCAGTATGCTACAGTGGTGTAATATACAGTAATGTGTCCTGCTACAGTATTCGTATGCTACAGTAATATGTCCTGCTACAGTGTATTAGTATGGTACAGTGGTGTAATATAATGGGACATGCTACAGTGTATTAGTATGCTACATTGTATTAGTATGGTACAGTGGTGTAATATAATGGGACATGCTACAGTGTATTAGTATGGTACAGTGGTGTAATATAATGGGGCATGCTACAGTGTATTAGTATGGTACAGTGGTGTAATATACAGTAATGGGTCCTGCTACAGTGTATTAGTATGGTACAGTGGTGTAATATACAGTAATATGTCCTGCTACAGTGTAGTATGGTACAGTGGTGTAATATACAGTAATAGGTCCTGCTACAGTGTATTAGTATGGTACAGTGGTGTAATATACAGTAATATGTCCTGCTACAGTGTATTAGTATGGTACAGTGGTGTAATATACAGTAATGTGCCATGCTACACTGTATTAGTATGGTACAGTGGTGTAATATAATGGGGCATGCTACAGTGTATTAGTATGGTACAGTGTATTAGTATGGTACAGTGGTGTAATATAATGGGGCATGCTACAGTATATTAGTATGGTACAGTGGTGTAATATAATGGGGCATGCTACAGTGTATTAGTATGGTACAGTGTATTAGTATGGTACAGTGGTGTAATATAATGGGGCATGCTACAGTATATTAGTATGGTACAGTGGTGTAATATAATGGGGCATGCTACAGTGTATTAGTATGGTACAGTGTATTAGTATGGTACAGTGGTGTAATATAATTGGGCATGCTACAGTATATTAGTATGGTACAGTATATTAGTATGGTACAGTGGTGTAATATAATTGGGCATGCTACAGTATATTAGTATGGTACAGTATATTAGTATGGTACAGTGGTGTAATATAATTGGGCATGCTACAGTGTATTAGTATGGTACAGTGGTGTAATATACAGTAATAGGTCCTGCTACAATGTATTAGTATGGTACAGTGGTGTAATAGGTCCTGCTACAGTGTATTAGTATGGTACGTACAGTGGTGTAATATAATAGACCATGCTACAGTGTATTAGTATGGTACAGTATATTAGTATGGTACAGTGGTGTAATATAATGAGGCATACTACAGTATTAGTATGGTACAGTGGTGTAATATAATAGGGCATGCTACAGTGTATTAGTATGGTACAGTGGTGTAATATACAGTAATATGTCCTGCTACAGTATATTAGTATGGTACAGTGGTGTAATATACAGTAATATGTCCTGCTACAGTGTATTAGTATGGTACAGTGGTGTAATATAATGAGGCATACTACAGTATTAGTATGGTACAGTGGTGTAATATAATGAGGCATGCTACAGTATTAGTATGGTACAGTGGTGTAATATACAGTAATATGTCCTGCTACAGTGTATTAGTATGGTACAGTGGTGTAATATAATGAGGCATACTACAGTGTATTAGTATGGTACAGTGGTGTAATATAATATGGCATGGCTATGTATTAGTATGGTACAGTGGTGTAATATAATAGGGCATGCTACAGTGTAGTAGTATGGTACAGTGGTGTAATATAATGCGGCATGCTATGTATTAGTATGGTACAGTGGTGTAATATAATAGGGCATGCTATGTATTAGTATGGTACAGTGGTGTAATATAATGAGGCATGCTATGTATTAGTATGGTACAGTGGTGTAATATAATAGGGCATGCTATGTATTAGTATGGTACAGTGGTGTAATATAATAGGGCATGCTATGTATTAGTATGGTACAGTGGTGTAATATAATAGGCCATGCTACAGTGTATTAGTATGGTACAGTGGTGTAATATAATAGGCCATGCTACAGTGTATTAGTATGGTACAGTGGTGTAATATAATGGGGCATGCTATGTATTAGTATGGTACAGTGGTGTAATATAATAGGGCATGGGTGGGCAATTAAGTTTGGCCTGGGGCCACATTTCTTCCAAACCATTATATGGCGGGCCAGAACCAAAAACAATGGCTAATTTAATAAATTGATAGTGAAAAAATGTTTAACTCTGTGACGGACCACCGTATAACTAAGACATTTGTGGCAGAGGCAGAAAATGGATCAAAATAAATGAGCTGCATACTGTAGGTGGCATAATTAACTGTAAACAAGCAGTTTTTTCTATTTTCCATTATTATAAATGTGTGGACTGACCATATAGCGGAGTCTAATTAATTAATGATTTGACATGGGCCTACTTTTTATTCTCATAATTACCCCATCCTCCCAGACGTAGGACACATCACATTATTACTGGATTCAATGTTTGCACTGAACATTATACATTTGTCTTTTTGTGATTTTATTATAAAACCAGAGACTAGCGCCTCTCTCTATCATCCATTATGCGCAATCAGCGGTTCTGTCTAACAGCTCTTTCTGCAGAGCACACTGGACTATTGAGAAACGATGGAAATCAAACAAATGTTCATTGGTTCTCCCAGCCCCTGTGACAATTTCTTTGGCTATAGTGACATGCATAGCTAATGATAAATAGATGGATACAGCGGATTAGATGTAGTCCAGAGAAAACAACCAATCTAGATATTTCAAGATTCTGTAAACATTTTATAACAATGACTCATGACTCCGATACAATTTAAAGTGAGTCTTTATCACAAACGGTGATATTTAATGTTTTGCAAAACATGTCTAGTGTCGTGCCCGGCTTTGGAGGGTTAAAAGCCTAATTGTATTTTTAATTAAGATAATGAATGTCTCATTGTAATTCTTATATACCTAATGTAAGTGGATTAAACTTTTTGTGCTCCGATATAACGTCAGTTTAATTGCATTGTTACTGTTCACATGTGTGGTGCCGTCACAGTCATATATAAGTAAAGATAACGTTTGAATGACTTACTGAACTGGTGTTTTTATTTCATACCACACTGCTTGTTTGCTATTTCAGCACCAGGCGCTGTCCACCGACAGCTGTTTATTCACGTTGAGCAAGCGCTACATTGCACCTCGCTGCCATACCTTGTTATTCACTCTCAACATGGATAAAACATACTGTAGTATAATAAGCATTCTTTAGGTGGTGGTAGTTTTTCTGTTTAGATATTATAGCTTAAATATATAGCCTAGCCTATAGTCGGTCATATTCTCTAAATAATCTGACGGGCCAGATATTATTGCTGGAGGGCCTATTGCTGACCACTGTAATAGGGCATGCTACAGTATATTAGTACGCCATATACTTGGAATTACACTGATATCCTCTCCCCTATGTGTTTGCAGGTGACGTATGAACAGCACAAAGAGAACCTCTCCCGCATGTTCCGCCAGTACCAGCGTCTTGAGTCGTCAGGCACCGGGGGTGATATCCGCACCGTGTCAGGCGCCAGCCACACCTCCGAGATCCTGGAGCGCGACGTCAACGGAGAAGAAACTGCGCCGTCCACTGTCATCGAACTTACGGTGGACGAAGGGTCCCAAGATGGAGAGACACAGCCCCCCTCGGACTCATCCTCCACTTTCACCCTCCCCCGTGCCGGCTCACCAGATGCCGACGAGAGGACACACACGCCGGTCACTGTGTCCAACATCCTGGCCAGGGCTGAAGAGGAGGAAGACCAACAGCTGACCCAGGAGTCCTCCGGAGGTTCTTCAGATGCTGGGGACGAGACTGACAGTACCGTGGCACAAACACCCACTACAGATGGAGTCGAGACAGAGCAAGAACCTGCAACTGACACATCCAGTGACAAGGCTGAACAAGATGCCCTAGCACCAACAAGCACCCTGACTGAAGCACCAACGAGCACCCTGACTGAAGCACCAACGAGCACCCTGACTGAAGCACCAACGAGCACCCTGACTGAAGCACCAACGAGCACCCTGACTGAAGCCGCCAATGCAATGAAGCCGCAAACGGATGACTCACCGGAAGGGGTCGAAGAAACCATTGAAATGTCAGAGATGGATGATTCACAAAAGCCTCTGCCCGAAGAAGAAGAAGCTTGTGACAACAGCAAAGGTGAATCATTGGCCTCCATAACAGATGACTCCTCGAATGGAGTGGATGCAGAGGCTAAATCGGAGCCGGAAGCTAAGAGTGACCAAGTGTTCGCAGAGACGTCGGGCTCTCTGGAGAATAGCGTTGTCTTTGACCAGGACCTAGTGGACATGTTGTCGGTTAGTGACCAGGTCCACCCTAGTGACCCTGAGGACAGTCTGGAGGAGGCCTCCTTTATTTCTGCTGCTGCGGAAGAGGAGGAAGAGGAGGAGGAGGGTGGGAAGATGACAGAAGGTAAGAGCGAAGGGGAGCTGAAGAAAGATGATGAAGATCTGGATAAGAAGGAAGAGCTGAAGACTGAGGAGAAAGATGAAGAGGAAAAGATGGAGGAGCTGATGACTGAGGAGAGGAAAGATGAAGAGGAGAGGAAAGAGGAG
The DNA here is from genome assembly GCF_963971535.1 of Notolepis coatsorum. Lineage (NCBI taxonomy): Eukaryota > Metazoa > Chordata > Actinopteri > Aulopiformes > Paralepididae > Notolepis > Notolepis coatsorum. The sequence goes on along the minus strand of NC_140171.1, from coordinate 70,499,931 downwards.
CTTATGGCAGAGGAGAAGAAAGTTGAAGAGGAAAATAATGAGGGGGAGCTGATGACAGAGGAGAAGAAAGATGAGGAGGAGAAGAAAGGTGAGGAGGAGAAGAAAGACGAGGAGGAGAAGGAGCAAGAGGTGGAAACAATTGAGACTGAAGAGAGTGGAGAAGCTAGAGAGAATAACGGGCCTGTGGACAATCAGAGTTCAGAAGTAGTACCACCACCTCAAACGTCAGAAGAAGATCTCACAGAAGCACACAAAGAAGAAGATGTTATCAAAGATGAGCAGCCTTCCTCCAGCACTGACCCCCCTACCACAGAACAGCAGCCCTCAGACTCCATGTCACCCCCAACAGCCCAGGAGGCCACATTACCATCAGAATCCATCTCCTCACCTCCCCAACCTGCAGATGCCACCACCACAGAAGAAGAAGCCAAGGCCCCAGAGACCATCACAGCGACCCCTGGTGCCGATACACAGAAGAGCAGAGACTCCGCCACCAAGACCAAAGAGATCAAGATCGCCAGGCTGGACGTGTCCAATGTAGCGTCGGATACGGAGAGACTGGAGCTGAAGGAGACCTCTGCAACTGTACGTGTCTCCCTCTTTACATTTTGGATTAATAAAGGAATATCTTATCTTATCTTATCTGTAGGTGGCAGTTTTGATCTTTCATGTCCAGAGAAATATTATGCAAACTTAACACCTTACAACTACAGTAGAGGCATTTCTAGACATAGAATGGCAACAGGCCCAGCTCCAGACTCACTGCAACCTCTTCCTCCTAGTCCTACCTCCTGTTAAAGATCATGCATTTGAAGAGTTTAATTCCACAAGGCTAGCCCATTTTCGGGGGAAATAATGTTATCTGGTGTCCATTGCTCAAGGAAATACAACTTCTATTGTGTCAAATGTTCATACTTTGATAGCATTTATTTCAAAAAAATTTAAAATAAAATGTCATAGTAAGTTTTACTTTCATGTCACAACAAATGTTATAGCAGTGGTGTCCTATACATTTTTTTTTAGCTATCTTAATGTGGAACACACTTCTTTAATGAGCTCTGTTGTCTGTGTGCAGGATGCTAGCCAAGGCCAGCCTCCAACAGCAGGGCCTCCAGGCCAGGCGGCCAGAGAGAGCGGCACCTCGGCTCCTCGCTCCACCATGTTCCGCATCCCAGAGTTCCGCTGGTCCCACATGCACCAGCGCCTCCTCACTGACCTGCTCTTCTCCATCGAGACCGAAGTCCAAATGTGGAGGAGGTATCTATTTGCAGTGTTGGGAAAGTTCACCTTCTGCACGAACTAGTTCAGTTCATAATTCAAAATGTTTAAAGGGGACATGCATTGCTATTCCTTGCACTATTTGGGCCACTTTACACAATTCATGTGAGTCTATGGAAGACATCTGTAAGGTTTATTTAAAAAAAAAAAAATCATTGTTTTATATTTCTAATGGAGTACTCAAAAGCATCATTTTCCAGCCTCAGGATTTCAGCCTGTTATTGGATGGGCTCTGCCCATAAGCACTTTCAGTGAGTCACCCACACAGCGTGATACATACGAGAGAGAGTGAGAGAGAGAACGAGCAAGCGAGAGAGAGGGAGAGAGAGGGAGAGAGAGGGAGAGAGCGGGAGAGAGCGGGAGAGAGAGAGATAGAGAGAGAGATAGAGAGAGAGAACGAGCAAGAGGGAGAGAGAGAGAGAGAGAGGGAGAGAGAGAGATAGGCGTCCCGACACACACACGCAGTCAAGTTTATGTATTTGTGTCCCCGACGAGGGAGAGAGATGGCACACACACTTCTGCAGTCCCTCCCACCGTCCCCCCCTCTCTCTCTCTCTCTCTCTCCTCGCTCGTTCTCTGCCTGTCAAACCCCGTTTTCTTTTTTAAACTTTGACCAGTCAGCTGGTTCTTTTTCGCGTTTATCGATTTTTCCTGGTCAAGTATGACCGACAGAAACAGATTGAATGGGGGTATAGATGGGGGGAAAGACACTCAGAGAAAGTACGGCTTGTCCGGGAGTCGAACTCGCTACCCCAGATCCGTGACGCGCACGGTTGTCCCCGACGCCAAAATAGCGTTCGAGGTACGCGGTGAGCTACTGGAGCTCCCCTGTCTGTCAAACCCTGTTTGAGGAAGTGTCTGGTTACAATGCGGTCTCTGGTCTCTGCACTATAATGGTTGATGTGGGTGTTGGAGGTGAGTACAACCAGGGGCGGAGCTATGCAAATCAATGTTATATATATATTTTTTTATCTACTTTTTCTCCCATTTTCAATTTTTTCTCTCATCCCAATTTCGTATCATCCAATTCTACCCTCCCCTGTCTCGAACGCTGTTAGGCCATGCCTCCCACAAGCCGGCTGCAATGTGGACGAAGCCTTACATCACGTGTCCCCTCCGGTACTCGAGGAAGCAGCCGTCACATCTTTTTACCTGCACAGCGCGATCTCTCAGCGTCGGGGGTCTGCGTGGGAGGGCACGCCGCCCCCGTCGCTTCCTGATTCTGCTGCGCAGGCGCACCAACCGACCTGTAGGAGTCGCTGTCCACAACATCCGATCCCCACCCATCAGCTTCCCACCCCCTAATACTGCCAATTGTATTAGTATGAACGCCCAGCCAAGCTGATAGCAATGCGGAGAGCTGGGCTCGAACCCAGCGTCTCCTGCATTGGTGGTGAGCGCCTTGCCCACTGCACAACCTAGCCGACCCAAATCAATGTTATATTAACGTCACGGAAACCGTCAAATCAGAACAGGTGAGTGAGGGAGGATCTCGTGAACTCCAGACTAGACTGATGAGTCAATATGGTAATTAGAGACACAGACCCATTGATACTAACCTGTATTACTATAAAACCATGCTAAACACAGAAAAAGGGCATTTATAATGCATGTCCCCTTTAACTAAAGTTCATGGTTTCAAAAATGAACTAGTTTATAGTTCTATTTTCAATACCTTGCTGCTATTATTATTATACAAATGCTGCTATTATTTGTCAAATAATCGCCGGCTCCACATTGTTGTGATGACGTATTTGTTAGTGCGACAGTCAGGGGTGACAGGCGTGTACGTGGTTTTCAGGCATCATATTAAGGCCTGTTTAAGGTGTGTTTTAGTTGAGTTTTCGCCTGGAAGGCTCTTAGAAATCTGGCACACTTTTGAACGAAGTTATACTGTGATAGATCGCTGAGAATGAACACGTTCACAATTACGTTCATCTAGCGAAAATACAGTGTGTTCAGTTCACGTTTGCCCAAAATATGAACAAGTTCATAACCCTTTCAGAGCCCAAGCTTAATTCCTTTTTTCACATCTGAGCGCCTGGGGTGGCTGAATTTCCAACGGTAGACTCGGTTGATGAAATATGAATTCAGATCGCTAATAAAAAAGAAAAACGAGAAAAAACGAATATTCTCGTGATGGGCATTCAATCCGTGGGGGGTAAACCCGAGAAAACTCGGGTTGGGCAATCAAAGTGTTAACGATCGTTCATTGAACGCGTTCAGGTACATCACTGGCTATTTGTTGGAGGCTTTTCATCCAAATGAAAAGGATGAAAAGGAATAGTTCTTATGTTTGGAAAATAAGCCCTATTTTCTACTTATCAATTATGTTGACTGGTAGAATATTTTCTCAGCTCAGTCCATGCTGTTCCTCATACTAGCTCTGGGTAGTTTGCCACAAACCAATGCAAAGTCAATGTGGTCGAGCTCCTGTCTGTACAAGCTGACTGAAGGTAAAATAGATCTACTTTGTGTCCACTGTGGAGTAGATTTCAGTTACCTTCAGTCAGCTTGTACAGACAGGAGTCCATTGACTTTGCATTTGGTTTGTGGCGCTACATTTACATACATTTACATTTAGTCATTTAGCTGACGCTTTTATCCAAAGCGACTTACAAGTTCTGTACGACAAGCCATCAGGAAGGGCACAACTCTATCAGCTGAGCAACAATGTTCATCAAAGTGTTGAGTGCTACAGTGTAGGTTAGTTTATTAGGACAAGTGCATGACAGTACGGTTAGTTAGGGTTAGATTTTTTTTTTTTTTTTTTTTTAATTCAGATAATGGTTGAAGAAGTGCGTCTTTAGTCGACGGCGAAAGATTGGACGTGATTCGGCTGTCCTAACTGGGGTGGGTAGTTCATTCCACCATTGTGGGGCAAGGACTGAGAATAGGCGACTTCTCTTTGATGACCCTCCCGGAGCTTGGATAGGAGTAGGTCTGAGGCGGCCAGAAGATGCAGAGCGTAGGGGTCTTGAGGGTGTGTAGTTAGAGACCATTGACCGGAGGTAGGCGGGAGCGGTTCCCTTTGCCGCACGGTATGCTAGGTCGAGGGCCTTGAAGCGGATTCGTGCAGCAATGGGGAGCCAGTGCAGGTCCCTAAGAAGTGGGGTGACATGGGCCGACTTCGGTAGGTTTGAGATCAGGCGGGCCGCTGCGTTCTGAATGAGTTGAAGAGAGTTAGTATGAAGTATGAGCTAGTATGAAGAACAGAATTGATTGTGTAGAGAAAGGTCGACCAGTCTACAACATCATTGGTAAGTAAGAAATGGGGCAAGGCCTTTAAGGAATTGATTAAAGCAATGTAGAAGCAATGGGTTATTTAGCCAATAGTTTCTGTCTGATCAGCAGTATTATTCCATTATATTTGTTCCTTATAGTCCACTATATTAGCTACAATGATTTTGTTCCTTTTGACAATTCTGCTTCCTGCTGCAGTCATCATTGTCATTATCCATTGGTTCAAAATGTTCCTCAATATGGTGGCCTATAAAGTACTATGGTTTACGTACATTTTAGCCCCAGTGGGAATCGAACCCTTGACCCTGGCATTGTCGGTACTATGCTCTACCTATTGAGGTACACATGGAATGTAACCCACACCCCTGGTTGTTTAGGTTTCACAGGATACTTTTCTGATGATCCTGTAAAACTGGACATTATGGATAACATTAGTGTCATATGAATTATTATATGTACTGTATTTGTTTTTTATAAAAAATAAAATCTAGCTTTTTATATTATATATATATATTATATGTACTGTATAACAACAACAATGAGACGAGTACCATTCCTTGTATTCGTATTCTACTTTGTGCAGTAAGTTAACCCTCGTGATGACCTGTTTCTCCCTCTCAGTCACTCTACGAAGACGGTGATGGACTTTGTGAACAGCAGTGAGAACGTGGTGTTTGTCCACAACACAGTGCATCTCATCTCCCAGGTGGTGGATAACCTCATCATGGCCTGTGGAGGAATCCTGCCCCTGCTGTCTGCTGCCACCTCCTCCTCTGTGAGTACCCCTACTGCTGCCACCTCCTCCTCTGTGAGTACCCCTACTGTCTGCCACCTCCTCCTCTGTGAGTACCCCTACTGCTGCCACCTCCTCCTCTGTGGGTACCCCTACTGCTGCCACCTCCTCCTCTGTGAGTACCCCTACTGTCTGCCACCTCCTCCTCTGTGAGTACCCCTACTGCTGCCACCTCCTCCTCTGAGTACCCCTATTGATTCCACCTCCTCCTCTGTGAGTACCCCTACTGTCTGCTGCCACCTCCTCTGTGAGTACCCCTACTGTCTGCTGCCACCTCCTCCTCTGTGAGTACCCCTACTGTCTGCCACCTCCTCCTCTGTGAGTACCCCTACTGTCTGCTGCCACCTCCTCCTCTGTGAGTACCCCTACTGTCTGCTGCCACCTCCTCCTCTGTGAGTACCCCTACTGTCTGCTGCCACCTCCTCCTCTGTGAGTACCCCTACTGTCTGCCACCTCCTCCTCTGTGAGTACCCCTACTGTCTGCTGCCACCTCCTCCTCTGTGAGTACCCCTACTGCTGCCACCTCCTCCTCTGTGATTACCCCTACTGTCTGCCACCTCCTCCTCTGTGAGTACCCCTACTGTCTGCTGCCACCTCCTCTTCTGTGAGTACCCCTACTGCTGCCACCTCCTCCTCTGTGTACCCCTACTGATTCCACATCCTCCTCTGTGAATACCCCTACTGTCTGCCACCTCCTCCTCTGTGAGTACCCCTACTGCCTGCCACCTCCTCCTCTGTGAGTACCCCTACTGTCTGCTGCCTCCTCCTCCTCTGAGTACCCCTACTGTCTGCCACCTCCTCCTCCTCTGTGAGTACCCCTACTGTCTGCTGCCTCCTCCTCCTCTGAGTACCCCTACTGTCTGCTGCCTCCTCCTCCTCTGAGTACCCCTACTGTCTGCCACCTCCTCCTCTGTGAGTACCCCTACTGTCTGCTGCCACCTCCTCCTCTTGAGTACCCCTACTGTCTGCTGCCACCTCCTCCTCCTCTGTGAGTACCCCTACTGTCTGCTGCCTCCTCCTCCTCTGAGTACCCCTACTGTCTGCCACCTCCTCCTCTGTGAGTACCCCTACTGTCTGCTGCCACCTCCTCCTCCTCTGTGAGTACCCCTACTGTCTGCTGCCACCTCCTCCTCTTGAGTACCCCTACTGTCTGCTGCCACCTCCACCTCCTCTGTGAGTACCCCTACTGTCTGCCACCTCCTCCTCTGTGAGTACCCCAACTGTCTGCTGCCATCTCCTCCTCTTGAGTACCCCTACTGTCTGCCACCTCCTCCTCTGTGAGTACCCCTACTGTCTTCTGCCACCACCTCCTCCTCTGTGAGTACCCCTACTGCCTGCCACCTCCTCCTCTGTGAGTACCCCTACTGCCTGCCACCTCCTCCTCTGTGAGTACCCCTACTGCTGCCACCTCCTCCTCTGTGAGTACCCCTACTGCTGCCACCTCCTCCTCTGTGAGTACCCCTACTGTCTGCCACCTCCTCCTCTGTGAGTACCCCTATTGATTCCACCTCCTCCTCTGTGAGTACCCCTACTGTCTGCTGCCACCTCCTCCTCTGTGAGTACCCCTACTGTCTGCCACCTCCTCCTCTGTGAGTACCCCTACTGCTGCCACCTCCTCCTCTGTGAGTACCCCTACTGTCTGCCACCTCCTCCTCTGTGAGTACCCCTACTGTCTGCTGCCACCTCCTCCTCCGAGTACCCCTACTGCTGCCACCTCCTCCTCTGTGAGTACCCCTACTGTCTGCCACCTCCTCCTCTGTGAGTACCCCTACTGTCTGCTGCCACTTCCTCTTCTGTGAGTACCCCTACTGCTGCCACCTCCTCCTCTGTGGGTACCCCTACTGCTGCCACCTCCTCCTCTGTGTACCCCTACTGTCTGCTGCCACCTCCTCCTCTGAGTACCCCTACTGTCTGCCACCTCCTCCTCTGTGAGTACCCCTACTGTCTGCTGCCTCCTCCTCCTCTGAGTACCCCTACTGTCTGCCACCTCCTCCTCTGTGAGTACCCCTACTGTCTGCTGCCACCAACTCCTCCTCTGAGTACCCCTACTGTCTGCTGCCACCTCCTCCTCTGTGAGTACCCCTACTGTCTGCTGCCACCTCCTCCTCTGTGTACCCCTACTGTCTGCTGCCACCTCCTCCTCTGTGAGTACCCCTACTGTCTGCTGCCACCTCCTCCTCTGTGAGTACCCCTACTGTCTGCCACCTCCTCCTCTGTGAGTACCCCTACTGTCTGCTGCCACCTCCTCCTCTGTGAGTACCCCTACTGTCTGCTGCCACCTCCTCTTCTGTGAGTACCCCTACTGCTGCCACCTCCTCCTCTGTGTACCCCTACTGATTCCACCTCCTCCTCTGTGAATAACCCTACTGTCTGCCACCTCCTCCTCTGTGAGTACCCCTACTGCCTGCCACCTCCTCCTCTGTGAGTACCCCTACTGTCTGCTGCCTCCTCCTCCTCTGAGTACCCTACTGTCTGCCACCTCCTCCTCCTCTGTGAGTACCCCTACTGTCTGCTGCCTCCTCCTCTGAGTACCCCTACTGTCTGCCACCTCCTCCTCTGTGAGTACCCCTACTGTCTGCTGCCACCTCCTCCTCTTGAGTACCCCTACTGTCTGCTGCCACCTCCTCCTCCTCTGTGTACCCCTACTGTCTGCTGCCTCCTCCTCCTCTGTGTACCCCTACTGTCTGCCACCTCCTCCTCTGTGAGTACCCCTACTGTCTGCTGCCACCTCCTCCTCCTCTGTGAGTACCCCTACTGTCTGCTGCCACCTCCTCCTCTTGAGTACCCCTACTGTCTGCTTCCACCTCCTCTGTGAGTACCCCTACTGTCTGCCACCTCCTCCTCTGTGAGTACCCCTACTGTCTGCTGCCACCTCCTCCTCTTGAGTACCCCTACTGTCTGCTTCCACCTCCTCTGTGAGTACCCCTACTGTCTGCCACCTCCTCCTCTGTGAGTACCAGTGCATGTGAGCGGATCGGAGCGTGAGCGGCGCGGGGCGCGGAGCGGCCGGTTTTGACGTGAGCGAGGAGTGGGTTTTAAAATGAGTCGGCGCGACGTCCGGAGCGAGAGTTCTCCTCCGCTCCAATCCACTCCAGGCCGCTCACAGTGGTTTAACACTGTTGATGTAATATACGTGCAGTACAATGCCAAAGCAACAGATGGCGATGTACAAACATGAAGGCCATTTTCAACCAATGAGAAGGGTGAACCTGTGATATCCGGTTCAGGCTTCACTCCTCCTCCTTCACTGAGTAGGGTCGAGCTGCAGAAAAAGTATCGACGCCATTGTTGTTGTCGTTAGCTTACATGCTAACGTTAATGGCAGCGACCATAGCATTGTGGCTCGGCTAGCCTATCATCGCTTAATGGAGCTAGTGAATGGATAAACAATGTTATTTAACATTGCAGAATGGGTACAATTACAATGCGGCTCAATACAAACAATTGTTAAGGGGCCCAGGGGGTGTAGACTGTTGTAGTTTGAGCTAATTTACACCATGCTCCAAAAAAAAAAAAAAAAAAAAACTGCCGAGCGACCTGGCGCGGGCAGCGGGGAGCGATCGATTCAAGGGGAGCGGGGAGCGAGCGGAGAGCGACTTGGGGGCGGGGTCAACATGAGCGATTAGCGGAGCGGACCAAGCTTTAAAGAGCGAAGAGCGGATTTCTCGGCCGCGCCGATCCGCTCACGTGGCCTGGTGAGTACCCCTACTGTCTGCCACCTCCTCCTCTGTGAGTACCCCAACTGTCTGCTGCCACCTCCTCCTCTTGAGTACCCCTACTGTCTGCCACCTCCTCCTCTGTGAGTACCCCTACTGTCTGCTGCCACCTCCTCTTGAGTACCCCTACTGTCTGCTGCCACCTCCACCTCCTCTAAGAGTACCCCTACTGCTGCCACCTCCTCCTCTGTGAGTACCCCTACTGTCTGCTGCCACCTCCTCCTCTGTGAGTACCCCTACTGCTGCCACCTCCTCCTCTGCGAGTACCCCTACTGTCTGCCACCTCCTCCTCTGTGAGTACCCCTATTGATTACACCTCCTCCTCTGTGAGTACCCCTACTGTCTGCTGCCACCTCCTCCTCTGTGAGTACCCCTACTGTCTGCCACCTCCTCCTCTGTGAGTACCCCTACTGTCTGCTGCCACCTCCTCCTCTGTGAGTACCCCTACTGCTGCCACCTCCTCCTCTGCGAGTACCCCTACTGTCTGCCACCTCCTCCTCTGTGAGTACCCCTATTGATTACACCTCCTCCTCTGTGAGTACCCCTACTGTCTGCTGCCACCTCCTCCTCTGTGAGTACCCCTACTGTCTGCCACCTCCTCCTCTGTGAGTACCCCTACTGTCTGCTGCCACCTCCTCCTCTGTGAGTACCCCTACTGTCTGCCACCTCCTCCTCTGTGAGTACCCCTATTGATTCCACCTCCTCCTCTGTGAGTACCCCTACTGTCTGCTGCCACCTCCTCCTCTGTGAGTACCCCTACTGTCTGCCACCTCCTCCTCTGTGAGTACCCCTACTGTCTGCTGCCACCTCCTCCTCTATGAGTACCCCTACTGTCTGCCACCTCCTCCTCTGTGAGTACCCCTACTGCTGCCACCTCCTCCTCTGTGCGTACCCCTACTGCTGCCACCTCCTCCTCTGTGAGTACCCCTACTGTCTGCCACCTCCTCCTCTGTGAGTACCCCTATTGATTCCACCTCCTCCTCTGTGAGTACCCCTACTGTCTGCTGCCACCTCCTCCTCTGTGAGTACCCCTACTGTCTGCCACCTCCTCCTCTGTGAGTACCCCTACTGCTGCCACCTCCTCCTCTGTGAGTACCCCTACTGTCTGCCACCTCCTCCTCTGTGAGTACCCCTACTGTCTGCTGCCACCTCCTCCTCTGAGTACCCCTACTGCTGCCACCTCCTCCTCTGTGAGTACCCCTACTGTCTGCCACCTCCTCCTCTGTGAGTACCCCTACTGTCTGCTGCCACCTCCTCTTCTGTGAGTACCCCTACTGCTGCCACCTCCTCCTCTGTGGGTACCCCTACTGCTGCCACCTCCTCCTCTGTGTACCCCTACTGTCTGCCACCTCCTCCTCTGTGAGTACCCCTACTGTCTGCTGCCACCTCCTCCACTGAGTACCCCTACTGCTGCCACCTCCTCCTCTGTGAGTACCCCTACTGTCTGCCACCTCCTCCTCTGTGAGTACCCCTACTGTCTGCTGCCACCTCCTCTTCTGTGAGTACCCCTACTGCTGCCACCTCCTCCTCTGTGGGTACCCCTACTGCTGCCACCTCCTCCTCTGTGTACCCCTACTGTCTGCCACCTCCTCCTCTGTGAGTACCCCTACTGTCTGCTGCCTCCTCCTCCTCTGAGTACCCCTACTGTCTGCCACCTCCTCCTCTGTGAGTACCCCTACTGTCTGCTGCCACCAACTCCTCCTCTGTGAGTACCCCTACTGTCTGCTGCCACCTCCTCCTCTCTGAGTACCACTACTGTCTGCCACCTCCTCCTCTGTGATTACCCCTACTGTCTGCTGCCACCTCCTCCTCTTGAGTACCACTACTGTCTGCCACCTCCTCCTCCTCTGAGTACCCCTACTGTCTGCTGCCACCTCCTCCTCTGTGAGTACCCCTACTGTCTGCCACCTCCTCCTCTGTGAGTACCCCTATTGATTCCACCTCCTCCTCTGTGAGTACCCCTACTGTCTGCTGCCACCTCCTCCTCTGTGAGTACCCCTACTGTCTGCCACCTCCTCCTCTGAGTACCCCTACTGTCTGCTGCCACCTCCTCCTCTATGATTACCCCTACTGTCTGCCACCTCCTCCTCTGTGAGTACCCCTACTGCTGCCACCTCCTCCTCTGTGCGTACCCCTACTGCTGCCACCTCCTCCTCTGTGAGTACCCCTACTGTCTGCCACCTCCTCCTCTGTGAGTACCCCTATTGATTCCACCTCCTCCTCTGTGAGTACCCCTACTGTCTGCTGCCACCTCCTCCTCTGTGAGTACCCCTACTGTCTGCCACCTCCTCCTCTGTGAGTACCCCTACTGCTGCCACCTCCTCCTCTGTGAGTACCCCTACTGTCTGCCACCTCCTCCTCTGTGAGTACCCCTACTGTCTGCTGCCACCTCCTCCTCTGAGTACCCCTACTGCTGCCACCTCCTCCTCTGTGAGTACCCCTACTGTCTGCCACCTCCTCCTCTGTGAGTACCCCTACTGTCTGCTGCCACCTCCTCTTCTGTGAGTACCCCTACTGCTGCCACCTCCTCCTCTGTGGGTACCCCTACTGCTGCCACCTCCTCCTCTGTGTACCCCTACTGTCTGCCACCTCCTCCTCTGAGTACCCCTACTGTCTGCTGCCACCTCCTCCTCTGAGTACCCCTACTGCTGCCACCTCCTCCTCTGTGAGTACCCCTACTGTCTGCCACCTCCTCCTCTGTGAGTACCCCTACTGTCTGCTGCCACCTCCTCTTCTGTGAGTACCCCTACTGCTGCCACCTCCTCCTCTGTGGGTACCCCTACTGCTGCCACCTCCTCCTCTGTGTACCCCTACTGTCTGCCACCTCCTCCTCTGTGAGTACCCCTACTGTCTGCTGCCTCCTCCTCCTCTGAGTACCCCTACTGTCTGCCACCTCCTCCTCTGTGAGTACCCCTACTGTCTGCTGCCACCAACTCCTCCTCTGTGAGTACCCCTACTGTCTGCTGCCACCTCCTCCTCTGTGATTACCCCTACTGTCTGCTGCCACCTCCTCCTCTTGAGTACCACTACTGTCTGCCACCTCCTCCTCCTCTGTGAGTACCCCTACTGTCTGCTGCCACCTCCTCCTCTGTGAGTACCCCTACTGTCTGCTGCCACCTCCTCCTCTGTGAGTACCCCTACTGTCTGCTGCCACCTCCTCCTCTGTGAGTACCCCTACTGCTGCCACCTCCTCCTCTGAGTACCCCTACTGTCTGCTGCCACCTCCTCCTCTGTGAGTACCCCTACTGTCTGCCACCTCCTCCTCTGTGAGTACCCCTACTGTCTGCTGCCACCTCCTCCTCTGTGTGCCCCTACTGTCTGCTGCCACCTCCTCCTCTGTGAGTACCCCTACTGTCTGCCACCTCCTCCTCTGTGAGTACCCCTACTGTCTGCTGCCACCTCCTCCTCTGTGTGCCCCTACTGTCTGCTGCCACCTCCTCCTCTGTGAGTACCCCTACTGTCTGCCACCTCCTCCTCTGAGTACCCCTACTGTCTGCTGCCACCTCCTCCTCTGAGTGCCCCTACTGTCTGCTGCCACCTTCTCCTCTGTGAGTACCCCTACTGTCTGCTGCCACCTCCTCCTCTGTGAGTACCCCTACTGCTGCCACCTCCTCCTCTGTGATTACCCCTACTGCTGCCACCTCCTCCTCTGAGTACTAGGGATGTCCCGATCCGATCACGTGATTTTCCGAAGATCGGGATCGGCAAAAAATAAATAAAAAAATTTGTATTTTATTTATTTATTTTTATTCAACAAACATGACCATGTTCACGTCTTAAACTCATACTGAGGCCTTAGTTTTGGTTTTAAATTGCATATCATTCATTTATTTATTGTCACACAGAGCAGAAGAATTTTGCCAAAACAAACCAATAGTATCCAGCTGCAGAACGGCAGACCAGCCAAACTCTCAGACCCAAATTACATTTTTTATTTATTTTTTTTTAATCCCAATTTCTCACATTACATTCACCCTGATGTTGACGTTATCCAGGTGAAAAGTTTACTTCATTCAAGCGAGGCATTGCAATCCTTGACATAAATCATCATCATCTACACAAAATATGGCGCCGCTCCGACCGGCTGCCTCTCTGATCGCTCCGTCGAGACTGTGCTTTCTTTTGTTAATTTTCATAGTATTAAGAGTTTTATTTGCACCAACTGTTGGTGCATTATATGTGTATGACCGTCAGTCAATCATTGACATTGGATTAAGGGAAACTTACCGATTGGATTGCTCTCTGGATCGGATTGCTGAACAACAACAGTGGCCAGCGGAGATCCTTTGTTGTGGCCGTGGCCAAAGCCAGGAGAAGCCGCGAAGACGAGGGAAGAGAGCCGGGGTCCGGAACAGACTGAGGTCCAAAAGACACAGAACCACATTGCCCAGCATATTGTTGGCCAATGTGCAATCGATAGGAAATAAACTGGACGACATCAGAGCACGGATCCAATTCCAGAGGGACATTCGGGACTGTAATGTCCTCTGTTTCACAGAAACTTGGCTGTCTCCAGATGTCCCGAATCATACAATAGAACCGGCAGACCACTTCTTTGTCCTCCGCAAGGACCGGACGACAGAGTCACTAAAGACGAAAGGAGGCGGCATTGCCTTCATGATAAACAAGGAGTGGTGCGATATAGGCAACGCAAAGGAATTGTCTAACCACTGCTCCCCAGACCTGGAGTTCATCACGATCAAATGTCGACCCTTCTTTCTTCCGAGAGAGTTAACGTCCATCGTCCTCATCGGAGTGTACATCCCACCACACTCGAACACTGGGACCGCACTTTCAAAGTTACACGACAAAGTAAATAAACTCCAGACAGCTAATGTTGACGCTGCCATTTTGGTTCTGGGCGATTTCAACAGCGCGCGTCTTAAAAAGGTGTTGCCAAATTTCTATCAGCATGTGACCTGTCCCACCAGAGGCGAGAACATATTAGACCATGTATACTCGCAATTTAAGAATGGGTACAAGTCACAGGCTCTTAGTCCATTCGGTAAGTCCGATCACGCCGCCATTTTTCTTTTGCCAAAGTATAAACAAAGTCTCAAGCGAACGCCGGTGGTCTCGCGAGAGGTTAAGCGTTGGACCGTGACGTCAGGGGAGACACTCCAAGCTGCACTTGAATGCACAGACTGGAGGGTATTCCGTGATAACGCAGCCAATATTAACGAATACACTGAAACGGTGCTTGACTTTGTCTGTACTCTGGTAGAAGAAACAATCCCCTCTACCACAATTAGAATCTACCCAAATCAAAAGCCCTGGGTAGATAAATCCGTCCGTGAGGCTCTGAAAGTGCGCACATCAGCCTACAACTCCGGCCTGGTGACAGGCAACATGGAAGAACACAAGACGGCAAGATACGTCAGGAGAGCAGTAACAGAGGCAAAACGGCATTACAGGGATAAAGTTGAACTTCAGTTTGAACAGGCTGACTCTAGAGGCATGTGGCAGGGCCTCAGAACAATGACAGATTACAAAGGCACCTCCCTCAAGATGAACAGTGACATATCCTTAGCAAATGATCTCAACTCCTATGCGAGGTTTGAGGCTGTGAATAACAACACCAGCCTACAAACCACGGCAATGGGGGGGGGGGGGGGGTCTGCTGATGGAGACTCAGTGTTCAGGGTAACAGAGCATGAGGTGAGACGGATCTTTAAAAAAGTGAATATCAGGAAGGCAGCAGGACCGGACGGCATCCCCGGCCGCGTCCTAAAAGTCTGTGCCGACCAACTGGCCCCGGTATTCACTGACATCTTCAACCTGTCCTTGGAACAGGCTGTCATCCCCACCTGTCTGAAGAAGTCCACCATCATCCCTGTACCCAAAAAATCTACGCCTGCTTGCCTCAACGACTACCGCCCTGTAGCCCTCACCTCCATAGCCATGAAGTGCTTTGAGAAGCTAGTGAAGGGCTAAATCTGTTCCTCCCTCCCCATCAACCTGGACCCCCTGCAATTTGCATATCGCCCCAACAGGTCCACGGAGGACGCCATAGCCCATGTGCTGCACACAGCAGCATCACACCTGGACAAGAGGCAGGGGAACTATGTGAGAATGCTGTTCATCGACTACAGCTCAGCATTCAATACCATAGTCCCCTCCAAACTCATAGCCAAGCTCAGGGACCTGGGCTTGAACTATGACCTCTGCCAGTGGGTCTTGGACTTCCTGACGGGCAGACCCCAGGTGGTAAGAGCAGGCAACTGCACCTCCTCATCCATCACGCTCAACATAGGGGCCCCCCAGGGCTGTGTTCTGAGCCCCCTCCTCTACTCCCTGTACACACATGACTGCGTGGCACAGCGGAACAACAACACAATCATCAAATTTGCTGATGACACAGTAGTGGTGGGCCTGATCTCTGCCAACGACGAGAGGGCCTACCTGGAAGAGGTAGAAAATCTGTCACAGTGGTGTCGGGAGAACTGCCTCTCCCTGAACGTCAGCAAAACAAAAGAGATGATTGTGGACTTCAGGAGGTCGGGGGTCAAGGACTACAGCCCCCTCAGCATCGACGGGGCACCGGTTGAGAGAGTGAACAGTTTCAAGTACCTCGGAGCCCACATATCCGAGGACTTGACATGGACCACACACATTGACTGTTACAAAGGATCAGATTAAACCGAATATATATATTTATTTATTGATATATATTGCATAGTATTTGTATATCGTTTGATATCCCTTGTATATTCCTTGTACATATACACGGAATATCCCTTTAGTCCAGCCCATAATATTTCATTCTCCTATTGGACAGTGGTCCACCGGCGCCAGGGACCGGCCCCCGGAGCCAAGTTCAAAGTCACCGACACGACGTGTCTGGACATGCCCAACCTTGCCCAGGGATACGCGACAGAAATGAGAGTGGAACTAGTTTGTGCACCGTGCGTATAAATACGGCGCAGGTGAATGTAGAAGCCCCTTAGCCCCTTACCTCCGTACCCTTCGTGCATTTAGTATGTTACCGATAAGTTGAAGCCTCACCCACGATACAACGTGCGGTGAAGTATGGCCTGTTTGGCCTCAGAATAGAGCATCGAGACCGCGTGCGAATTAGTAACTGAATTGTCAGAGTTTGGCGCTATACCGTCGAGTGCGACATATTTCTATTAAGTCTTTAATAGTCTATTTGTGTATAGTGTATCGTGCGGTTAGAATTCTATAGTGACCAGCATCTCCAACGCTTTCTCGTATTAGCTAGAGTTCTTATCCAGGCTGGGCCGACCGCATGGCGCTTTCACCCGAGGAGACCTAGGCGAGAACCGTATGGACATGTACACTGGATTAATCTACCCGACGACTACATAGCTCTTTGCGGCTGGAATATATTTGCTTTGGTCCTATGATTTATGGAGCGGATAATCGCCGACGCCTGCACGTGTTGGATTTACCCCGAGAGGAGTCAAGTCGAGTCGGCGCTCAGAGAGCCTGAGGCCGCCTAGCTTTCTTCACTGTAGAGCTACAGTCTACAAGAGAACCAAGCTGTATTCGTCTGTGGATCAAGAGACTACTGCACCGGCTTCTGTACCTGAAGTCTCCCTAGTCATCGTTGACCAGACGTCCTACTACCGACAGATCTTCTACCCCCTTGCTGGCTTACAACCAGTGGGAACCCCTTCCAGTATCTCCCGCTATTACTAGTGTACCATAGATATAATTCCCTAAGATTCACGTTGTATAATTACCTCCTGCGTAACCAGAGAATGGACATTCGTTATTGATTTGCCTACGCATACTCCTTTGCCTTACAAGTGCATTCAAAGAATAATGTAAAGTATCCTATGTACCTTTTGCTCCATTAAATACTTGATTAATACCTTTGACTGGAACCGATTTCATTGTGGGAAGTGTTCATCATATTCATATATCGTGTACTGTATGGCCAGTAATTAAAGTACATAAAGCGGTAGTGGTTTAATGATACCATACTTATCAATACAGTCAGGGAATTGTACCCCTCAGTTACATTGACAGTGTTGTGAAGAAGGCACGACAACGCCTCTACTTCCTCAGGCGCCTAAGGAAGTTCCAAGTCAGTCAGAAGATCCTTAGGAACTTCTACTCATGTACAATAGAGAGCATCCTGACTGGCAACATCACCTCCTGGTTTGGAAATAGCACTGCACAAGACCGTAGCAGACTACAAAGAGTGACACGTTCAGCCGAACGCACAATTGGAGGGGGGCTTCCCACCCTCCAGAACATTTACAACAAGCGGTGCAGGGGGAAGGCTAAGAGAATTATTAAGGACTCGAGCCACCCGAACAACTGCCTCTTTGAACTGCTGCGGTCAGGCAAGCGATACCGGAGTCTTAAGGCGAGCACAGAAAGACTCAGAAGAAGCTTCTATCCCCAGGCCATCAGGCTGCTAAACGAACAATAAACAAAATGCAACAACCATCAAATGCACACAGCACACACCCACACGCACACACTCACTTAAACAAACACACTGCAGCACCCACTCTCCACACTTTAGATCACACAAACACACTTTATATTTATTGATAAAGGATTTGCACTACAACTCGTACACCTACTGTAAATTGTACCTAAATTGCACCTCATCCCATTTCTGCCTTGCACTATATAGTATTGTATATTAGTACACTGCATAGTATTGTGTATTGTATATTATATGGTAACTCAGTTACGTCTATTCTGCATCGAACATTGTACATATGTCTATACTGAACACTGTGACCTCATTTTTTTACCTCATTTTTTTACTTCTAATTTACATACTATACTATTGTATTTTATTTCATACTTATCTTATCTTGTCTTGCACAGTCTCTGGAGCGTAACAGTAAGAAGCATTTTGTATAAAAGTATTCTGTACTTCTGTATGACAACTATTAAAGAAACTTGAACTTGAAACTTGTATAATTAAATCAAAGGAAATGCGTTTGAGTCTGAGAGTGTGGCTGGTCTGCCGTTCTGCAGCTGGATACTATTGGTTTGTTTTGGCAAAATTCTTCTGCTCTGTGACAATAAATAAATGAATGATGATATGCAATTTAAAACCAAAACTAAGGCCTCAGTATGAGTTTAAGACGTGAACATGGTCATGTTTGTTGAATAAAAAAAAATAATATTTATCGGATCGGGAAAGATCGGTATCGGTAGATACACAAAATCACATGATCGTGATCGGATCGGGAGCAAAAAAAGGGATCGGGACATCCCTAATGAGTACCCCTACTGCTGCCACCTCCTCCTCTGTGAGTACCCCTAATGCTGCCACCCCCTCCTCTGTGAGTACCCCTACTGCTGTGTACAGCCCCTTCTGGACATGCATTGGACTCTTGGCCTTAACCGCACATTAATCGGAGGGGCTGTATGTCCGAACGCAACGATTCAAATTAGTCTGCGAGTTTCCCCTCCCAGTACCCTAGTCCTAAGTCTGCATAATTACAAACCACACTCTTGTCTGAAAACAAGCGGATCACTGTTCACAGTATTCACACAGCGAGCGAGCGAGTGGGTGTATTGATTAATATACACTAACCATGATCCATACACAACAATGTTGAGTACAGCTGTTCTTTTCCTGCTGATAATTAAATTAAAACATTTACATTTTGTCATTTAGCTGACGCTTTTATCCAAAGCGACTTACAAGTTCTGTACGACAAGCCATCAGGAAGGGCACAACTCTATCAGCTGAGCAACAATGTTCATCAAAGTGTTGAGTGCTACAGTGTAGGTTAGTTTATTAGGACAAGTGCATGACAGTACGGTTAGTTAGGGTTAGATATTTTTTTAATTTAAATTATTTTTTTTTAAATTCAGATAATGGTTGAAGAAGTGCGTCTTTAGTCGACGGCGAAAGATTGGACGTGTTTCGGCTGTCCTAACTGGGGTGGGTAGTTCATTCCACCATTGTGGGTCAAGGACTGAGAATAGGCGACTTCTCTTTTATGACCCTCCTGGAGCTTGGATAGGAGTAGGTCTGAGGCGGCCAGAAGATGCAGAGCGTAGGGGTCTTGAGGGTGTGTAGTTAGAGACCATTGACCGGAGGTAGGCGGGAGCGGTTCCCTTTGCCGCACGGTATGCTAGGTCGAGGGCCTTGAAGCGAATTCGTGCAGCAATGGGGAGCCAGTGCAGGTCCCTAAGAAGTGGGGTGACATGGGCCGACTTCGGTAGGTTTGAGATCAGGCGGGCCGCTGCGTTCTGAATGAGTTGAAGAGGCTTAGTGGCAGTGGCCGGGAGGCCAGCGAGCACTGCGTTGCAGTAGTCGAGGCGGGAGATGACTGTTGATTGGACGAGGAGTTGGGTGGCTTCTTTTGTCAGGAAGGGGCGGATCCTTCTGACGTTGCTCAGGAGGAATCGGCAGGTTCTGGTTGTCGCTGCGATGTGAGCAGAGAAGTTCAACTGGTCGTCGAGGACAACACCAAGGTTCTTTGCGGTTGGGGACGCGGTCACATCTGTATTCTCGACTGTGATGGAAAGGTCGGTCAGGGGGGAGGATTTGGCCGGTAGGTGGAGCAATTCTGTTTTGCTTAGGTTCAGTTTGAGGTGGTTGGTCGTCATCCAGGCGGAGATGTCGGACAGACAGGCCGAGATCCGCTCAGAGACTTGGATATCTGAGGGAGGGAAGGAGAGGAAGAGTTGAGTATCGTCGGCATAACAATGGTAGGAGAAGCCATGAGACGTCATAATGTTACCCAGTGATTTAGTGTAGAGGGAGAAGAGAAGGGGTCCTAAAACCGAGCCCTGGGGGACACCCGTCCGCAGGGGGCGGGTGGCCGACAGGGTCCCTCTCCATGACACTTGGTAGGAGCGGTCATTGAGGTATGATGACAGCCATGTCATCAAAACATGTGTTGTGGATACAATTTACATCTGTTATCTTCATTCCCTTCAATTTCATTCCCGACCAAGGACAAGACACACAAGGCATTCGTCTCAGCATTTGTCAACCTTTATTTTAACTCAAATAGTTGAGGTTACATGGCAGTTAAATATTTAAAATTATGATCCTCCGTACACGGGTGGGCTTTCTGCGTCATGCCCTCACTCTACCTATGTGCCACCCCTCACCTAAACCAAGCACATTATTTCATATGTACGAACTCGTCTACCATGTAGAATTACATGCATTGTGCTACATGTCTGAAAAGGCAACTCCGGGCAATGCACCCAATTCTCAACGCATTGTCCTGAGTGCATGTCCGAAAGAGGCTAATGCTTGTGTCAGCTATGCCCCCTCCTCCTCTGAATCACCCAATACATGTGTGTGTGTGTGTGTGTGCGTGTGTGTGCGTGCACCAGAGGTGTACAGATATTATCTATAGTATCTGTCAGTGGTGATGGGGCTCCTAAGTACCCATGCTTTGATGACACGTGCGTTACAGTAATATGAAACGTTTGCTGCAGGAAGTAACAATGTCTGCATTGTGGCAATTCTTTGAGGTCAATGAGTGTGACGAGAAAATTGTAAACCTCCTGCTGTGGGGGAATGGGTGGGGTTGACAAACTATTTACACACATGTTCCTGTAATGGGTATTGTATTGTATTAAGTAATGCTGCCCCCATTAATGAGGTCACTCAGTCCTCCTAATCTACCCCACAATGCAAAGCGGCTAACACATCCTCTTTTGCCGTTGGCTAACAATAGCTGCCACAAATGAACGCTAATGTACGCTACCAAATGTTGCTAAAAGAAACTCCATTATTATTTTTTTTACCTACTTTTTCTCCTCCTTCAGATTTTTCTCCCATCCCAATTTCCTCTCGTGCCAATTCTCCCTCCCCTGTCCTGATCGTTGCTCGCATGTGCCCCCCACTGGCCGGTCGTAGGGAGGATAGAAGCCCATCACATGTCCCCTCCGATACATGTGGAGGCAGCCAGTCACTTCTTATCACCTGCCAGCGCGAACTCTCATTGGCGAGGTGTAACGTGTGGGAGGCTCACACTGCCCCCGCCATTTCCTGTCTTTGCTGTGCAGGCGCCCTGACCGACCTGTAGGAGTCACTGTTTACAACGACCAGATTACCACCCATCGACTCTTCTCCCGGAGGCAACGCTGACAGCCGGATTCGAGACCGGTGTCTCTTGCATTGGTGACGAGCGCAATGTCTGCTGCGCCAACCAGCCGCCCATAACCGCCATTGTTTTTAATAGACCAATACCAACATGAATGACTTAAATTGAGATGTACTCCGGTAACGGTTCCCGGTACTATGTAATAATATTTGTTCTGAAATATTGGTATTGTTGCGTCTCTAGTGTATACCATTTTATACTGTATACAGTAGTTGGACTGTATATGGTGGATGCTTTTATCCAAAGTTCATAGGCTTTCATGTTTTGTATGAGTGGCCACAGTGGGAATTGAACCCTTGACAGTCGTAGTGCCATGCTCTACCCTGTGTGTATGTGTGTCTGTGTCCAAGTGCGTATTCCTGTGTCAGCCCCAGTCACGGGGATTATCCATCCGCGTTGACCTTTCCCAATCACATTAGACTACAGTTAGCCTCAGCCTAACAATGTTAGCTTGTTTTTCTATGGTCTGACCCCATTGACTGTAGCTCTCTAGTGTAACATGATTCTCTGCGTCTATCAATACTACCCATTTAGTCCACTGGCTCGTCTCGGAAGACAAGGGGGAGTTTGAGGTTCAATTCCATCATAATTCAGTTATATCTGGGCTGATGCAGGGTTTTAATCAGATTTATAACTGGAGATGACATATTTTAATTTTAATTGGCCCCTTGCCTGGGTTTTATGGGGGTGATAAAGAAATCTATTTCTCAGTGCAGGATTTACTTTAAGGTTGATTGTTTTGATATATCAGTCAACATACCCCTTAAGCATTGCAAGTGTACAATCTCACATAATGAGATGAATAAAGGAACACTTGAGGTGACGATGGCTACTGGCCATTGCAAGCTATTGAGTGGCCTGAGATATAATTCTGAGAAAACATTCCAAAATATCTAAACATTTGTCTCAGTCCCCTCCTAACCAGGACAAGCTTCATGCAAACTATCACTTATAAATAGACCATTATCATACATTCCTTATATCTCCTTGAAATTGGTTTTGTATGACTGAGATGTTCAGTGTTTTTGTAATATGTTTAAATGCGTTTGTATGGAGCGGCTGGGTAGTATAGAGGTCTGAGGGTATGAGTCCTGGTCGTTGCGATAGCGACTCCTACTGGTAGGTCGGGGCACCTGTTTAGTGGGGAGGGGATCTGGAGGAGATAGCGTGAACCTCTGCAAGTGTTTTTGATCAATTTCTTCTCCCATTTTCTATATTTTCTCCCATCCCAATTTCGTATCATCCAATTCAACCCTCCCCTGTCACGGACGCTGTTTCTTGCCTCCCACAAGCCGGCTGCAATGTGGACTAAGTCATACATAGCACAAGTCCCCTCCGGTACTTGAGGTAACAGCAGTCGCATCTTTTCACCTGCGCAGCTCGATCTCTCAGTGGCGAGGAGTAACGCGTGGGAGGCTCACGCTGCCCCCGACACTTCCTGATTCTACTGCGCAGGCGCACCAACCGACCTGTAGGAGTCGCTGTCCACAACGCCCGATCCCCACCCATCAGTTTCCCACCCCCTAATACGGCCAATGTGTATTAATACGAACGACCAGCTAAACTGAAAGCAAATGTGGAGCGCTGGGCTCGAACTGACGAGCCCAGCGTCTCCAGCATTTTGTGGCGAGCGCCTTGCCCACTACGCCACGTAGCCGCCGTAACCTCTGCAAGTGTTATGCTCTCCTAGTGAAACGGTCAGGTGAAAAGAAGCGGCTGGCGACTCCACATGTATCGGATGAAGCATGTGGTAGTCTACACCCTCCCCATACTGACAGTAGTGTAGTCTACACCCTCCCCAGACGATAGTAGGGCAGTCTACACCCTCCCCAGACTGACAGTAGGGCAGCGCATTGACCAGGGGGGAATTGGTATAATGAATAAATTGGGATGGGAGAAAAGGCACAATTCTTTTTTTTTAAATAAATTCTATCTTGTATGGATCTAGTGCACCACACCCATGACTAACTGAGAACTATATAATTCAGTTTTAAGTTTTCAGATGAACAATGTTTTGAAACTGAATGATCTCAAGAGTTAAGTTAGTGTTGTATTTGTTTCTAGTTAAAGACATGTAGAGGTTGAGTCATTGCAGGTGATGTATCACATGCACAGGCTGTCCAAAATAAATTCAAAATGGACGTACAGTATATGGTTGTTTATCTCAAGGGTTCAGCACTTGATTGATTGATTGATTGAAAAGTTTATTAACAGATTGCAGAATGGGTACAGTACAGTACATCTCAATACATACAATTGTTAAGGGGATGCAGACCAGAGAAAGACTTTCGTCTGGTTTCCACCAGGGTCCCCCATTTTCAATTCATCATAACATATATGACATACATGACATACAGATAGACAGTACTGCTACATCTATACATTTATGACATATCAGATTTGCAAATACAGTACTGTTTGTGATACAAAAGTGTCCAGAAAAGGAGTGTATATACATTTGGCGTAGAAACTGTACATTGGAGGAGGTTGGTGGGGTGGGGTTGGGTGGGTTGGGTGAGGGCTGTACATTGGAGGTGGGGGGGGGGGGGGGGGTTGGGTAGGGGACACATACACATTTTACACTGTACATTGGAATGTTGACAAAGCCTTACTTGGTCATTTACTGTACAACTAGGTTAGGACATTTGTAGGGGCCAGTTTCGAATTGCAGTCTCACGTAGGTGTTTTTTGAGAGTGTTTTTGAAGGTGGGTAGTGATTCACATTCCTTTACAGCTTTAGGCAGGGCGTTCCACATTGATGTGGCATAATTGCGAAACGTGTTTAGTCCCTTGTTTGAGCCGAATCTGGGTTTTACATGATTTGTGGAGCTCCCTCTGGTGTTGTGATCGTGGTATTCACTGACCTTTGGGAAGTATTTTGACATGTACATGGGTACCTTGGTCGCGTAGTGTATCTTGTAGACCAGGCCCATTGCAAGTTGCTGTACTCTGTCGTCTACTCTAAGCCATCCTAGGTTGTCAAAGTGGGCAGGGGTGAGGTGGGTTCTAGGAGTCAGGTCAAGTAGTAGTCTGACTAGCTTGTTTTGAGATGTTTGTAATTTGTTTTTTAGTGCCTTTGAGGTGCTTTGGTACCATGAGGTGCAAGCATAGTCGTAGTACCCTTGAATGAGTGCTCCTGCTAGAGTCTTCAGGGTATTCTTGTTTACCAGAGAGGAGATCCGGTACAAGAATCGCGTTCGTTGGTTGACTTTTTTTATTACATTGGTGTTACACTGATGTGATATGCACTGATATGCTTGTTATCTAACTCAAAATTCTACGTTCCTGTGATCATTTGGTCACCAGTGATTGAGTGTGAACTACTGTATGAAATGAAGGGACATTCTACATTGCTGTGATCATTTGGTCACCAGTGATCGAGTGAACTATGAGATGATGAGACATTCTACATTGCTGTGATCATTTGTTCACCAGTGATTACCACTCTGTCTCCATCTCTTCTTCCAGATTGAGCACTACCATATGAAGGTCAAGTTTAATAGTCTAAGGCCCCGTTTAGACGGAAACGCTAGCAGGTGAATCCGCAAAAATATTTTTGCGGATGTGCCTTTCGTTTATACGGAAACGGCGTTTTTACGGGGTGAAACCGCAAAAAAGTGAGACTACCTTCCAGGGTGGAATTCCTAGAAACGCAAAAGCTTTGCGATCTCGTCTAAACTATCAAAACGTATAAATCTG
Source organism: Notolepis coatsorum (assembly GCF_963971535.1). Classification (NCBI taxonomy): domain Eukaryota; kingdom Metazoa; phylum Chordata; class Actinopteri; order Aulopiformes; family Paralepididae; genus Notolepis; species Notolepis coatsorum. Next base: position 70,475,128 of record NC_140171.1, on the reverse strand, counting down.
TTAAAACGATGACGAAAGGTTTGTCACGGCTCTGGTCGCGCGTACTGCTTACGTCACAGGTAGCAGGTATGCGCCAGTAGCCGAGACGTAAACAAAGCAAGTATGTCTGACTTATATCAACGGAGATCACCTGAAGGCTACATTGGCAGTACTTTTAACCCTTTCACTGCCACACGACAGAAGGTTACCCCTTTACTATCACACAACCGGCTGTCGTGTGGCAGTGAAAGGGTTAAATACACAAGAATCTGTCCCGCGGCGTGAGTGGACCCACTGTCTGTGAGTGACTCTGCTTTGGTGCAATCACATTCCCCATCCACAGTCTGCGAATCAGAGGCAGAGTAGGGCGGGTCTTCACAGCACGTCATGTGACATATGCGCCAATCGTGTGACAGCGGGTCTCCGTCGTTACAGCGTCGTCTGCACGGAGAATTCCACTCAAACGCTCGTCTAAACGTAAAATTAAAAGTGAAACCGCAAGATGACTTTTGCGGTTTCTGTTCACAAAACGCTCGTCTAAACGGGGCCTAAGTCAGTGGTTCTCAACCTTTTTACACCAAGTACCACCTGAGAACGTAGCTGGCTCTCCAAGTACCACCATATGACCGGCGTTAAAATACAGTCTATTCAGCTATGCACAGTTCACACAGGAGGCAAATGTATTCCTAATAACATTATTTATTGTAAACTTTTGTCAGACACAGCCACAATCATGTACAAAGGGGTAGCACTAGAACTAGCAAACTCTTCCACACAATTCTCATACAATGCAAGGGGCATTGAGAACATAATAACTAACATTCTCACATAGCAAGTGAGATAATTAAGAACTGTATTTCAGCAAATGTACTTAATTCAAACATTCTCTCTCTCTCTCACACACATACACACTCTCACACACAGTAAGTGACACACACAGTGAGCACATTAATAACAGAATAATAACTATCATTATCACACAGCAAATGAGAACATTATGAACAAAATAACAACTGTACAGTATTTCATCCAAACTCACTCACTCACTCACTCACTCACTCTCTCACTCTCTCACTCTCTCACACACACTCACTCACTCACTCACTCACTCACTCACTCTCTCACTCTCACACACAGCAAGCATTTGTACTTCATTCTCTCTCTCACTCACTCACTCACTCACTCACTCACTCACTCACTCACTCACTCACTCACTCACTCACTCACTCACTCACTCACTCACTCACTCACTCACTCACACAGCATGTTGTTGTCCATTGACAACTCTCATAAGGAGTGCCGGACTGGGGAAATCATTCAGGCCAGGAAATATAGTGTGATTCTTTTTTGTTACAAAGACTTAATTTCCTGCATTCTGGTGCAGGAATCTTTGAAATTGTACCCTTTAAATGCCAGTGTTTGTGATGGGCATCACAAATTATTGTTAAAAAAAAAAACACACAAAGTGAAATATTTTCAATATATCAAATGCAAAGTAGATTTTTCTGGGGGGGGGGTTATTATAGGCTAGCATGTGTCAATGATTAGCAACAACACTGATTTTGATGGATTTTTAGTAGGGATGCTCGATATTGGCTTTTTTACCGATATTCCGATATTGTCCAACTCTTAATTTCCGATACCGATATCAACCGATACCGATATATGCAGGGTTTCCCACCCCAAAAAACGGAATAATTTCAGGTAACTAATAATTTCACTGGATATATATATAACCGATATTTATTTTCCCTTTTCAACATGAAACAAGACAATACAATACAATAACAATACTAATAAACAAGACATCACAGGACAATAACAGTAATAATAATAATAATAATAATAATAATAATAATAATAATAATAATAATAACGACAATGACAAGACCATCAGTTAAATCAGAATAATGAAAAATAAAATAGTCATGTATAAATTAAATATATAAATTAATAAGAATATATATATATATATATACATATACATACACACATACATATATATACATGCATATACCCACATGTATGTACCATAAGGCGAGATTACTTGAGCACCAGTCATCTCCAGTATCGACAACCAAGGTCCCTACCCCGTGAGGACCCCAAATCCGGTGCCCCAGCGAGCCAGAGCATCATGCCTCTTTAACACTCCGACTCACCAAGACCTCGAATCAGGGGCCCCCACCAGTCCGAGGCCGCGTCTTGTTTGCTTTTCTCATATTTTTATATTCAGTCTTTATTTATTTTTTAAACCGATACCGATATGTTCCGATATCACATTTTACTGCCGATATCGGCCGATAATATCGGTCGGCCGATAATATCGGACATCCCTAATTTTTTGTTTTTTGTAATGTCAGATTTAACAACAACTCTTTTCAGAAAAGTGGGAGTATTTCATTTTTTATCCGACATTACAAAATGAAATCTGGGGCTGAAGTTGAATAAAAGATTTATGACTGCATTACTCTGTCACAGTGATCTCCTGGTTGTTCCCCACTTAGGTTATGTAACTATCGCACCGCCGCAACTAGAAACACTGACCTGGCCTGCTTCTAAGTTCAGTGGCATGACTGCGGACAATTATAAGATATATATTTTTTTAAGTACCACCAGCAAGGGGGCCCAAGTACCACCGGTTCTCAACCACAGGTACCACAGGTTGAGAACCACTGTTCCAAGTGAACTTGGGACCTTGATTACTATCAATAACTGAAATTCTCCCTCCCTCCCTCCCTCCCTCCCTCCCTCCCTCCCTCTCCTGCCACAGCATGAGCTGGAGAACATCGAGCCGTCCCAGGGACTGGCGGTGGAGGCCTCTGTCACCTTCCTCCAGCGCCTCATCAACCTTGTGGATGTTCTCATCTTCGCCAGCTCCCTGAACTTCACAGAGATCGAGGCGGAGAAGAACATGTCCTCCGGGGGAATCCTCCGACAGTGCCTTCGCCTGGGTAAAGGGACAGTACCTCTCTGTCGGCCCGTCTCTCTGTCAAACTCTTTGTTGGTCTGTCCTCCTTCATCTGTGTAGGGATGTTGTCTCTGTCTGTATGTCTGTACGTTGGTCCTTTTGTCCAACTTTTGTGTGTTTCTCAATCTGTTTGTATCCGTCTGCCCACAATGCTTTTGTATAGATGCCATCTTTTTCATTCATGGTAGATTCATACATTCACCACACATTTGAATTATTCTACCAGTCAAATGGAAGGTAATATCCCAAATTGTTTAGTTAGCATTTTGAGTACATAAGCTAAATGAACCAACTTTGAACCAAAAATCTGAATGAATTTATACCTGTGTAGCCAACGGGAGCCATACACGACTGCATATGTTGACATTGCATCATCAGTTGATATTAGTGATACTGATATTGTCATATTGTCTTTGTTCCTTCTGCATACTGTCACCCTATAGACTTGGCCCATCTCTTTCTGTCTCTCTCCATCAGTCTGTCAGTCTGTCCGTCAAATGTTTCTACTGTCCTCTACTCATGACCTGGACTCCTGTCTCCATTTTTCAAACCCTCCCCTCTACTTTATTTCTGTCTCATAATTCCGTCTCCTGTACTCATCTATGTCCCTGCACTCCATCTCTCCTTTTATCTCCTCATTTTACCTGCTCTCTCTCTTCTCTCTCTTTCTCTCTCTGCTCTCTCTCTCGCGCGCTCTCTGCCCCCCCCCCCCTCTCTCTCCTGTTCATCGATCCTCTTCATATCAGCCGGTACTAAGCTCCTGTATCAGCTCCAGTCATGTCTCCCCATAGCCTCGTTGACCCCCCCCCACCCACCCTTTATATTCTCCCTCTCCCCCCCGTCCCCGTCTCATATTATCAGGGCGTCTCTTATCTTGTTATTATAACCCCACCGCACGGCAACACTCTAAAATGGCCGCTATCATGATGTAGTGGATTCTGCACGTAATGGCCTTGGCTTGTTACCGAGCCGTTAGCCCCAGGCCTCCTTCAGCCTCCTGCGTCTCTCGCTCCAGTCTATTAAAGTTTCCTCTGACAGCCTCAAGAGCCAAAGCCCTCTATTCTGCTCCAGCTGAATAAAAGATATTCAAATACCTGCATTATTCATTTTACATGGAGGGGATAGGAGGGAGGGGGGGGGGGGGGCACCTTTCCCAAATGCACACAAATGAACGGGCCATGAACGGAGACGCCACGCATACACAAGCGAAGACACAGACGTGTATACACTTGCGAGCACGCACATGTATGCGCACACACACGTGCGCACATACGTGCACTCACTCTCTCAGAAAGTGATGCAATGCACCGTGTACATTGATTTAGATCATCTACTCCGTTCTCTGTACCATTTAGGTAATGGAGCGTGGCCAGCTATCCGTTTTTTCTCTGATACTCGTTACATTGCGGGACGTAAACAAAACGCTGGTCCATGCGCCACCTTGTTTCGGGAACGGGCCATTCTGAGCAGACATTATCCTCCTGCTTT